>NC_139968.1:10502722-11102722 GCF_963993115.1 Abramis brama | reverse complement strand
CACCCAACTTGGAAAAGAACTCCTATAGACTCAACAAAACATAGACATTTTATACAGGTTTCTGACATTCTTGACTCCTCCTTTCCCCGTTTCTGTAAATTTCCTTAAAGACATCTTATATCTCAAGCTGGTATGGACTGGTTTCTACCCCCTGGGCAGGTCAAACTGTTCTTTATCCCTGAGAAGCCAAAAGGCCTTCATTTACGACCTAAATTACCTCCTGCTTCCCTCAGGAGGGGGCATGGGACCCCACTTTATTACCAAACGACACCCTGTATTCCCTGACTAAAACTCTTTCTCGTGCCTAGGTGTTCTTTCATTTCCCTTCAGCTGTTAGAAACCCTCACAGAAACACATGATCAAATGAGATTAACAGTTTGGAAACAAATGAATATAAGAAATACTGAATTTTTCCATAACAGACCTCAAAGAATTGAGACTTGATTTGGATATGCCTTTAGGGACTTGTGAACGTGCACAAGTATCTGGGGCCCTCGTCTCGGCCACGACGGCCAGCCTAGTCTCCTGTCCCCCCTGCTCCTACATTGTGGTCATAAGCATCTTCATCACTGTAACGAAACGACTCAGACAGATGGTGACAATTCAACAGTATGAGTTTATTAAAGCACAGCGAGAAAAATGGAAGCAGGTTAGTGGATTTTCAATAGTAAAGTTCAAAGATGATAGAACTCTGGAGATGGTGCTCTTTGTGATTGGTTGTTGACAGAGCCTGGCATGTCTGTCACATTCACTGCCACGGCAACCAATATAAACTCCTGTCTCCTGTGTTCCAGCCACGGGGCCATTAGAAATTCTTATCACCTGTGACATGGCCATGGAGGCCATCCCCAAAACGCCTGTCTCTGCAAGGCCTGCTCCCTGGCTCCATGAGCTACTGGTGCCTCCTTGGTGAATGGGACGCGGGGGATGTCCTGGAGGATCGTTGTCCTGCCAGTGTCCACCTGTATACCTGGACACATTACATTAATGAGAATTTGGAAAAATGTGCTTATTTGTCACTGTAAGAGCCATAATTGGAATAATTCAAATGTAACACTAAAATCTTAAATGTTTGAGTAAGTATTTAAAATAGTTTAGGTTTATGTTATTTCTGTACATTCGTTGAGCACCCCCTTGTTTAAGTTGTAATGGTTTGCTCTGTTTTATTATTGGACTGTCTTTAGCTCAATCGAGACCACAGAACACTGTGACTTTAGTGCCTGCTCTATATATTTAAGTATTTTGACAGGATAATCAATTTGTCAGCTTATGACCTACATTAACTTCTTGTGCAGACCATCCCAACAGTAAAAAAAAGAAAAGAAAAAACAGCCGAAGACACACCTCGTCCATTAGAACTTAAGACACCATTTTAAATGTGGCCAATACTGTGAATTGTACTGCAGCCTAAATTGAGTTATAAAGAATTATCCAACATCTCGTACATGTTCACAGTCTGTGCCACAGTTCTGACGAGTGGAATCTATTTTAAAGTAATACAGCACAAGCTAATTGTTCAAGTGAGATGAGATGCCTTTAAGTGTTTTACTGTGAACCATTGCTGTCCTCTGGTGGTCAAAGACAGTAACAATACTTGGTGGGAGGGAAAGAAGGATATTTGAGATTTAAAAAACTTGAACATCTTGAAAGATGTCACATTGTAAATTCAGAGTGGACAATAGACATTTAAAAATTATTAAAATAAAAGAAGTGGACCTCAAGAAAAAAAATATTAAAATTAAAATTAATAAACAAACCCTTGGAATTAAACAGGCTGATTTTCCAGCTAAGCCTGCCAAAAGAGATTCATGTTTGTTCAGTTTCACATAGTATAGACATTATGTGCCAGAGAAACAACAAGCACACATATCTTTCGAATTTTGTGTTTGAACTTCAGTTTTTGCGGTAGCTCTGTGTATTTCTATGGCATCGCAGTCGAATGCTGGTGAAGGGGATTTAATTATTGTAGAGTTAATGAAAGTTATCATGAGCATTGTAATGTTTTAAGTGGATGTCATAACAAATGTCAGTAGACCGGGAAGATTTCACTCAAAAATCCATAAGATCTTACTTTGATGCTCTGGAAATACAAACAGGAAGACACATCGAGTGCAACTCTGAAAAGGGACGGGACTACACAAGTTTGCCTCTTAAGAAAGGTGATTTTACTGATATTACACCTATACATAAAATACATTTACAACGCAGTAAAATAAATGATGAACACATGATAAAGGTCTCTAAGTGAAGTTCACAACGTAATTTTGGGAGGAGTGAACCCATCTAATCTTTCAATTAACTTCTGGAGCATATAAGCAGCTGCTCACCTTGTTCTGGCATCAGCTGTTTTTGTATCCCTACACCTCCCCAACTCCACCAACATAATTTAGGCATCTTGCTACCATACTCATCATCCAAGCATTAGTAGTCCCACTGGGGGGAATATCTAAGCTCAAGTTGAAGATGCTTCCTCGAGACCCTCCACTGCAGACAGCAAGCAAAATACACTTAACCTTATTAGCTTAAAGATTATATGGGCAAATGAACTCGTGAAATAAGTTTTAATATGACCTAAATTTAGCAAATAGACAAAATCCACATCCTTAGATTTAGTCCACAGTACCTTGTGTTTTAAAACACACTCAGTGAACAAACAAAGGTTCACAACACAACGGAAATGCAAATTGGTTTTCATATATTTATAGCCAATGTAGTCACTATAGTCAATGTTTTTGATTTATTGTCAGCAAATGTTTTTTGAAATCATGGTTTTCTTGCTCAACACTGCTCTCTTGTGGTCAGGAGGCATTTCCTTTGTGTTGTGGCTTTTTATTTTATTTTATTTTTTAACAGAAATAAGCAAATTACAAAAGCATAGAACAAAGCCAGCAGGAAACATGAAAACATTATTTCTGGTCACATATTTCTGATTCTAGGACATATTATGAAAATGAAAATCTCATGCATTTTATTTACTTGCCCCTAAACAGCACATACATTGATATCAACCATATTTATAAGCTTTATACTTTAACAAAGAGAAAGACATATTGTTTTACATTATACTTTCATGTAACATATCAGTGTTTGTGTTGAGTCTTGAGGTTGTTCGAAATCAATATCTTGAAGATTTTGTAGGTCTGTGTCTTGAAATTGTTTCAAGTCGTCTCCGTTTCTTGCATGAACAAACATCTTTAAGAGTCCTTAAAAGTGACAAAGTGAATTCAGATTTAACAGTAAATGAGTAGTTCAGCCAAAAACATGATTTATTCACCCACATTTCATGGATTTGTTCTTTCTGTAATATAATAATTGTAGTCAATATAAAGAGCTGTAACTGCAAGAGCTGTTAAAATATTCTTATTTTTTTATTATTATTATAGTGAGAATTCAAGAGCACAATGTCCACATTTGGAGACATACACATATAATTTCACTAAAGAGCTCACCTATGATCACAATGATCAGAAGACCATTTATGAAAGCAGATATGAGGCTAATAATCTGCCAATGTGTCTGATTCTTCTCAATGTTCTTCACCGCTGTATGATTCTGGATCTCTGCAGTCGGTTCTACATAATATATAATATATTCAGCACTGTGCATCCATTGAAATGTTTAGTTACTTTACATAACAGTGTAAAAAGGATGCATTGTATAATAATTAATTGTATGACATCAATATGATCACTGAATGTTCACTCACCAGTGATGTGTAGTCTGGTGCCGTCGCTGTATTTAGGAGGAGCGTCTGTGGACACACAGTAATAATCTCCTAAATCATCAATAGTGACATTATTTATGAATAGATGAGGTTTTCTTTGCACTGAATATTTTTGTCTAAATCTATTATTGTAGTAATGAGGAGTTGAAGATGAGAAAGAGCGTAATATCATAACCGGAGAATCTGGTAGTTTCAGTAATAACCAGTTAACCTCCTTTACATCAAAATCACAGTTTATCGACACATTTTGACCCAAATCTGTTAGTTGATCAGTTAAAGTCTCTGCAGCTTCACACCATATGAGCAGATCTGTGGAATAGACACCACACACACACTAAATATGGATTATTGTGTCATTAAACATCAGAAATCAACTTATAAAGAACAATAAAATATTCATAAAGTACAATAAACTCACAGAGGTAAAGGTGCACAATCTTCATGATGTTAAAACACTTGTTTCTTTCACACGACTGTAGAGATGTAACTTTACCCCAGAGCTTTCAAATGAATAGTGTGATTAACCACAATCAAGAGGAAGTGAAAGGCAGGTTTGCTCTGGCCACACGTTTAGTGTTTTTGCCTGTTTGTTCAAAACTCAACACTTGACCTATATTTATAATCTCTTGTCTTTTTAAAAATATATATTTATCTCTAATTCACTGGCAGCAAAATGACCCAATTTTTTTTCTTCAGTGTCATACAAACACATATATTATGTTTTCTTCAACTATTCTCAGGCTTCTCTCTCTTGAATTTCAATGCTCTCAGCAGCCACTAATTCACCACCATTAACAATATTTATCCTCGAGGCAAGTGAGAATGTATTTTAATTAATCTGGATTGAATTTCTTTTTGTCTAGTACGCCCTCTTTTAACTAGAAAATAGTAGGAAGTGTAAAACTTATTTTTCACATTTGTGATACAATTTATCAATCTTTGTTAATGTTAGTTAATGCAAATTCAGCTGTTAATTGTTAGTTCATGTTAGCTCAGGTTCATCAAATAATATTTACAGATACAATTTTTGTTTTTAATAATGTATTGCAATAATTTTCAATAAAAAATTAATTAGCATGAATTAAAATTAATAAATGCTGTAGAAGTATTTTTTTTTTCATTGTTAGTTCTTGTTTACTATTGAAGTTAACTTAATAAAATGGAACATAAATAATTGTATAGTGTTTCGTGTCATGTTCACTTGGTTAAAGTTTAAACCCCTTCATGCAAGTGTGTGTGATCGTGTTGTTCATCAAGTGACCAAACCAGTGGAACACTTAATTTGCACGAAACCATGTTTGTGTTAACCACAAAAAAGAAAACTGTGCAAAAGTTAGATGTTTTTAAATATGTGCAAAAATATTAAAAACAATTAATATGCATGCCAAAAATATATTTAAATTTATTGACATTTGTTTACTTGACCTCAAGCTTTGTCAAATCTATGTAAAATATAAAACATAAACTAGCAGAAAATGTCATGATTTAAAAATAATTGTTTTATGTGATGTGTGATTTAATATCATGAATAACTAAACTTTTTGCTGATAAAAAAAGTTGCTTCAGCCCCAAGAAAGCTTATTTGCCATGTGGTTTACAACTTTTACTGCTGAGCATGTCAGCGCACTTATAACAGAGAGAGAGAAAATGATTTTATTACTATATATAAGCAAGATATCCACTTAAAACAGTACCAGCAAAAAGTGTTACTCTCATACACACACTGCATATTTACATACAAAGCAGCAAACTCATAAATGGAAATTAAAATCCACACATTTAAAACATAATAACAGTAAATTTTAGTTTGTAAAAAAAAAAAAAAAAGCATATGTAGGCACACTTTGTATTTATAAAGTGCATCACATCATACATTGGCTGTAGACAGTAGTGCTCTGCTCCTGATTAGGCCTGGTGTTACTGGAGCACATGAAGAAATCAACTTCAGCACACTGAAAGAGGACGATATTATATATGAATGGACATATACAGTATGACAGACATAATGTACAGTCAGCTGGTCATAAACCTTTCAGATCATTTAATGAATATTGTGCATGCAGATACCCTGGTAATCCAGAGTTCTCGTGAGAGCACAAGTTGAATTTGCTCAGCGAGTTACTCTGGTGTCGAGTAATGATGCTCATTAAATATGCCCCTCGATCTGAGCTGCACCAATCACATCGGGTTATCTGATATAGGCGGACCAGAGGCGAGCTAAACAGAAGACGACAGCGCTGTGACGTCGAAGTCATTAGTAAACATTGCAAGATGGCTATGGATGAATACAAGTTGTTTGAAACGGCTTTGGCCGCTACAATGAACGAGTTAGACTTGGCTTTTTCTCTAAAAGAGGAACAGAAGACGCCGCTCGAATCGTTCCTTTGCAAGAAGAGCGTTTTTGCTGTTTTGCCGACCGGATACGGCAAGAGTCTAATCTACCAGTTAGCTCCGCTGGTAGCTAAGCGTATGGGGTTTATTGTTGTGATTGGTCGTAGTGTTATCCAATTGCGTTCAGTGAGATTTTCAAATGTACGCTTGGTGCCGCCCCTCGAGCTGGGCGATTTTCATTAGTCGACGCCAGACCATTAATCTTTTAGATTTAGGTTTGGATTTCCAGGCTAGCATGCAGAAGTTGCACTGTAAGAATCAGGGGTGTCATGCAAGCCAAAATTCTGGGGGGGGACAATCTGAGACGATTGTTTTCTGACGGGTGATACTGATCATGTTAGGAGGGGTCAGGGGGTTTCTCCCCCTGAAAATGTTTAAATTCTGGCTGCTAAACATACCATTTCAATGCAGTTTGGGAGGGACAGAAATACCTTAACGGAGCTAGCAGCAACCCTCCTCTATCTGAGGACTAAGTTAAAGTATCTATTTTGTAAGTTTATGTAAAAGACAGGTTGATGAAAGAACTGTAAGCTCAAATTCAAAAGCTTTTGAAGTCTACTTCATTAAAGCATGTTTACACACACACTTACTGTACACTTAGGCCTACTACACATGATTTTAAAAACGGTACCATTGCAGTTTAACCCTCTGGGGACCAAGCTGTTTTTGGGGTCCTTGAGATGTTCTGACATGCCTTGACATTTGTGCTTTTTTCAGTTATTTATAAACATGTTAATGGCAAAGGTGTAAATTCACTCTATATAGCACAAACAGGGCTACCATAATATGCGAGCAACGTGTATGTAGATGTTTGTATTTTTAAGAGAATAATGTTTATGCGTGGTTATTGGAAAAAATTAAAATGAAAGTTGCTGAATTAAGACCACAAAACACATATTAAATATGTGTCCACAAGACTTTTGACTAATGGATGTTGTCCCTTTGAGTTCTAGCTTCAAAATTATGTAAAAATAGTCTTGCTTTATCGTTCACAAAAAAAAATACATTGATTTAAATGGTGTAAAACAGGTTTTGCTTGGAAAGCCAATATGCGAGGGGGAGGAGTAGTTTACACCTTAGATTATGAATGTCCCACCCACTCTGTATAATGAGCCATTCACTCAGGTGTGAAACTGACTGAGCCACAATGCAAGGACAAAAGATGTATTTAGAAGAATACTTATATTGACCATTTAAGATTTCGCTTACATCTCTCTTGTAAATATGTTTTGCTATTTTATTAAAAATGTTACAATTACAACAATAATTACAATTGCAACAATATTTCAAGTGTACTCTTTCTTTGTAAAAAAAAAAAAAAAAAAGATTATAGGCCTACATTTTATCATATGTATTCATTAGTTTGAATATAGCCAACATTGGAACATCTAACATCTTAGTCTATGAATTTATTTTTGACAAAAATAGTATTTTTTTTGCAGTTTAATACGTTGCTTATACAAATACATTTTATTTCAACATATTCCAGTCGATTTTTACTCATCTCAGTAGGCTATAGCAAAGCAGTTTATTCTTTCACACACAGATGCGCGATTCATATTTAGGCTAAACAGTCTTTACAAATATGTCCCCTTCATTCATCTCACAGAAAGGCGAGTCATATTATAGAAATGCGATTCATCTTTTTGCGGTTTACATAGGCCTACACTAACGTTATTCCATAACGTTATTCCACACGTGAGAAAAGAAAACAGCCTACCTCACTCCTCAGCGGAATCTGCTCCTCATTTCAGGAGATATTGCTCCTCATCAGCACTGTTCTGAGGAATCTTTTCTCCATAAGGTAGGCTATAATGTCTCACTCGTGAGGAGTCGCAACGCGCTTTGTTTACAGCTGATGTGGGCGTTTCACAGCTCTGAAATAGTTCTCAGAATTTGCGTTTGAATAGCACGCGCTCTCCGGGGAGTGGTCACATTACTGTGAATTAGCTCCTAATGAGCTTGACAGGAGTCGCTCTCTTTTTATACAGATTACAGAAGCTGAGAATATTTGTTTTTTATATAAATGACTTCATTTAAAAGATGCGATCTCAAGCTTTATGCCCGTGGGTCTGTTTGCCTGTTTGACTGAATTTTCGCGGAGTTATAGATCATTTTCGAACGCGTTTCAAATGGGAGTTTACTGACAGAGAGAAGGCAGAAATCGCATCATGTTAATTTTTCTTTATTTGTCAAAAAGCAAAACACTTTATTTTTATTGTGAGTATACAGAAAAAAAATAGAAACTGAACAGGATCGATTAATGTATTACACGAAAATGAAAGATCAAAATTAACAGAGCATTTAGTGTTTATTTTCATTGATAAAAAAAAAAAACGAGCAAAACGCGCGGGCGCGTTTGTGGTCCCCAGAGGGTTAACAACTATTGTTCTGTACCCGTTTCACAGTATGTGTCTAAGTTAATTTTGTTCCGGAACTGCCATCTAGTGGACCTTAAAGAAACTACAGGTTTTTAATAGCAGGAAGTGCAGCTAGGCACATGGCTGATGCATGTTGCTCTGTCTGAGTGTTTTTCCCATGGATAATCCTCATCAATCCTTGCTTTTGGAAGTTTGAAGAGCAATAGCTGTAAGTTTTATTTATGTACTTGCTTTGGGTAACTCAAAAGTATATTTTGACATTAATGTAAAGTTATTAGAAAGTGTAATTTAAGCATGTGACATGCTATCTTAAGTTTTCAATGCAAATAGTAAATATTGTAGGAAATACACAAGTAATCTATTTTAATATGCAAATTGTTTGATATCAACAGTATTACTGTAATCTGTATATTATTATGTGTGTTATTTGAAGCTATGTTTAGTCATGAGTCTAATTGGAGATTGTATTTCTTTCTTTTAGTTTCACTCTGATCCATCGTAATGTTGTGACATCAAGATTTAATAAATGCTAGAACTTCAACTTGCATTTCTTTTGATTATAATGGATGGAGTTTAACTTGCTGTCAAACTTCGTAAAGATAATACATGAAGGGAGGACAGTATAACTATGCTGTAGCTTTCGAACGGGTAGCCTATCTTTTTTCACTGCATTTGAATTAGCTGCCTGATCCGTGAAGAACCGTGAATAACAGTCTATGGGAGAAACATCAAGTCGATGCCTTGATAACGTTAGGTTGGATTTTGCAGTTAGCCTACAACAAATTTAACACCCTCGTTTCTATGAAACTGAAAACAATTGAACCAGCTGGAGACTTTGACACAAGACAAAACAGAACAGATGTTTCAAAACCGATCAGATAACGTTACTATGGCTTTGTATGGCAGTAACGTTAGCCAACTAGTTTACGGTTAGACTAGGTTAGCTATCGATAACGTTACACTGATACAACTTAAGTTAATGCTCTGAATTCGCAGCTAATATCAAATCCATAACTTTTTGATCAAGTTAAAATTTCCAGGTCAACTACAAATAATCCCACTACCTTTTAATATCATCCGATAACTAATTCAATGCCGATTTGTTGCTTTGCCCACTTACCACTTCAAGACCATCTGTAAAACATTGCCAGCTCAACGTGCGAGACGAGTGAGTTGCTTGAACATACACAGCAAAGATTCTAGATTTGATATACACAGACACCATATTAGGAAAAAGGGCTGATGCTGACCGATTTATTACACATCCAGAAGAATACATTTGAGTCGTTATAGGCTCTGGTATATTATGGAGCATAATAGGAATAAAGTTGTGACAAAAAAATTATCAGGGAGGAAAAATCTCACTTTGAATGGGCATGACGCCACTGGTAAGAATCTCCAGGATAATAGAAGACAAAATAAGATAACATATATTAATATTGAAGATCTTACCTGTGGACTATTTGAGTTTTGAGCCGCAGATTTTCCAGTTGCATCAATGAAGCTCTTCACCATTCCTGAAACAGCACTGAATATGAATATCACTGAATTCACACATTGTAACAGTCCAAGAGCTGATTCACAGAGAATGTGTTTTACTGTGAAAAATGTGAGATTCAGACCAAGGCAATGAAAAAGTGTCTAGAGAGAAAACATTTTAAAAGTTGAACTTTTTTAAGGCATTTTTTGAACGCCATGTCTCGCACGAGACGCTGAAAAAACACTCTGTGACAGACACGAGCGCAGCAGTTAAACACGTTTAGTGTGTTTACATAAAAAAAAAAAAAAAATGCAATAGTGCAACCGAATAGAAAAAACAAGTGACCACACAAAACACGTTCTGTGTGAACCGGCTACATTTTGTAGATCTAGAGTTTGTCATCTTGTAGTTCAATGACACTTTTACTGTAGTAAAACAAGTACAAACCTATTAATGCAATGGTCAGAAGCACATTCAGCAGGATGAATATGATGGTCAGATTTCTCCATGGTATCTGGTGTTGTGCAGCGTCTGTAATATTATTTTGGACGGAGTCTGTAAAAGGTTTGTAGTTCAGTCTTTATTCAGTTTCAGTCTTTAACAGAACAATGAAACTATTATTAGTTCTTCATACAGTATATTCAATCTGGAATCCATCATGTGGTTTATAAAGACATGAAATGATAAAATAACTCACCGCTGATGTAGATTTTGGTGCCGTTGTTGAATTTAGTTGGTTCACTAGTTTTCACACAATAATAAACTCCTAATTCATCAATGGTGATATTTCTGATGAACAGACGACTGTTAGTTTTCACTGAGTATTTGTGTTTAAAGCTGCTGTTTTCATATTCACCTCCTTCAACTGTGCTATCATAAGTGCGTAAGATCAACACTGGAGGATCCAGTAATTTCAGTTTGTACCAGTAAATCTCCTCTATATCAAGATCACAGGTTATAATCACATCAGATCCTAAAGTTACTGGTGTGTTTGTTAGACTCTCTGTGGCTTGATACAACATGAACAGATCTATGAGAGAAAGAAAAACACATTTATTAAGATATAAAATCAAAAGAAAACTGACTAAATCAAATGTGACGTGAGAAACTCACAGATCTGCAGCTGTATGATCTTCATTGTCTGATCCAGATGAATAATATCTGCTATAGTGATCATACACACATCTCGAACTGTGAGCGGAAACACAAACCTCGACCACACAGACGAGAGGGGAAGTCAGAGCTGGCCTTCTCTGAGAACATGATCATTAGTTGTTTACATCAACAAGTAATTAGAAGATACAGTGTGTGTAAATATGCCAGTGTGTTTTATTCGAATATACAGATGTTCATTTTTGTCACGGTTTATAAGGAAAGATCCAGAAGCAGAGGTTCTCAAAATTAAACAGTCTTTAATGAATACAAGAAACAAGGCAGTCTGTCGTTGAAGCACACAGAGCTGGAGAAAAACAAACAGTAGTAACTTGAAGTCGTCTAGATGAAGACTTTATCCGGTCACCCGTAGAGAAGGAGAACACAGACTAGTTGGTATCTCAGTCCGAGTACGCGGAGAAACTCACGCAGCTGAAACAGGGCTCTGGACACACTTTGATGCAGGCTGTACTGAACAGACAAGACAGGTTGACCCAGACGCACCGGACAGACAGGACAAGGTGAGTATCTTCCAATATCTTGCAGAACGAAGAGAGTAACAGTTCAAACGCATGACAAGAAACAATAATCCGACAAGAGACTGTTAGAACAAACCCTAGATAAAGAGAGAGCATTAGGAGGAAAGTGGAAACAGGTGTCATCGCAAAGCAGCGCGAGCGCTGATTGCGATGACTAACAGGTGCGGGTAGAGAGAGAGAGAGAGAGAGAGAGAGAGAGAGAGAGAGAGAGAGAGAGAATATACGAAGAGACGTGTGTGTGTGTGTGTGTGTGTGTATGTGTATGCGTGTGAGAAAGGATAGAGAAAGGGAGAAGGTAACCTGACTCATGACAATTTTGATTTGCTCCTCAAAAAACACATTTTAAAGTTTAAAAAAAACTTTTACATAACCATAACAAATTTTATTTCTTTATTTTTTGCTACCAGCATACAGGACACATATTTTTACATTTGACTAAAATGCCATTGGTTTCATCTGTTCATCAAGATATCGTCAGATGTTTTTCTTTAAGCATGAGTCTTTGCAAAGCAATAAATGTGCACGTCTGACTGGCTGTTTGTATCCGATTTTTTTAGTGGCAAAACAAACACGTCTGGAGTTTCCACATTTTTACAATGCAAGAATTTTGTCTCAGAATTTTGTTTATATTAAATATAGTATGTGGTTTGCTCATTTTGTTAACTGTGAACATTGCTAGTCAGCCCCACTTTTAAAAATTATTCAACTCGTTCATGACAAGCATCTAGTACTTAGTAGAACATCCTTTTGCTGATGACCTGCTGCAAACAAGATGTATAACCAGACCCCAGCTTCTGGCAGTGTTCATTGAAATTAATTAATTGAACAGGAGTTTTAAGCCAGTAGTGTGAGCCAGGCATTAAGGAAAACTTTCTACTACAACAAGACTACAATCCATTTAAACAAATAATAGTTTGTTGAACAAACTTAATTATTTTAAGTTCTTGGGTCAGTAAAAATATTTGTTGAGTTAACTTAATTAAATTAAGGAAAACCATTCCATGAAACTGAATTACATTTTTCCAATGACAAATAATTACAGTCAACATTTGAAGTGGATCTAAGAAGTTTAAAGTTGTCCTAAGACAAGAACGGGTATTGTTCAAAATTCATGTATAACTGTGATGAAAGGTTTTGATCCACTTCAAATGTTGACTACTGTAGTTTGGACTGATTTATTGTAGTTTTGTTGTATGAAAATAAATTCATTAGCCAAATAGCCAGGGTTTTGCAGAGTGAGGTGGAGACGGTGGGAGTGGGACAATGGTGGAGGGAAGCAGGAGCCCAGCAGAGCCAGAGGGGTGGAGGGTCGAGGAACAGCAGCTGACTCGAAAGTCTGAGGCGGAGCCAGAGCGACAATAGATCAAGGTGAAGCCAGAGAAATGAGGGAGCCCAGAGGAACCTGAGGGATGACAGTCAACAGTGGAACCGGGGGAGGCAAGGTAGACCCGATGGGTTAGGGGGCCGAGGTTGAGTCTTGGGTTTGGAGGCTTGAAGTGAAGCTGAGGGATCCAAGAGCCAAGGCGTAGCTGATGACTGGGAAGCACCAGGCGGATCCATGCAGCAGAGTGGAACCACTGGAGGAGCTGAGGGCCTAAAGGGAGACTGTGAAGATGATGAACCAGATGGCATTGACAGTGGAGGAGGGAGAGCGATGCTGGGATACGATGTTAAAGCAATCAGTGAGCCAAGAGCACACATACACGGTTTGTTTGCGCATCAGTAATAACGTCTGTAATCGTCTTTACCTTCATTACAATCGTCATCCATCAAAACTTTATTAGTGACACTGGTTCTCTTTATCCAACTGAGAGATGTACTAGTTGGGTGTTGTGAGCCGCCGTTCAGTCTGTATTTCACACAGCGCGATAAGAAACGGCTTGGGCTGCTCCGACACAATCATAGAATGCTTACGAGAGAGGTGGTGCTTTGTTTAATTTATTTTTTAATTAATAACTTAATTTATCTTTTTTTATTCAACGTATTAATAATAAAAAATAATGAATAATATATATTTATATTAATATATTTAAATCAATTTTAAGTTATCTCGCGGCCCCCCTGGAGGATCACTGAGGCCCCCTAATGGGTGGCGGCCCACAGGTTGAAAACCACCAGGCTAGAGAATACCCATAATGCACTGTGAGAATTGTGCACTGAATGAATTCCCGCGTCTCAACAGGAGATGGCACCGCAGCTGAATCAATCACAAAGTGTGGCAATGATGATCTCAGGTACTGTTTATGTGCTTTGTTTAATGTTAAAAACATGTAATGTGACTTTGAATATCATTAAGTGCTCCCAGCTTTGTAGCTGTAAAAGCAACAATGGATAATTCACCTCAGATCCTGAAATTAAACAAATGGAAACAAGAACGTTCAAACTGTGAACAAACAAGTGTATTCTTTGAAGAAGTCGAACCTAAACTCGCATGAAAACGCGTCTGCTAAGAAACACTTGGCACCGAGTAGGCCTAACTCTTTCCCTTTCAACATAGTCATATTGATAACTGCTGTCAGATATAATTTAGACATAACCTCCCATATTCATTCGTTTGTTTACACCGTTTTGCTGTAGGTTTTAAAAGTGACAAGGAAGATAACCCGGACTACATGCCATCAGTGTTTTCATAAAGAACACAATCGACGTTGAAATTGAATAGACTGCAGAGACTGAAGAATCGCTCTCGTAAAAAACTTCAATGTGAACTGTCTCAACAAGTCCCCACGCCAGAAACAGAGACTCCGGAGAGTGAACACGAGCTGGATACCGATCCAATGGTGCTAGAGAGTCAACAAGCACCGTCAGTGCCTCCCATGGAAAATTAACTGCTGGTTGAATCTACCATGCCTCCATGTCACCATCATGGTGAGATAGAGCAGCTCCATGAGGAGATAATGCATTTAAGGAGAGAGCGGGATGAAGCCAGGCAGAAAAGACTTGATGTGGTGATGGAGCTGGAAAAGGTGAGATTTTCAGCAAACAATGTCAAGGGAAATGATGAGAAATGCAAAGATATGACAGGCCTGTCATGGACATTGTTTGAGACTCTGCATCAGTTCCTTGCACAATTTGTGGTGCCACATCCTCGGTGCAAGCTGTCAATGCAGGACCAGCTATTCATCACATTAGTGAAATTACGACAAAATCCATCAACAGACCTGATGTGCTATATCTTAAATGTAGCACGCAGCACCTTCCTTGGTATATTCTCCCGTTGGCTGGATTTAATGTATGCCAAAGTCTCTTTTTTGGTCGTCTGGCCAGACAGGGAGTGTATCAGGAATACAGTTATAAACATTGTTTATATCAGATTCTTGCTGACAGAGGTTTCACATTAAAGGATGACTTTGCCATTTTGGGTGCAGAGCTGATTACACCATCTTTCACCCGTGGTCGAAAACAGTTGTCTGCAGAAGATGTAGCATATTCTCGTGTGGCATCCAACATCAGAATTCACATTGGTTAGTGTTATTGAGTCATAAGTTAGCTGTCCATTACATGAATACATAAGGAGTCAGTCATGAACTATTTTTGAGTTTTTTTATTACAAATCCAAAGTAACAGGTGATTAGACAATTGATATGTTCCCCACAGAGAGAGTGATCGGTGCCCTGAAGAACCGGTACCACATCCTGGATGGGCCACTTCCTATGCATCTGGTGAAGAGCCTGATGGATGAGCGACAAAACAGAGAAGAGGCCATGATTGACAGAATTGTGCATGTCTGTGCAGCATTAGTGAACATGTCTGGCAGTGTTATGTACAGCCGTTATTAAATCATAAAGTAAGGATGCAACAAATTAACCATATTTTTATCGGCTACTCTACAATATCATTCTTGCATTCTAATTGTACCCTCTGTTGATTGTCTTATCCAGAAGTGTCTAATGGATCCCTGACAGGCCTCCTCCACCACCTCCTCCTCCTCCTCTGCACCCTGACGGGCCTCCTCCACCACCTCCTCCTCTGCACCCTGACGGGCCTCCTCCACCTCCTCCTCCTCCTCTGCACCCTGACGGGCCTCCTCCACCTCCTCCTCCTCATCTGCACCCTGACGGGCCTCCTCCTCCACCTCCTCCTCCTCCTCCTCCTCTGCACCCTGACGGGCCTCCTCCACCTCCTCCTCCTCCTCCTCTGCACCCTGACGGGCCTCCTTCTCTGCACCCTGACGGACCTCCTTCTCTGCACCCTGACGGACCTCCTTCTCTGCACCCTGACGGACCTCCTCCTCCTTCTCCGCACCCTGACGGACCTCCTTCTACGCACCCTGACGGACCTCCTTCTCTGCACCCTGACGGACCTCCTTCTCCGCACCCTGATGGACCTCCTTCTCCGCACCCTGATGGTCCTCCTTCTTCGCACCCTGAGGGACCTCCTTCTCTGCACCCTGACGGACCTCCTTCTCCGCACCCTGACGGACCTCCTCCTCCGCACCCTGATGGACCTCCTTCTCTGCACCCTGACGGGCCTCCTCCATCTCCTCCTCCTTCTCTGCACACTGTTATTCTTCTATTTTCACCTCTATCTAATTGTCTTTGTTCAGCTTCCTTGACAGAAAAATTTACATACAGTATCTTAACACATGCTATAACTGCACTATGTTAATTTTGAAAACATGACATTGTTGACATTGAAATCACAGAACATTATTGCAGTTATCCTAACATGATTTTAAATACATTGTTACATTGTTTTGATATTGTTTTGATATTGTAGCCAGGTTTACAATGTCATACAAAGTCACAGTGTGCTACGTCAGTTTTCAAAACATGAATAGAAATGAAATAAATTCATAAATAAGGTACTTCCAATTGTAATGACTTTATTTGTTTACAACCAGATTGCAAATGAAACCATTTATCTGTGCATCTTTCAGTTCCTGTAATTTTGGAAAGATGTGCTCTAACCAAAATCTTTCAGTGACGCTGACAGCATTATTGATGAACTCCTCATCCCTTGTAACCCTGAATATCAGGCAAGTCTGAGGAGTCCATGTAATGAAGTCTGCATATGCTCGCTGAATGACGAACATCTGCATCTGGACCTACAAACATTGTACATGTAATGACAACTCTGTTTCTGTAACTGACCAGGGGTGCATTTCCCAAAACCATAGTTGCTAACCTGTTAGCAACTTAGTTGGTTGGCAATGGGAAATTGCATTGCAACCAACAACATAGTTAGCATCTATGGTTTTGGGAAACGCACCCCAGGGGGGTACCATTTACAATAGTAATGAAAAATATGACTTACCTGTGTAAAATATGCATGGTCCCTCTTCAAAGCTGACAAGCTTTCCAAGTGTCCTTTTGGATCTTCTAGCCACTCTTGCCATCCATTAGAAGTTTGTTGCCCCCACCTGTAAGGGCAGTTCACTTCGACCACACCCTCACCACAACAGTCACAGGACACATAGCCATCACAGGACACTCCCATGAATGACATGGCCTGGCAAATTCTGAAACCTGCCTTGGTTATGTTGAGGTTAAGGTGAGGTTGGCCAACAGGAGCACAGATGTATATAGCGGCTGATAGTGCATTAGCTGTGGTACCTTCCATCCCAAGAGCATGTTTGTATGTCGCCAGGCCATCTTCCTCATGGTGCCTCCCCCACTGGATCCATGGCTTCATAATTGGCCTGTGCCTTTGCTGGCATATGCTGTTGATAAAGGAGCAGCTCGGCACAGTAGCCTTCAGGACACGGTGTGCAATGGACCCTGTGATGCGTCCCACTCGCTCTTGGTGCCATTGCACACACGATGCCTGGCTGATTGTGGCCCTCTCCACCTGTTCCACCTCTGCCTCGGTTACCTTGTGCTGGCTAAAACACCATGGCTTTTTTGATGGTGTAGAAAAATCCCGGAAGCTTTTCAGTGCCACCGCATCAGACCTTTCAGCCAGCATAGACAGGAACTGCTGCTGCTGTGAAGCAGAGGCTTTGGGGATGGCATGTTTTATTTTTCTCCTTTTGGTGGTTTTTGGTCGCTGGATATAAAAAGTGGTGTTTGCAACAAGTGCAGGCTCAATCTTTTTAACACACACCTGATTCCATTCACAGGCTTTACTCGTGCATGCTACTTTATTAATACCCAAGCGAACACACGCCTCCAATTTGAAAAGCACAGCAGCTACATGAGAGCATGATTCACCAAGACTGAAAACAGAAAAAGTAGAGAAATGGCTTTGTTGTGGTACAAATTACAGTATTAATACAAATAAGTGTCACGTATAAAGAATCAGTATAAGTATAATCAACCACATACCCTGCCATACAGTTGCAGTGACCAGTCAGGATGGCCCCGTCCTGCTGTACTGCAATCCAGGTCTTATGTGGCTTGTCTGTTACCCTCCATGATGGCTTTACATCGCATCTCATGAGACATGAGAGTCCTGGCATCTGGTGGTGTAGAACCACCCCAACAAACCCGTTGGTAAAAGGTGTGAGCCTCCAGGGACTTGTAATTTTTGAGATTACTGTGTGAGTAGATCCATGTGTGATATAGTAGTGGCTGTTAAACTCGTATTAGGCAGTGGGCCAGATTTGTCTACATCCCTTACGAAAAACAACTATAGTAATCCTATAAGATTTATATATTAGTGTATAATACTTCTGTGATGTTCTGTAATACCTCTATAGTACTTCTATAGTATGTCCCAAAATACTATAGTATTCCTATAGTATTCCTATAGGATTACTATAATATTTTGTCCCAAAATACTACAAGATTCCTATAGTTGTTTTTCATAAGGGATTTCTCATTCACATTAGCGTTATCAGCTGAAGGCTCGCTTGATAGGCCAATCGCGAACCTATGGAGTAGTTCGAGGTCTACACTCAATACAGACTGCAGTCTGTGAGTTAGGGATAACTGTCAGCACAGTCCCTCAGTAACTTCGTACTACCTGTCACCGTTTTACAAAAGGATTAATAGTTTGGAGTGAAGCATACGTACAATTGGTAAGTGACAAGGTTTTATGGAGTTATAGTATGCAACATATACGAAAGTTGATTGAGTTATAGGCTAATGTTACCGCTACAGCTACCGCAATGTCTTACCTGGAGATTCAACCAGATAACAAAATATGTCTGGAAACGACACCATTTGGTTGGGTCATTGACCCAGTTTTTAATTAAATAAGGGCATCATAACCTATCAATGACTGGCGTCAATGACTCGCAATACGACATTTTTGTCATTCAAATACACACTACGTTCGCTGTGTTCCCCCCCCCCCCCGCCCCCCCGCCCCCCCACCCTCGCCACGCCAGACCACGCCCTCAACTATGACTAGATGCCGACTGTATGTATCTCGAGTCTAGTGTGGACAGACTAATTATTTGTCGCTGGAATCTTATCGCATCGCGTCTGGTTAGGACACGGTGTGTATGTGGTTAGGATTGTTGCATTATTCCAAATAAATAGATTTAGATTCAAAAACAAATGTAAAGAGATTCTCAAAAATGTGTTAAATTCACAAATAAATAGATTAAGATCCACAAATAAATGTAAAAAGTTTCACAAAAATGTATAAAACTCACAAATAAATAAAATGAGATTTGCAAATGTAACACTTCCCAGTGTATAATGAAGAATTCACACGGGGGGTTGCACATTTAAAGTGTACTTATTCTGCAAAACAGGAGTTAAACGTTTTAGTTGCAGCTCTCGTGGTTATCACACACCATCACTCACGGGGAAGTCTCGCTCTCTAACTCACGCGAGGCTTCACGCAAGACGTTTTAAACATTACATTGTAAACATGCAAATATCCTCTTATAGTTCAGCATGAAATAATTGTAACTACATCTCTGCTATATTCAACAACACTCATGTAAATAGCCACATGAACTCATAACACCTGTGCCAACTCACTAATCAACGCATAGCACGGTTAATATAACATATATATAATTCACAGTCTATGCAAACACTTCGGAAATATACACATAACCATTAATACACAAGTCTCATAAACTATTCACCAGCTTACCTGCAAAACAGGAGTTAAACGTTTTAGTTGCAGCTCTCGTGGTTATCACACACCATCACTCACGGGGAAGTCTCGCTCTCTAACTCACGCGAGGCTTCACGAGAGATCGGTTCCCTAACCAACATTACGCAACATCGCTGCCACCTGCTGGTGCACTATGAGACTAACATTTGTCACTATTTTTAACATTATTATATTTAACTACCAATTATGACATTATTGAAGTGCAATACTCAGTCATTGCGCTACACTCTCCCCTACTAAATTTAAAATGTTTACCACATTTAAGATTTGACTATAATTGAGAATCAATCACTTTCGCAGCAGACACCTTATAATAGTAGTGATGACTTAAATTTCAAACACTTGCAATACTCTCTACAATAGGTCAAATTAACCATTGGTTGCATAGTCCATTGTCACCCAATGATATTCTTTTCCAGCAACAGTAAACACTTATCTCGCTTATACACATTCTTTTGTAATAGACTCCCCATTTCGGCCAGCCAATTCTTTAGTCTACTACCCCTTTTAGTTTACTTTCTAGAATAAGTCAACAATGTCCGTCGTTGCCTATGTTACACAGTTGAAAAAAAATAAAAAAAATAAAAAAATAAGATTTTTTTTTTTTTTATTTTTTATTTTTTTTTTACATCTACCACTGTCCATGAAAACATTTGTTTTCACAAGTCCTGATTAAGTGTGGCTAATCAGTGTACGTTTAGTTGGTAACCAACATTGTCCATGGTCGCCACAGTCTCTGGACTGCAGACTCTCTACTCACATTAAGTCTATCAATGGCAACTTCCACCACAGATGGCTGACCCAACGAGTCATAAGTCAGAATCTTTGGACGACGGCGTTCTCTCCTTGGATAAGAATTCAAAGGTATAGAGTCATCATCCTCACTCCCAGTCCCAAGTGATGCTTGTTCTTCAGATACCCCCGACTGTCCCACAGGCATTTCAAGATACTCTTCCATCCGCTCCTCTGCTCCATTGTCTGCTATCTCCTCTATCATCTGTGACTCTCGTTCCCAGTGCTGTCTCACATTTGGCGTGAACGGTTCTACATCAGGATTGAGACGAACAGACTTACGGCACTGCCTCAAGGAAGTAGGAAACTGTAGCACTAGCTCACCATCTTGAAAATCCTTGTTCTCTGACGCATCATTCTGAACTTCTTCCAGGCATTTTCTGTCTCTTCTGCTTACTTTTGTCTCTCTCACTGTCTCTGGTTGTGGTGTTGCTTCGGGGTTCTCCAATGGCAATCTATCACAAGGGAGAAGTAGATTCCGATGTAGCACTCTCATTTTACCTCCTCCTTCAGGTATGACTTCATACACCGGACTTTCGTCACTCCTCCTTTTTACAATCACGTACACTCTGTTTTCCCAGTACGAACGGAGCTTACCGGGTCCTCCTCTCTCAGATAGATTTCGGACCAGCACTCGTCCCCCCGGCTGAAGGTCAGTTCCATGTATTCTCCTATCATACCCCTGCTTACTCCTTGATGTTTCCCTGTCAGCTGTTCTGGAGGCAATCTCATAAGCTTGACGCATCCTCGTTTGCCAATTCTTCACATACTCAGCATAATTCTCATTCCCTTCTGTTGGCTTCAGGTTGAAAAGCAGATCGATAGGCAGATGGGGGGAACGACCATAGAGCAAGAAGAAAGGGGAAAAACCTGTTACCTCACAGCGAGTACAGTTATATGCGTGAACCATCTTCTCCAATGACTTTCTCCATTGTGTTTTATCTGCGTCTGTGAGTGTTCGCAACATAGCCAGTAATGTTCTGTTAAAGCGCTCTACCTGTCCATTTCCTTGTGGGTGATAGCAAGTAGTATGAGACGCTCGCACATCACAACACTTCTGCAGTTGGTACATCAACTGGTTCTCGAATTCCTTACCCATGTCATGGTGAATCTTTTCTGGAAATCCGAAACGTAAAGCAAAATCATTAAATATCTTGTCCACCACTGTCTTGGCTGATTTATTTTTAGTGGCATAGGCTTGTGCAAAACGAGTATAATGATCTATGACAACCAGAATGTACTCGTACCCTCCCTTACAGGTTTCCAGATGCAAAAAGTCTATAGAAAATAGCTCAAACGGGCGTGTAGTGACGATTGAAACAAGAGGAGCTCTTGTGGCCTTGTATGGTTTCTTCCGCATTAAACACTCACATACATTGGCAATGAAGTGCTCTGTGTCACTCTGCATACGAACCCAGTAAAACCGATCACAAATCAAATTCACTGTCCTCTCCACTCCTAAGTGTCCCATTTCTTTATGAAGCTCATTAAATACAATCTGGTGATACTCTTTTGGCAAAACAAGCTGATCTCTTCCACCGGCTTTTCTGTAAAGTATGCCATGCTCATTGAGGTACAATTTTTGCCACTGTCTCAGAAGCATTTTCACATCTGTCGGCTCAGTTTTGAATACTTGTCTTGATGGTCTCTGATTATTAACTTTATACTCCAAAACTCGACCGATTACAGGGTCCTTCCTTTGACTTTCTAAAATCTGCTTCAGTGTGAACGGTTTGTCTGACGTAGACACAGCAGCATCACTCACCATCTGGAGGGTTTGTACTTGAGTTCCAAAAACCCATGCAAGCGGGGTGTTTTCGCCCACCAACACTCCCTGAATAGACGCACTGATGACTTCCTGACTCGCTCCTCCAGTGCACTGCTCCATGAATTGATTAATGTCTACTGGCATCCGGGACAGACCATCAGCGTTCGCGTTGCTCTTTCCAGGACGGTACTTTATGGAGAAGTTGAAATCTGCCAGCTGAGCCACCCATCTATGGCCTGTGGAGTTGAGCTTGGCAGTGGAGAGAACATAAGTCAAGAAATTATTATCCGTATACACTGTAAAATGTGGAGCATGATACAGGTAGTCCCTAAAACATTCACATATTGGCCATTTTAATGCTAAGAATTCTAACTTCCCTGAGTGAAGGTGGTAATTCTTCTCCGGTGTAGTTAGTGTTCTGGAAGCATAACCAATCATCACCAGTTTACTGTTCTGCCTCTGGTACAACACAGCACCCAGCCCCTCTTGTGATGCATCACAGTGCAGAATGAACGGTTGGGTGAGATCTGGATAGCCCAATATTGGTGGGGTGGTCAGTTTGTCAATGAGAAAGTCTAATATCTCTTGATGGCTTTGAGTCCACTGTATCTGTGTGTTTGTTGGAGCACCACCTTTGTGTCATCTGTTGAGACATTTTCCTCTTACTCTTTTCTCCACAGGTGATGTTTCCTCAGGGGGTGATGACAATAGCTGATACAGGGGTTTCGCCAATCTGGAAAAATCAGGTATGTATGCACGGTAGTATGAGATGAATCCAAGCAGCTTTCTCAAATCACTTACGGTAGCAGGAACTCGACCTTTTAAAGCCTGCACGGGAGCCACTTCAGCAGGATCCATTGTATATCCGTCTCCTGACACAAGGCGTCCAAGGAATCTCACCTTCCTCTGAAAGATCTCACATTTACGAGGGCTGAGCTTTACACCATGCTGCTGATATCTCTGTAACACAGCTCTGAGGTGACTGACATGGTCTTCAAAACTAGGGCTATGGACAAGATTATCGTCAAGGTAGGGTTGACACACATCATCTCTAAGACCTGCAAGACACTCCTCCATACTCTGTTGGAATTCGGCTGGTGCTGAACTGAGGCCGAAAGGTATCCTCACCCAATGGTATAGTCCCCAAGGAGTTATAAAGGCAGTCAATGGCCTGCTTTTCTCATCCAGGAACCCCTGGTGATAGGCTTTTCCCTGATCCAACACCGAAAACCAGGAACTACCGATTAAAGAGTCCAGCATGTCCTGTATTCTTGGAATTTGATGTCGATCAGGTACTGATTTTCTGTTCAGTTCTCTGTAATCACAGCACAATCTCAATGTCCCATCTTTCTTTCTTACACAGACCATCGGTGATGCATAGGGTGACCTGGACTTTTCAATCCACCCACGATTCAGTAAGTCTTGTAAGTACTCTTTCACTTCCTGATGTAATGGTTTTGGAACTGACACGTATGTTTTCTTCACAGGTGAGGTATCGTGGAGTGTAATATGCAGGTTCAATGAGGGAATACAACCGATGTCATCCTCGTCAAAGCCGAAAGCATGACATTCCTCCCTCAACAACCGTCTCACTATCTCCTT
This sequence comes from Abramis brama, assembly GCF_963993115.1. NCBI lineage: Eukaryota > Metazoa > Chordata > Actinopteri > Cypriniformes > Leuciscidae > Abramis > Abramis brama. Next base: position 11,078,874 of record NC_139968.1, on the reverse strand, counting down.
CTGTGTTCCACTTAGATGATCCAGGGAGACTGGAGGATCCCATTGGCTAGGTTTTTGTCTCTGTGAATCCACTTTACTCACATTTTCCTTACTTTTACTGTTATCAATGTTGTTCTGGTCTTTGCTGGCTGTGGAGTTGCCCCTGTTTTTCTGTTCTGAAGCCACAGATAAAGCAGATTTTATTACTTGAAGATGACCCAGGACTATTCGATGATCTAAGGTAACAGCATAGTTATTGGTGTTAGCAATCGGCACTGGCACCACTGCAAATCTGTCAGCGGGAACCATAACTACTCCTTCTTCAATAGCGACCCCTTCTGGCAGTGAAGGCTCTTTGTTTGGGACTAATAGTAGACTTTGACCCTTAAACTGAGACCCTGTATTGATCTTAACCAATGCAGTTGTGACTTGGTTAGCTGCTACATGAATTTGTCTCCTTCCCGTCTGTACAATGCCTGCTTCACTTCCAGAATCTGTAGACTGAATTAACTTGAGCACCAGTTTTGCTGTTTTGAATGGCACACAGAGAGCTTTACTCACTTCACAGATGGTATCTTTCTCTGACTTACAGCCCCTCTTTTGATTGAGAACTGCTTCAATTACGTTGAACCCAATGATGGGCTGTTCAGCTACCTGTGGATCAGTGGATACTAATATTGGAACCAGTAATGGCGGAGTAGTGCTTGAGTCTCTGCCTAAACTGAATTCAGCTTCAATCCAGCCCAGGAACGGTATCACAGTCTGGTTTGCAGCTAACCCAACCAGGGTACCAGACTCCAGCAGTTCATGGAGAGGTCTTACTGTTCGATGAGGTACATTCTCTTTTCTCCATTCCTCATTAATAACACTTGCCTGTGCTCCCGTGTCCCACAAAACTTCCACAGGTTTTCCCTCCAGCAAACATTGAACCAGACATTTTCTGCCAATGAGATTTATCAGTTTCACATTTTGGTAAAGAGGAATGTCATTAACAGTTTTTTTTCAATTCATTCAGCTTCACAGTCTGCTTGGAGTAATTGACGGGGGACTTTGTCTCAACTGAGGGTCCCGACGCAGCAGCCCTCTCCCATTTCCCTGTTGTTCTCTGGGTCGCCAACAACCTCTGGAAAGATGGCCCTCCTGTCCACAACGAAAGCAATGCTCACACTGCTCACCGACTCGAGCTTCCTGACAGGCTCTGCAACCTCGCAGTTTGCTGGCGTTTACAGGTGTTACTCGTTCTGTTCTTCCCCGTAGCTTAGCTGTCTCCATTGTCTCATTCACCATCTTTTTCATTTCGAGGACTTCTGCTCTGAGTTGTTCAATCAGTTGGCTGGTGTTTGAATCTGCCTCCTCCCGCTTGACTTGACTCCTTTTGCTATTAATGACTGAATCAGCTTTAACTGCAGGTACTCTGTCATCTCTCTTGGGTCCCACACAACCTTGAGAATGTAGCTGAGACTCAAACGGACATATGTTGGTTTGTATTTCACTCAGTCTTGGCGACTTACTCATTACAGTCTTTTTCAGTTTTTGTTGTCGCTCTTGTTCTAAGTTTGCAGCTTCATTCACTCGCTCTATCAGCTCTTCATCTTTGATTCTAGGGTTGCTAAGGTAGGGCTTAAGTTGCAGCTTCACCGCTTCACTTAGTAGTCCGGTCTCTATGGAGCGCAGAAATTTCCTTTGAATTAATTCTGGGCTAAATTGCTCACCTTCATCTTCTTCACTCAGCTTCCACAGTAACTTTTCTCTGAGCTCGATTCCTCTGAATAGAAAGTTCTGGAAGCTCCTCTTCAAATATTTGACGGGCTTTAGCTTGTTCAATATGCAATCTGGAATATTTCTCTTTCAGAATGTCTAAATCATTTGTCTCATCTGGTGTAATGTTTGATGCAGCTTTGGTTGGCAGTATCAGAGAGTCTATTTGCAGCAACAGATCCTCCAGACACCGACAAAATACCTCATCATCCTCAGCCTCTTCTATGTCATCCAGCGTTTTCTCCACCAGTCTGATGAGGCCACGTCGTGTTTTGCTTTCAAACCCTCTGACAGGCTCTTCACATTTTAGACGTTGACACACTGGAACAAGATCAGAGCTGTTCAGCTTCAGTATTGCTAGGCTGATCTGATCACGCAGCTCATCAATGCTTGCCATTTTACACTGCTTCACTGTCTAGATTCCTCTCTGGAGCTCACCCGTTATAACTTGCAGCTCCTGGCTGGTTGGCTCGCCAAAATATGTAACACTTCCCAGTGTATAATGAAGAATTCACACGGGGGGTTGCACATTTAAAGTGTATTTATTCTGCAAAACAGGAGTTAAACGTTTTAGTTGCAGCTCTCATGGTTATCACACACCATCACTCACGGGGAAGTCTCGCTCTCTAACTCACACGAGGCTTCACGCAACACGTTTTAAACATTACATTGTAAACATGCAAATATCCTCTTATAGTTCAGCATGAAATAATTGTAACTACATCTCTGCTATATTCAACAACACTCGTGTAAATAGCCACATGAACTCATAACACCCGTGCCAACTCACTAATCAACGCATAGCACGGTTAATATAACATATATATAATTCACAGTCTATGCAAACACTTCGGAAATATACACATAACCATTAATACACAAGTCTCATAAACTATTCACCAGCTTACCTGCAAAACAGGAGTTAAACGTTTTAGTTGCAGCTCTCGTGGTTATCACACACCATCACTCACGGGGAAGTCTCGCTCTCTAACTCACGCGAGGCTTCACGAGAGATCGGTTCCCTAACCAACATTACGCAACATCGCTGCCACCTGCTGGTGCACTATGAGACCAACATTTGTCACTATTTTTAACATTATTATATTTAACTACCCATTATGACATTATTGAAGTGCAATACTCAGTCATTGCGCTACACAAATAAAAATTTTACTCAAGCCAATCAGATAACGGCCACATTGAGCTGACCAATCGTAGCACATTCTTGCTACAACCAATCACGTTAGACTTTACACTCGGGGCAGGAACTGAATTTGATTCATTTTGCAGATATTTGCACCCCTGAAAGAAGCTGTAATGGGCGCTTCATTCAAACTGAGCTGTTTGTGTGTGGTTAAAGATTGTTGGAGTTTAAGGGTTCTTTATATTTCCATCAGGATAAACTCAGGATTACACACAAATTATGATCATAGATCCCGAGCATCATAAAACACCCTCTCTTCACCGGACGCAAGTGGCGTGACAGCGCGTCAAAAGCAAATAGTGCCCCATTATCTTCCCTGCTGCCATAGCAGTGTCAAATAATGTAAAACTAACATGTTTGCAATGTACACATTTTGCCCATGACGTCTGTTTTTTTACCTGCAGTGCCATTGAATGACTTTTTTGATGTGGATGTGGATGTTGCAATCCTGTAATTGTGAATAGTTCTTCAAAACATATTGTATAACTAAGACTCTTCATCTGGTCAGTATTTTTACTTTGGTCAATAGCTCATTCTGTCAAAATAAACATTTTAAAAAGCCTATCACATTTGTGGTGTATGTATTGCCTTTTAATTTACATTAATCAATTTTGCGAAAAATTTGTGCTTGTCAGTACTTACCACTTAATTATCACTTTTGTATCCGGCACTAGACTGCATAGCTCAGCTTATGGGGATGAATGAAACATCAGCATCGCGTAAGTTGATGTGTTTGTGGATTTGTCCATTGACATATAACATTTTAATTATGAGCGATATTCAAAAGATCCGAGTCAGTAAAATGATCTGAACTTCCCATTACAATGAAACTGAAAATGTACAGTATTTGTGACATTTGGGCGTCACATGATTCACATGTTAAAACCTTTTACAACATGTGCAAATATATGTCACATGAGCTCCACATTATAACCTATAGTAACATGTTTTCCACATGTGCCACGTGCTCTATTATGTTCACAAGTGGTGAAACGTTGTTCACATGAGGTCACGCGATTCATGTGGTTTTTCTGTAAGGGGATGTAAAGTGTCTGCATAATCTTTCTTATTGACTATAGTGCCGGTTATGAAAATGTATAATTCGTGATACTGTCTACACTGGATGATGACACGATGATTCACTGACATTCTTCTTCTGAAGTAGGCAAATGATTTGGTCTAACACTTATGAAATGCAAATTTTAAACCTATTTTACTGTAGCAATTTTATGGGCCTTAGCCTTACACTTTCTATTTGAGCTAATGCAGATGAACGAGCAAAGTTATTTCAGGGCAAGACCACCCTGATTGTAAAACCAAATGTGATTGGTTGTAGCGAGAACGTGCTACGATTGGTCAGCTCAATGTGGCCGTTATCTGATTGGCTTGAGTAAACGGTGGGTGGAGTCCACTTATTTGTGGATTATTTTTCTGCACGTCGACGCTAGAAGTGTTTCAAAATCCACAGATGCGTGAGGGGATTTACAAATGCACAAGAAGAGATTCACAAATGTGTGCAGCGATTTACAAATGCACAGAAAGCGGTTCACAAATATGCCAGGCAGAGTTGTGTTTGTGACATAAATCACATTTGAATCTCAATCTATTTATTTGGAATAATGCAACAATCCTAACCCCATAGGTGTGAGACTAAAACTACACATGACAATGACACTGAATATAACTGTGACAGGTGAGGAGGGAAGCTTGTGCTTAGGTTGCTAGCGGTTGTGCTCATGAGCGTTCCAGTCTGATACGGCTGTACACAGAAAGCATAATCTGCATATGGAGAAGAGCAGCACTGTTATCAACTAATCTCACTTCAAGTTACTACTAATAACTAACATGACACATGTTCATTCTAAATCTAACTTTCTATAGAATGTGAATATTATGAACAAGAAGTTACTTGTCTCTGCACTGATGCTAGCATAGCTACACAATGGCTCAATGATAAAAGCAACACATATGATAGTCTTAATGTTGACACCCCCAGCCTACAAGCAGACAAATAACCACAATCAAGGGGGAGTTAAAGATAAATTTGCTCTGACCACACAAGCAGTCTTCTATTCCATTTGATCATTTCCTGAACTAGTTATATATAATCTTTAATACCTCAGTTTCTAGGGAGCATTCGGCTAAAAGCATAATGAGAGCATGTTTTATACAGTTGTTGTCTTTTTTACTGTTGTATGTAAATTAGTGCAGTGTTTCTCCACTGGTTTACTTCTTCACTAAGTGCAAATAGCCCCTCTTGTTGACAAGCTATTTATACTCACTCTGCCCTCCATTGTGTCTATGAGTCAGACAAATTACAAATGAATGCAACCGATCTGAGTTTGAAGCCGCCATTTACCGAACTCATTCTTTTCCCATCGCACATCAGCTCAGAGAGGTGTTTATTCTAAATAAAAATTAAGACACTTTTCAAAAAGTGGAAATAAAGTACCTAGCGAGTATTTAATAGTGGGAATACTGTGTTTAATGGGTCGGGTTAGTGGTAGGCGTAGAGCAGGGATTTCCCAAACACTGCAGGTTTTGCATGTTAGCGGCTCCAGGAACGTGGTTGGGATCCCCTGATGTAGAGAAGGTAATGTCAACTACAAGTAATATCCCAATAAATCAGCATCTATTTATGTTTTTAATAATTATATTCATATACACTGAATACGTTGTTATTATTGTTTTATGAGTATGAATAGTATCTAACTACTATTTACACTTTGTGCAAAGAAAACAATGCCATTTTCACTTAGTGTAAAGCAGATCTATCTCTATTTTCAGTTAGTGTAAATAGCATCTATTGCTAAGCAAATTCAGCATTGTTTTTACAGATTTACCTGGAATATATGGTCTATTTTTGCATCGCAACCCACTATATTTTAGCTCAGAAGTTGCTGGAAGAATAATATCATAAATTGAATGTCATTTTCAGCAAAGCTGTCAAGTCTGTACTTCCTGATTCTAAACCACAAGGGTTTGATGGTTTTGCTGAGCTTTTCGAAAAAAAAGTAAGTAATTAAAGGATTTCAAGTAAAATCTGTTTATAGAGTTTTGTTTATAGAGGCAGAAAGTGCTCCACACGTCTTCACTTGATAAATGTTTAAACCGCCTGTCTATATGTATGCAAAGTTTAATGTTTGTTTCGTTTATCAACTGACCAAACTAGTGGAACACTTCATTTGCATGAAACCACACTGTATGTTAACCACACAGAAACAGAGCAGAAGTTACCAGTTTTAATATAATAAGCAAATTATTTAGAACAATTAATATGCAAGCAAAAAATATATTAATAAGATAAATAAATAAATATATATATATATATATATATATATATATATATATATATATATATTTATTAAGCGTTGTTCATGTTATTTCCACTCTAGCTATATGCCAAATTTCTTTAACCCTTTCACGCATAGTGGTCACTACAGTGGACAGCTATTAAAAAAGCATTTTCTTGAATTTGCACGGGTTTTTATGGCAAAGTTGCACATCAATCTCTTCATTGAACCCTGGTGCATCATCCTATAAATTGCAACCAAGTGGCAAGCTGTTGTGTTCCGATTTTTTCCCCCTCCAAACCAAGATGGCCAAGGGTCAGTCAGACATGACAAGTTGCTCCGGAATATCCACCCATTCCTTCTATCCTAGAAGATTCTTGTAGGTAAAAAAAAATATTGCAGCATCAAGCAATATCTAATGAGTCATATCACAGTAAAATTTTCCAAGTTTTGATTTTAGATTGAGAGAAAACTCTGATTAATCACATGTCCACTGGACGTCATGCATCAATTGCTATATTTCAGCTACAATTCATAATTATAATGTGAATATTGTTTTTGAAACTTAAAACTTAAAAACTTAATCTGCAGTGACTTTTTTACTGTAAATAAATGTATTTGTATTATTAGAATGTAATTTTCATTGACATCGAAAAAAGTCATGTGATTACATAATGTATGACACTTGTAATGTATTACTTTACTTGTTAGATCAAAAAGTAATCTGATTTCGTAATGCACGTTATTGTAATGCATTTTTTTACTCATAACATAAAAAAGTAGTCTGATTACTTAATGCATGTTACTTGTAATGTGTTTCTTTACTCATAACATCAAAAAGTAATCTGATTTCGTAATGCATGTTACTTGTAATGTATTTCCTTACTCATAACATCAAAAAGTAATCTGATTACATAATGCATGTTGCTTGTAATGCGTTTCCTTCCTCATAACATCAAAAAGTAATCTGATTATGTAATGCATGTTACTTGTAATGCGTTTCTTTACTCGTTACATCAAAAAGTAATCTGATTAGGTAATGCACATTACTTGTAGTTAATTACTTGTTAGATCAAAAAGTAATCTGATTAGGTAATGCATGTTACTTGTAACATCAAAAAAGTAATCTGAATGTGTTATGCATGTTACTTGTAATGCATTACCCCAAACACTGATCATTTCAGATGAGATTGAAAAAACGTATCGCTAGGTTTTCTCAGAGGAGGGCTATGATAGAAATGTGCATGTCCATCTTGAACATAATCAGAATGATCAGCTAATAAGGGTAAATCTCCATACTCTGGTGCACTGGAGGGAGCATCTGAGTGGTTTCCACAGTTGTACCTTGACAGACTGTAGAAAATACTAATGGAATCACGTCCTCATGTTCTGATATCAAAGATACGCGAAGTGCAACTTGCATGAAGTTGTATGAAGCCTTTGCAATATTTCGCATTTATATTTTTTGTATATATTTTATAGTTTTCACATGATTTGATATAATTGTATTGATTAGTTTGTTAAATTCATATACTTTATCTATTTGATTATTGTCTTATATTTAATACAGTATATCTTCAGTTTAAACCATAACCGCATGCTGTCCACTCAAGTGGACATCTGAAGATCTCTTTGAAAAATTTGTAAAAAAAATAAAATAAAAATCAGTTCTTGTTTTTCATGCCCTAAGAGCAATAAAAACACATAGGAAAAAAATCCTGACTGAGGTTATCATAATTCATGCATGAAAGGGTTAAAATACAAATACACATACATAAAGTAGCTCAAATTGTCATTTGAAAAAAGTTGCTCTAACACACAGAAACCACATTGCCTTCTGGTTTACTGCAAACATGAACATCTCAGAGCACTGGCAAGAAAAAAAAATAGATAAAAAGGTCTGTATAGAGACAACAATACCAGAGAATACTTCATATAGCTTTTACGGGCTGAAGAAAAGAGTAGGTGGTAGACCACTGGTCTAGGTGGCCTGATCCTGGCAAGGCCGGTTTCGTCTGGAGCGCTTGGAGAAATCAATTTCAGCATACTGGAAGAGGAAGATCATACAAATGAATGGCCATTACAGTGTGTAAGACATAATGTACAGTCAGCCGATAGGAAAATAAACCCTAACAAGGAGATCAGGACCCCGAAATGAAGCTTATGGGTCTTGTATCATCCTTGAAGAGTAAGAGGAAAAGAATGAAGGATGATGTGAGAGATATAAAACTAGCACAATGATCAAATATAAAGTTTAGCACTAATTACAATAAATATATTTGACCAGAATGCTGCAACTAACCAATCAGAATTGAGTATCCCAGAAAGCATGTGTACTATGTTTTTAAAAGTAATTTTCTAAAACACATTTCACATAATTTATTTAATGTAGTACGCTATCTTAAGTTGACAGGATTTAAGTAGATTAACCTACTAAAAGATAACTATTATATCACTATACTGTAAGAGCATAGTGCAAAAATAATGTGGCCAGGTTATATTTAAACTAATATATTAAAAATAATTAAGATCATATATTTAAGAAGTATCTTACCTGTGGATCATTTGTGTTTTGAGCTGCAGTGGTACTTTGAGGTTTATTTGAAGTATTTTTAGATCTTCTAGTTGCGTCAATGCAGCTCTTCACCAAACCTGAAACAACAGCGAATAAACATCACTGAGACACTTCTTGACAGTTTAAACAAAGAGCAGATATGATATGGCTGAATTTGTGTATTGATTTAGAGTTTGTCTCCATGTAGTTAATTCAATGAAATTTTACAAACCTATCACTGCAATGGTCAGAAGCACATTTATCAGGATGAATATGATGGTCATATTTCTCCATGGTATCTGGTGTTGTGCAGCGTCTGTAATATTATTTTGGACGAAGTCTGTAAAAGGTTTGTAGTTCAATCTTTATTCAGTTTCAGTCTTTAACAGAACAATGAAACTATTATTAGATCTTCATACAGTAAATTCAATCTGGAATCCATCATGTGGTTTATAAAGACATGAAATGATAAAATAACTCACCGCTGATGTAGATTTTGGTGCCGTTGCTGAATTTAGTTGGTTTACTAGTTTTCACACAATAATAAACTCCTAATTCATCAATGGTGATATTTTTGATGAACAGACGACTTTTAGTTTTCACTGAGTATTTGTGTTTAAAGATGCTGTTTTCATAGTCACCTCCTTCATATGTTCTGTTGTAAGTGCGTAAGATCAACACTGGAGGATCCGGTAATCTCAGTTTGTACCAGTAAATCGCCTTTATACCAAGATCACAGGTTATAATCACATCAGATCCTAAAGTTACTGGTGTGTTTGTTAGACTCTCTGTGGCTTGATACAACATGAACAGAACTATGACAGAAAGAAAAACACATTTATTAAGATATAAAATCAAAAGAAAACTGACTCAATCAAATGTGACGTGAGAAACTCACAGATCTGCAGCTGTATGATCTTCATTGTCTGATCCAGATGAATAATATCTGCTATAGTGATCATTCACACATCTCGAACTGTGAGCGGAAACATCGACATTAAACCTCGACCACACAGACGAGAGGGGAAGTCAGAGATGGGCTTCTCTGAGAACATGATCATTCTTACATTTTTGTTAAATCAACATCATATGTTGAAGTAAGTAATAGTTATGTGTAATGTAAGTCTGTCAGAGCTACAAATATGATTTCAGATTAATATTTAAGATGGTAAACTGAATGCACAATATTTTTCAGGTATTATTCATGTATTTGTTGTAATTTACATAACTGAAAATACACATTTTCCATTTGGGAATTTTCATTTGCTTTAAAATATAATAGTGATGCAACTTTCACCAGGATATATTAATCATCAACACTTTGCACAATTCTAAGAATTACTGTACATGGAATTCTTATTTTGTAAATACGGAGTAATAAGGATACAGATGTAGAATTGAAAATAATCTTGACTGGTTTCCTACCACAATGACCATTTTGAGTTCCTAAAGGCACAGAGGGGCTGATAGTGATCTAGGCCTGTAGGCCAACATGTTTGTACTTTGGGGGTTGATGAATTGTCACACCTTTAGTACGGTGGGGGAAGTGTAATTATCTGATTGGTCAGTTTGAATGTCTCACATCTGGGTTTTAGTCACATGGTCAAGAAAGGATAAAAGAAGATTGAAACTGTTGTTCTGTCTCTTTTTATGCTCTGGCTCTCTTCTTCTCTGGGTCCCTTTCTTGGGGCTCTCTCTCTTTACCTCCTTCCTCTTACCCTCTGTCTCTCTCTCTCTCTCTCTCTCAGGTAACATTTTTCATATATGCTGGGTACAATTAATAATATAAGTTATCATCATCTCATACATCTATTTTGTATAACCATATAACCATAACCATATTTTGTCATTAAACCTTTTCAATTACAACTAATGTGCTAACTAGTTTTGAATTGGTATTGTTATAGTGTTAGTTCAGTAAATACATTGTTTGTTACAGTTATTTTACTTGTATACATAATTTGTTCTTAGCCAATCAGATGTGGCTACGTCATCACGTAGGGATTAGTTGGCTGCTTGTTTACATTTAGCGTCAGATGCTCGTAGGCTCCGGTGCGGATGGTTGTAGATAAACCCATCAGCGCTGGGCAAGAGCATAAAACCCCCGTTGATGTAAAGTTGTGACTTAATAAGTAAAGTAAAGTTCCTGAACGTGCTCTCTTTGTTGTGTGCTTCTCTTCACGCCTCCACGGACACTGAGAAACCAACACGAGAATGCACAACAAGTGGTGTCAGAAGCTGAGCGTGATTGACAGTTATCAGAGAATTGTGAGTGTTGTGAACTGCTGGGACATCCTTTGTTAATCGATGGACATTATAATCACTGCAAACGCTGATGTGAAGTAGTATTAAAGACTGATTGACCACGTTTGGTCGTCGCATTGACCATAAACTCACGAAAATAAGAGGCGTGGCGCTGGCAGTCTGCCAAAGCTAGCACTGCTGTTGGCTGCCTGCCAACTTTCACAGACACTACTAAACAGCCCTGCAAATCTACATCGAAGCTCACAAACCAGAATATATTTCAGTATTATATATATATGTTATAATGAGAGATAGAGGACCAAAAAGCGAGATTCAGTCTTTAATGGAAATGAGAAGCGAATCACTGAAGCAATAAGGAACATAAATCTTCTCAGGATTCTCAGGAAACAGTCAACAGAAAACTTTGCTTTGTAGAAATAAACTGCTGGTAGCAGATATTACTGGAACTCAGGATGCGCAGCAGGGCGTCAGGCGAAGTTGAGCTCAGAATGGAGACTGTAGAGAGAGGCGAAGTCTGCCGAGAGAGAGAAGGTACCGTAGACTGGATACCGCGTCTTGATCAGGAACTCAGCATCTGAATTGGCAGGGCAGAGTTCAGTGAGCCAGCAAGAGAAAGGATGAGTATACTGACTCGAGGAGAGGCTCCCACACGAACCACACAGGACACGACACGACACGACAGGACAGGACAGGACTCAATTCGTTTGACAAGAGAGGTAAGAGAAGCGTCTTCAGCATTTGATAGCTAGGAATAAACTGACAGAGAGGCAGAGAAAGAGAGTGTTAGAAATAGCAGGAAACATCAGGGGGAAAGGGGAAACAGGTGAGATGAATGAGCGGAGATTAAGGATAAATGGGAACAGCTGGAACTGATGAGACCAGGGTGATGGTGTAGTGAAAAAGTGTGAGATGCGGCCACAAGAGGGAGACAGAGAAAGAAGGAACCCGGATCATGACAATATATATATATATATAAAAAATAATTTAAAAAAAGGAAAAGAGAGAAAAAAAAAAGTCAAAAAGCAAATTTTTTTCAAGCTAAATTGTAATCTAACATGGATGTGAGTGAGCCAGAAGTCCAACTTGGAGCATCAGCTGCTCCAGACCCCCCATAGTGGCTACAGGCTGTGCTATCACAACAAAATAAGCAACTTCAACATGCCATTTCACCTCTGCTCCAAAGATTGGAAGCGACAGAGGCTAGTTTGTCTGCCCTCACGCAGCAGCGTCATGCCAGTATAGTAACACGTGGTCCCCACCCGACGACTCTACCACACTTGCAGCTGCCCCTGATAGAACCCTTATGACAGATGGAGATGCTACAGGGCCTTCAGATGCTGAACAGCTTTTTGCTGCTGAGCTCGCGGTCATTGATAGACACGTACGGAGCCCAATTAGTCCAACTTCCTCCACACCTGGCCCCGATGTAAGACCTAGAAGCCGTGCACAGGGACCCAGCCGTTATAATGGCTCTTTCAACTTGGGCCCAAACATGCACACACCTTCAACTGCTGCAGCTTCCACCCATCACCTCACAATCCCTCGTGGTAGAGCTTCAGATGGACCTAAAGCTAAACTTGACACTTACGATAATAAGGATGACTGGGACTCCTTCATCATTCCTTTTGAGCACAGAGCTGTCATTTACAGATGGAGTACAGTAGAGAGAGTGGATAAACTCCATGAATGTCTACGAGGAGCTGCTGTCAGATATCTGTGCTCATTACCCGAACACATATGTGAAGATTACTTTCTGCTGAAAGAACAGCTGGCTTTCCGATTTGACCAGAAAGAACCTCCAACCACAGCACGGAGGAGACTTGGAGAACTGCGCCAGTCTAAAGAAACTGTTTCGGAGTTCACAAGAGGAGGTTCAAAGGCTGGTCATTTTAGCTTATCCTGGAGTTGACACTGAGCTCAGGGAGCAAATTGCTGCTGATGCGTTTCTCAAATGGCTGCGCAACCAGAAAGTGGCATACGAGATTATGAACCGTGACCCTGTATCACTGGATGAGGCACAACGGCTAGTATCATCTTATGAACACAATTTCAAAGCCACACTCGGACGAGACTTTAATCTGAAGGGGAGGACACGTCGAGTATCCTGGGCTGATCAAGACATGGACTCTGATGATGAGCCACCGGCCTTGCAGTCACGTAGAGTGCAGTCACAGCCGTGTTATGTTACGCAGCACCAGTTGCAAACACTCTTCCTTCTTCCGTAAGACCCACCCAACAAATAAATTCCAATATGGCAGTTCAGTCAGAAAGAGGACGTGCAGCTCAGACCTCTTTCAAGTCAAGCAGATACAGACAGCAAAATACCAGCCCCACCAGAGCTTCTAGCGGACCATGTTTCCAGTGTGGAGAGGAGGGACATTTCAAACGAAACTGCTCACGGTCCCCCAGTCCATCTACAAGTCCCCCTGCAAATACTGTGGCCAGGATGGAGCCCTCAAATCAAAATCACTCCGAACATACAGAGCAGAGTCCGTCTATTGTACATGTGAGCAGAGCTGAGAGTCAAGGGCCCAGTTTAATGATTTTGCTGACTGTTGATGGCGTACCAGTTAATGCAGTTATAGACACAGGTGCTGAGGCTACAATAATGTCTGAAGAGACGTACAGCAAATTACCCGCTAAATCACCTTCAGGACTGAAAAATGTGTGTCTCCGAAATGCAGAAACTGGAAGGGAGATGTCAGCAACAGGCGGAGTGAAAGTGGAATTTAGAATTGGCACAAAGGTGTTGGAGTGGACAGTTTGCATTATACCAATTCGTGATGCCCTGCTCTTGGCCTTAGATTTCTTAAAAGCTGCTGATTTCACCATACATGCCTCTGGTAAAGTGTTTATGGGCTCTGAACTCATGCCAGCCTATATATCCGAAGGCAAGGGCCCAGACTATGCCATTTCGAGAGTGATGTTAGAAAGTGATGTCACTGTGCCGCCAGAGTGTGAATGTTTAGTTTGGGGTGTGGTAGACGACCCAAAACCAGAACTCCCGGCTGTTCTAGAGCCTGTTAGCCTGGCTGATGGAGTGTCTTCAGGCAGCATCATGATTAACATGGAACAGAGGATCCCAGTCAGGCTATGCAATGTCACAGCTTCCAGTAGACCCTTATTACGAGGAGTCTGTTTGGGTGTGCTCATCCTGATGCTCAAGAGGAGGGAGATAGAACCTATTTAGTTCCAGGCGATGCTCCATTGTATGCAAAAGGCGGGAACTCAGTGCCACAAGATCCTGACAATGAGCCTCTTGATGAGCATGACATAAGAAGGGTGACGTCACCAAACGCTCTTGACCTTCCAGAACACCTCAGACAGTTGTTTACTTCTGCAAGCGAAACGCTCACTGAACAACAACAAGAGATGTTAGTAGCTCTGCTGAGGAAATATCAAGCAGTTTTTGCAGCAACTGATGATGATCATGGGAAGTTTTCTGCTTTGCAGCACAGCATAGAGACAGGAATGTCTAAGCCTGTTCGACAGCCAGTACGACGTACCCCTTCAGGGTTCTGGAATGAGGAGGAAACACATCTCAAGAAAATGCTTGATTCAGGTATTGTTGTCCCCTCAAGCTCAGAATGGGCTTCCCCTATTGTCCTCGTAAGGAAAAAGGATGGGGGAGTCCGCTGGTGCGTAGATTATCGCCATCTTAATGACCTTACCATAAATGACGCATATCCCCTACCAAAAATAGAGGAATGCCTGGATGTGCTGGGTGGTGCAAAGACATTCTCAACACTTGACCTTCAGTCAGGATATTGGCTGATTGAAGTAAATAAAAAAGACAGATCCCAGACTGCTTTTGTGATGAGGTATGGACTATATGAGTACACCAGAATGCCATTTGGTCTGTGTAACGCACCCAGCACATTTCAGAGGGCCATGGAGCTGGTTCTACGAGGGTTGCAGTGGGACACTTTACTGATATACCTGGATGACATAATCATCTTTGGTGAAGATATGGAACAGTGTATGGAGCACCTAGCAGAGGTTTTTCAGAGGTTGCAGGAATATGGACTAAAGCTGAAGCCCTCAAAATGTCAGCTGCTAAGAGAGGAAGTCCTGTTTCTTGGTCACGTTGTGAGCGGCGAAGGAATTAAGACCAATCCAGCCCTCATTAGTGACGTTAGGAACTGGAAGACCCCAACCAGTGTCCAGGAACCCCAGTCTTTTCTGGGTCTGTGCAACTATTACAGGAGGTTTGTTGTCAAGTTTGCTGAAATCACTACACCCTTGACAATGCTACTCAAGAAAGGGAGTTCCTTCTCCTGGGGAGAGGAGCAGAACAAGGCCTTTGCACATCTTAAAAGGAGCCTCACAACTGCACCCATCTTGGTGTTCCCAATTACATCTGGACAGTTTGTCCTGGACACTGATGCGTCCAACCAGAGCATTGGAGCAGTGCTCTCACAGTTACAGTGGGGGGAAGAGAAAGTTATCTCATTTGCCAGCTGTCTCCTCACACCAGCTCACCAGAGGTATTGTGTCACACGTAAGGAACTCCTAGCAGTTGTCAGGTTTACAAGACAGTTCCGCCACTATTTGTTGGGGTCTAACTTCTTACTCAGGACGGATCACAGCAGTCTAACGTGGCTATACCGGTTTAAGAGACCAGAAGGCCAACTGGCTAGGTGGCTTGAAGAACTCAGTCAGTACAATTTTGTCATCGAGCATAGGCCAGGTACACACCATTCCAACGCTGACGCTCTGTCCCGAAGGACTCTGAATGAAGAACCTTGTGACTGTTATCAAGCAGGAAGAGAGCTAGATAGCTTGCCATGCAAGGGTTGTCGCTTCTGCCGAAAGCTCCACCATCAGTGGGCCAGAATCGAGGAAGATGTCGATGATGTCATCCCCTTGGCGGTAAGACGCACACACTCCCTTGACCGTCAGAATGAGGGTAGTTGCACTAACACTTCCAGTGATGTTAATGAAGTAGGTGATGACAACCCAGGTCCTTCCTCAAACTGGCTGCAACTGCTGAGTCCCGAAAGTCTCAGGGAAGAACAGTTAGCTGACCCAGACCTTTCAGTTCTCCATAAATGGATGTCTGATGGTTCTTTGCCTGCTAAGGAAGAGGTCATGATGCAGAGCCCAGCGGTTCGCAAGTACTGGCTGTGTTGGTCTCAAGTAGAGAGGCGAGATGGGGTCCTCTATTACCGATGGGATGATGTCAATGGAGATACGTCATCTCTGCGCTTACTTGTTCCTGTTTCCCTGAAGAATGAGGTTCTCAAATCCTGTCACAATACAGCACTAGCGGGTCATGCAGGGGAGGAAATGATGCTTATGCGCCTCCGTAGGTGTTACCAATGGTACAATATGGGGAACGATGTACGCCTTTTCATCAAGAAGTGCCCACAGTGTAGTTCCTGTAAAACAGCCAGTCCAATGGGGAGGGCCAAGCTTTAGAACTACCAGGCTGGAGCGCCAATGGACAGACTACACCTTGATGTCCTAGGACCATTTCCAGAGTCCAAGACAGGCAACAGGTACATCCTCGTTATAATTGACCAGTTTACTCGCTGAGTAGAGGCATTCCCTGTCCCCGAACAAGGAGCTGAGACAACAGCAAAGAGGTTGGTGTTTGACTTCATCTCACTCTTTGGGGCTCCCCTTGAGATTCACACTGACCAAGGACAGAACTTTGAGAGTTTGCTCTTTACGGAGGTTTGTCGTCTGTTACAAGTAACCAAGACCCGGACCACACCATATCATCCGGCTTCGAACGGGCAAGTGGAAAGATTCAATAGAACGCTCTTGCAGATGATACAGTGTTATGTGGACCAATGTCAGCGGAATTGGGATGAGCATCTTCCCTTACTCACTGCAGCATACAGGAGCACTGTACATTCAGCGACAGGTTTCACACCAAATCAGCTGATGCTGGGGCGAGAAGTTTTACAGCCACATGACATCTGGCTAAGGATGGACGAGGTTACCAGAGAAGCTAAAGGTACACCTGAGTTTGTCCAGGAACTGCAAGCTAACCTCCAGCAGGCTCATCAAGTAGCGCGCCAGAACTTACGCTCCGCTCAGACTCGCCAGAAAAAGGTCTATGACTTACGAGCCAGAGAGAAGTCCTACCAAGTAGGTGATCTTGTGTCAGTGAGGGTCAGTAGCAGGAGAAAGGGCTACAGTCCAAAACTCCAACCTCCATGGCAAGGGCCATTGGTCATCACAGCACGCCTTGGACCAGTGCTCTACTGAGTCAGGGACAGACGAAGTGAGAAAGTACTGCATCATGATCGCTTACAACCCTATCTAAGTGACCACAAACCTGCCTGGATGCAGCGTCTGCGACACAAATACACATGCACCGAGGAAGGCTCCCTGGTTCCAATCACTGCTCAGGTACCTGTTGCCACAGGGGCAGAAGCACCAAACCCGTCGTCCTCTGACAACTCTGTGTCGGAAGAGCCTCTGACCCTGCTTGGAATGGACTCTAACTGTGACCCTATCCCAGGTGAAAAAAAAGTTCACTAAAATATATTTTATTTAAGTGCACTTAGTACACTTCCATAATGTACTTAAAGTGCTCTATTTTCGCGCACTTATTTTGTACTTAATATACTAAAAGCTTATCTTTAGTACTTCTTAAGATAAACTTAAGATCATCTTAGTGTACTCAACTGTGCTATTCTGAGACACACTGAAGATGAACTAAAGTGTATTTTTAATATACTATTTCAGCTTTTAATTTGTTTGTATTTTGTTACCACTTTTAGTAAAACTGAAACCATCTTTAATGCATTTTAAATACAATAATAAATTATTTAAAATATAATAATAATATATAATAAATATATACAAATTATACTTATAATGTATTAATAGGTTAAAAAAGTGCACTAAAATACATTTTATTAAAGTACACTTCCATAATGTACTTAAAGTGCTCCATTTTCACACACTAATTTTGTACTTAATATACTAAAAGTTTTTCTTTAGTACTTCTTAAGATAAACTTAAGATTTTAGCGTACTCAACTGTGCTATTTTTAGACACAATGAAGATGAACTAAAATATGCTTTTAACATACTATTTCATCTTTTTTTATTATTATTTTGTTACACCTTTTAGTACAATTGAACCCATCTTTAATGCATTTTTAAATACACTTATAAATTATTTAAAATATAAGAATATATAATATATACAAATCATATTTATGAATTGCTCACATTTTTTATATGGTAAATTTATTTAAAATATATTTTAACTATGTTAACAGTACCTTTATAAAACATAATATGTTAATGGTGTATTTTAAAAGTACACTATAGCCGCAGTAGTACAGGAACTTAGTTCTAGGAACTGTCCACTTCTAAACAGTTCTAAGAACTACTCTCCCCCAAACTCGGTTTTGCTGTTTGCGTTCGCACTGGCCAAGTGGCCATAGGAACTGGCAGGAGGGGTAAGGGAGTGACGCAAGCACGGTGACTTTTATTTTGACGGCGCGACGGACCTTTATTTTGGCGGCGCTGAGAACGCCAGAGCAAATAATGCTCGCATTCTCTGTGTTTATTAGTTAGCGATCTGTCTAACATGTTATTAGATAGAACTGTTATAGAAAGTAGACAGTATATGAAAAAAAGGTTATTAGCCTATGCCGTGTGGTTGATGTCCAGTGTTGCTAGCTGGGCAGATAAACATAATCATGTTTGACTTGGTCCCCTCAAAGTTGCATTGGATTTTCTCTTCAGCATAAAGGTTTAGAGACCCATCTATCACTGTTTTCCATGTTTTATAGTTAGTTTATGGAGTAAATATATAGGCTATAATCTGTATGTTTACATTCTAGCCGTTTTAAAAATGGCGGGTGCTGGTGCTCCGCGTGCGTTCGGTCAATCAGCGAACACTAACGTCACGGGTAGTTCATAGTGCTGGTTTAGACCCTACTCTGATGTAGGACCTAAATTAGTTCCTCCAAATGGAGTTCCTAGAACTAAAATCGTTCCTAGTTCCTGCGGTGCGAACACGCCGACATCCGGGTACTTTAGCCAATAGTTCTAGGAACTGTGAAAAGGTTCCTCCGGTCGGAAAGCGGCTTATTACTGTGTTATCAGTAGCATTTTCTGCCTCATTTATGCTAAAATTATGAAAATAATTAAAAACATTATTACAAGCTTACCATTTTGAATCGAGCTAAGGCAAGCAGATAGTTTTGAACTCTCGCTGGTTATGTACTTGCTCAAACATTTATTTTGGATCATTTTGAACCCAAAAAAGTTACGGACTGGAGCTTTAAAAAAAATACAGCTGTTCATTGTTAGTTCATGCTAGCTCAGGTTCATTAAATAATATAAACAGATACAACTTTTCTTTTCAATAATGTACTTCAACAACTTTCAATAAAAATTTAATTAGCATGAACTAAAATTAATAAATGCTGTAGAAGTATTTCTTTTCATTGTTAGTTCATGTTTACTATTGAAGTTAACTTATTTTAATGAATGGAACATAATTAATAAACAACAGTTTTCAAAAGTATGGTTCATGGTTTAAAAAAAAAAAAGTTTATATATGGAAATAAGGCCTACACTGTAAAAAAATTGCTGTAGTTTTGCAGCTGTTTGCCAGTAACTTACTGTAGATTTAAATGTATGCATTGTGATAATACATTCATCAACTATCAATATTTTAGGTTAAAACTGATATCTTTATATATATATATATATATATATATATATATATATATATATATATATATATATATATTAGAAGGTGTGTGTGTTTTTAAGCACCTTTTAACCAAGTCTGTTATTTTTGACGTTTTATATACTTTTTAGAAATATGAAAATAATCACACAACTCGAAAAAAAACATACATATACATACATATATATATATACAGTGCAATGCATAAGTTAATACACCCATGCTAAAGTTGACTAAAAAGAGGAATAAAAAATCATATTTTGGAAATTGAACTTAATGCCTTAATTTAAAAAATTAGGAAAAATCCAACCTTTTAGGACACCAATTTTCTTTGTGAATGAATAATGTATCGTAAATAAATAAATGTTCTTCCTTAAAATACATGGTGCATAAGTGTGTACACCCCTATGTTAAATTCCCATAGAGGCAGGCAGATTTTTATTTTTAAGTATTTTTTTTAAATTAATTTTTAGGATACTATGCATCCTGATAAAGTTCCCTTGGCCTTTGGAATTAAAATAGCCCCACATCATCACATAGCATTCACCATACCTAGAGATTGGCATGGTTTTATTTCAGTTAGCCTAAAAGCTAGTTTGATTTGCATTGAGAGATGATCTTATGGAAAGTACCCCATGCCAATCTCTAGGTATGGTGAATGCTATGTGATGATGTGGGGCTATTTTAATTGCTTCTAACAAAAAAAGTTAGGTTCTAATAGACTACACTGACCTATCACAGGCGGAAGTAACATTGTTACAAAACTTTTCATAGAATCTTGTGTTGTGTACTGTAACGTGAACCTTTTTTTCATATCTAATGTCTCTGAATTAAATATTGACAATGTACACCGACCAAGCTGTATGATAGGAAAATTGAAAACCTGTCGGTTATATTTAGCTACACTAGAAATTTGTACATACCTTACAAACATGACTCGCGTATTATCTGTCCGTGTTGATTGTCCTATTGTTAGGGCTGTGGGACAAACCGGGCGTCTAAATATCGAAAGTCATAAACGTTGCTGCTTCCGGGTAAAAAAAAACTTTTGGAAACTTTGAATCAAGTGAACCAAAATTATTCAATGTTTCGAAGAACTTGAAACGCTTCGCGCTGGTGATAAATAAACAAAAACCGATGGAGACAAAGTATCTTTTGTATCTTTTATACCGACAACACCATAATGTTATGGAACAGACTCGGAAACAGTGAGATATAATGACAGGTTGTTTAGAATGATGAGAAGAGAATATCAATGAGAGATCTCGATGACTTGAGATTAGTGATAATGGAAGTCTCTGGGCCCTATTTTAACGATCTGAAACGCAAGTGTCAAAGCTCAAAGCGCAAGTAACTTTGTGGGCGGGTCTTGGCGCTGTTGCTATTTTCCCAGCGGGATAAATGACTCTTGCGCCAGGCGCAAATCTAAAATGGGTTGGTCTGAAGTAGCTTCATTATTCATAGGTGTGGTTTGGGCGTAACGTGAAATAAACCAATCAGAGCGTCATCTCACATTCCCTTTAAGAGCAGACGCGCTTTGTTCTAAAGCGGATTCCTATTATAACGGCGGATTTGCCAGACGCGCGCCAGGAGCGGTTCACAGCCAAGGAGAGCAACGCTCTCGTCAGGGACGTTGGGGATGGAGAAACCCACCCAAATTAACTTCGGTTAAAAAGGAGTATGATAATTTGGGTAAATGTGTAAGCTAGATGTATGCTTTTATAATAAATTGTCTATCTATCTATCTATCTTTATATCTATCTATCTATCTATCTATCTATCTATCATAATAATGTATGATTTGCAAAAATGAAAACTGCTGCTTCTGTGTAGATGAGAGAATCAAAGTGTATGCGCGTTGTGCACACGCTACATTGATTATGGCCAAGCATGCGCCCTTAAAATAGCATATGAATAACATGCGCAACGCGCCACTGACTTTAAACTATTTTTTCCTGGTTAGTGGCGCAATTGTTTTCTAAACCTGCAAAATAGCATGAAGGAACGTTTGCGCCGGAACACGCCTCCTTTTTTTGCGCTGAACCGCCCAGGGAGCGCAAGTTCATTCCCTAGTTTAGCGACGTGCTTCTGTGGAGGGAAAAGCGCGCTTTGCGCGGGTGCAAAATAGGAATGATACATGCGTCAGTGTACAAAGTCAATTGCGCTGGGTGCAAGATAGGGCCCTCTGTCTACAAGTGCAGGATATTGTACATGACGGAACTAGGATGGCAGATGGAAACACACACCTCACTGAATGGAAAGGTAAGTGAGAAAGTCTCTGGTTACAGTCTTGTGTAACCATGTTCTCTGAATATGGAACGAGATGCAGCATAGCGATTACGCAATGGGAACGCCCTCGGGGCGGTGCTGATTGTCTGAACCCGTATAGATGGCGCGTACGCCTCCTTCAATATGCCAATCACTCTAATACAGTGAAAGCGCCATCTGATCCTCAGATGTTCTATCTGAAGAAGAAGCCCCTTTGGCAGTGAGAGAAAGAAATTCTCCTAAATTTTGCCAGACCAAACTCAACTAGGACCTAAGTGACCAGTTCATACGGAAAGAACCCGGGAACCAGGGGACACATCTAAATCCAGGTTATAAAACCTGATGAAAGTGTGCAGAGAAGGCCAACCTGCCGCCACACAAATATCTTCCAAAGGAACTTCTCTAAAAAGATCCCCGGCCCCAAAGCATACAAACAGCTGAGACAACTTGCACCACTGGCCGGAGCAGTTCACATGTGCCTTTAAAGCCCGAACAGGGCAAAGCAAATGAAGCTTCTCCTCCTCAGCAGAGGACAAAGGAGGGGGACAGAAAGAGTGAAGCACGACCACTTAAGAGCAGAATGACGCGGACAAAACTTTGGCGACATAACCAGATCTGGGTCGCAGGAACACCTTCACGAGTCTCGGGGCAAACTCCATGCAAGGCTCACTCACAGAAAGAGCCTGCAGATCCCCCACACACTTGAGAGAGGCCAACGCTAACAAAAGTGCCACCTTGAGAGTCAGTATCCGGTCTGGAGCTGACTCCAAGGGTTCAAAGCGAGGCTCTAATTGCCCCTCCAGTACAATTGATAAAAAATGGGACGAATAGGACGTGCAGGCCCCGAGTGTCAAACTCCATGCACAAACGAAGAGACCAAATGGCGTCTACCTAAGGGGACAACGTCTGACTCCCGATGGGTGGTGAAAGCCGCGACAAACTCTCAAGGTAGTTACAGCCACTCCAGCCACAAATTTATCCTCTAGGAATTCCAGCACTGAACCGACCAGCTGACTGGGTCCACTGCACGAGTCGAACACCCAGACTAAAAGACCTTCCACTTAGAAAAATACAACCGTCTAGTAGAAGGCACACGAGCATTATCAATGGTCTCCCGAACAGTGGGAAGACTAGACGCCACTGTCGCTAGCGATTACCCCTGATTGCAACGCAAAGAGGTCCACATCCGACTCGCCGAACATGTTCCAAATTTGAGCCACTATTTGGCGTTGCAACATCCACTCCCCCGACCTGAGCTTTTGTCTCGACATGTCTGCTGCGACGTCCAAGTCCCTCGGAACATAAACTGCTCTCAGCGAAAGAAACCTGTCTTGAGGTGTCCAGGGTGCATGACCGCGAGCCTCCCTGGCGATTTACGTGGGACACAACTGCCATGTTGTTTGTCCTGACAACGACATGACAGCCCATCAGGGCCGGAAGGAAGTGATCCAGGGCCAGAGAGACGGATCGCAACTCCAAGCAATTTTTGTCCCACGAGAGAAGCTCACTCGTCCAAACACAGCATGCCGGTCTGCCCTCGAACACCGTACCCCAACCAGTCAAAGAGGCGTCCGTCGTGACAATCTGGCGACAGCAGACTATGCCCATCTTGACCCCTTGAAGTCAGATGGAAGTATGCTAACTAGCATGGGCCAGATAAATCGCTTCTTCTGAAGAAAATCTAAGGAGCAGATGGCTCTTTCACTCTATAGGAGTGAGTGACGTACAGTGGCACCGCTGAGGAGGCGCCCGCGCTATCAACCAATGAATTGGCGTGATTCTATATAGGTTCAGACAATCAGCATCACCCCAAGGGCGTTCACATTGCGTCATCGCTACACAGTGTCGAGTGAACCTATGAAAGAGAACCAACATACAAGGAGGACCAGGAAACACGGTGGGATGAGATGTTGGAGAAACTCAGAGAGGAATGACGTAGGAGAATGGAGCTGCATCATCCGGAGCTGACTCAGGCGCAGCGGCTATCTTGTCCAAAGACACAGGCGTGGCTGACATGACGTGAACAGTCTCTGGCTCAGCAGGCCTGACATGAAGAAGCTCATGCTCGGCAGGCCTGACGTTCTGTTTTTTTACAGTTTATATTATAGGGAAGTATAGTGTTACATTTTTTACATAAATAAGGCCTCCTCGATAGTCATTTCCCTTTTATGCATCAGGTGGGATTGCGAAGCACCAATTCTTTCAAACAGCTGTTCCAACCTTCGGATACATCATGATGTTTGAAGCTTCAAATGTCATCATTCACGGGGTATTGTCATTTCGATACAAGCATCGGTACAGTGTGTGATTAGTCTGGCTATCACCAGACCGAGCTCAATTTTTTAAGACTGAAAATTAGTCTGGGGAGTCTGCTCTGTATTTTCTACAGCACAAGAGGCGTGATCAACAGGCATTGTTCAAATTACTCTGTATGCAATTGGTTAGTCCGTATCAACAAAGTGTTGGTTTGTAGCACTGATCAGCAGTTTGCAGAAGCAGCAATGGCATAGAGTGATTTTTGCACAAAAAAAAACATGAATGTGAGTGGTATTTACACCCACTCGAGTGATTTGTTTGCTAAACTAAAGAAGGCATTGAGCATCGTCAAGAGGTTAAAAGGAATTGGATTGACGGTCGTGCGAGAGATGGGTAAATCAGAGTGTGCAATCGGTGTGTAACAATCATATCGCACTTGGAACTTGGAACATGATCTGCCCCATTGCAGGAAATGAGAAGAAGAGAATGGGGGAGCAATATCTTCATCCACCGGTAGCACTAGTGCTGATAAGAGAGAACGGGAGCCTACTCCCACTAAAACTCACTTCTCTATCATCATCTGTTTAAACCCGCCAATAGCGCGCCAGGTGGATAAGCCGGTTTCTGATTGGTCCCCACAGATTTGTAACGGAAGCAGGATAGAAAAATTTACAGGTTTCCAGCCTGAGCTGCAGGGCGAAATCAAATCGTCGGCAGATCGGGCTGGGTTTACCCAGTCTAGTGTGTGATACAATAGTGATTTGAAAACCGCGGCGGAGCATCAGAGCCCCGGTATCAACCGTCCCATCACTAGGCTACCCTGCAAGATTAGAGACACTCGTCAGCTAAATGTGACTGTCATTTGGACTGCTTGTGCTCATCACTCACCTCTTTGAAGATCTTCCAGATCGCTACACACCTTTAAATAATGCACTGTTACGTTAACCTCTGTCTCCTCTCCTGTTTCATGACAGAATACTAGACCGCAACAGACAACACCCACCATGGACCTCCTATCATGTTATCCAGCGAATCAGCTCTTATCCATTTTTCAAGATGGTCGTCCAATCGAGGTGTACATTGAAAAATTTCTTGAGCTCTCCAACCTTCTTCCATGGAATGATGATACCATGAAGATCATGTTTTGGTGTGGGTTTGACGACCATCTTTATCACCAGATACCAGCATCAGCTACCACTTGTTCCCTTGAGAGCTAAATTGATTGTGCTGTGGCTAAGTGGTATTTCCATCACCGTTGTCGAGGTTGAAGAAGACGATAATTTCACTCAGTCCTTCCTCCCCAGTCCACTCCAGCCATCCTTGCACCAGAATTCGCTCTAGTTCATGAGTCCAATCCAGAATCTGTTCAAGCCCCTGAGTACAGTCCAGTGTCGGCTCCAGCTCGAGCACTACCCTGTCATGGCCGAAGTGGCCGTTTCTGTTTTCTATGCTTCTGGGCAGAGATGTAAACTCGAGTCTGTGACTTGGACTCAAATCGCACATAAGCTGCAAAAAAACGACTTGCGACTCGGACTCGTGAACAACTGACTCGAGACTTGACTTGAACTTGAAGACAGAGACTCGAGAAAAACATAAGCCATTTTGGTACGGCATTTCCGATTATGTTCTCTCTTTACTGCCCCTCACATTACAGCATGAAACGCAATATTTTATTATTCATTTTTAATTAATTCATTCCCTATCAACATGTGCTGCAGCAAACACACCAAGCCAGTGTTATTATATTACGCGTAACACATCTGAAGGCATGCATATTCCCCCATTGGAAAAGTGCTGTTATATAAATGAACAACAAACAATAACAATATATTCAAGTCTTACCTTGTGATAATCTTCAAGTCATTTAATTTGAAAAGCAATCAATAAATCCAAAGGGGAGCTGTGGTGTTGCACAGGTTCTTTGTGTTGTTTAGTGTAACGCTTGTTTATACACAGGTTTTGTTACCGGCGGGGCTCACTGGAAGACTACATTACCCATTACTGCTTGAGAACTACAGCAACTCAAATAGCTTAAAATACTCAGCACATTTTTTTCTTGTGGTGACCGTTCCGATTGTGAATAAAAATGAAATTAATGATTTAAGTAATACTTTGTGTGCTTTATTAGACATTCAAGTAGAAATCAGTGTTGATATTTCAAAACATGTTTAATTACAATAACTAACTGAAAGAACCATTGCTAAAAACAGACCAAAGATTTGAGACTTGACTTGGATATGCCTTTAGGGACTTGTGAACATGTGCACAAGTATCTGGGGCCCTTGTCTCAGCCACGACGTCCAGTCTAGTCTCCAGGGGCCTCATGTATCAATCTTACGTAGGCACAAAAACTTTGCGTACGCCAGCTTTCACGCTCACGGTCGTATGTACTAACAGTGAAATTAACGCGAGAATGTGCGTTCCTCCACGCCAGTTTCATGTCTGGCGTACGTACATTTCTCATTGTTTTTGTCCGTTGGCGGCTCTTACAGGTAATGAAGTGAAGTTGCAAACATTACACAACGAATGGTTCTACAAGTCTATCGCACCACCACCTGTGGGAAGCATTGCTATTAATTTGCAATTTATAAAATAAATGACATATATTGTCACACGAGCCTTATGGAAATATTCTTTGATCGTGGGAAATTTGAACAACGGACGCATCTCCGATCCGAAGATATCGGGAAAAGTTTTTTTTCTAAGATATGACGTTCACTTCACCATGCACTCTCCACAATGAATAGCTTATTATCCTTATGTGACTGTTAAACGTAACTGGTATCACCACAAACGTTATTCTGTGCCCTAAAAACTGGCATATTTCATGGTATTGTGTCATGCAAGGTAATTGCAAAATCTAGAGAAATGTGCGAGGTGGCCAGCGGGGGATAGTTGAGACACACGTGTACCAACTGTACCCCTAATAGAGTTCTATTAGGAAACACACTGTTTAGTTGTTCAGCGTTATGATAACAGGTTAAACGTCGTAGTAAGCCAGCATAGGACGCAAATGAAAATAAAATTTGATATTTGTGATATTTAAACTGTGTATTATTAATAAATATTGTTACATATCTTGTTCCTGCTTTATACATTTTAACCAGTGCTAATTTAAATAAAATGAATGAATATAAATGGATGAATAAACAAAAATGCTGCCCAATTGTTATTTTCTTTATTTGTCTTTATTTTTTATATTTACATTTATTCATTTAGCTGACGCTTTTATCCAAAGCGACTTACAATTGCTATATATGTCAGAGGTCGCACGCCTCTGGAGCAACTAGGGGTTAAGTGTCTTGCTCAGGGACACATTGGTGTCTCACAGTGGATTCGAACCCGTGTCTCTCACACCAAAGGCATGTGTCTTATCCATTGCGCCAAGAGGAATCTATTTTAAAGTAATACAGCGCAAGCTAATTGTTCAAGTGAGATGAGATGCCTTTGTTTTACTGTGGGCCATTGCTGTCCTCTGGTGGTCAACAACAGTAACAATACTTGGTGGGAGGGAAATAAGGATATTTGAGATTTAAAAAACTTGAACATCTTGAAAGATGTCACATTGTAAATTCAGAGTGGACAATAAACATTTAAAAATTATTAAAAAAGAGAAGTGGACCTCAAGAAAAAAAATATTAAAATTAAAATTAACTAGATGTACCGCATGGCGGTACAAAATATGACCGCCGCTCAGGCCTGCACTGGCTTTCCACAAAAATAAATGACATGGAGCAATTTGGCTGTATTGCGTGTTTATGTATATAAGTTGTATATTTTAAAAGACTGTCTGGAGTATTCCTGTGGATCATGGATAATTTAGAGTTTTGTAATTATTTGCCATTACTATTTAAGTTTTATATCAAAAGTCATTAGTTTAGACACTTAACATCCATAATGTGAAAACGTCACATCCATAACAGTGGTTCCCTTTCGTCCTGGGAACTCCAACGTGTCGTCGGGGGAGTTCCCTGACGAATTGGGATCACGCTAGGGAGACCAATTGCCTACGAGTGAATTAAAACGAGCCAATGAAATTGGCATGCAGGATTTGCATTCCGCAGCCCGCCTACCAACGCGGGTATAAAGGCGGAAGCAACGCACACACAATTGCTTTTTGCTTCGGAGCCGACCGATTGTGTCCTTTCTGAGTGAATGAGCGTTAAGATTATATCTATCTTACGCTCTACGAGTCTGCTGTTTCGGGAAGGGATCTCTCTCGGTGTTGGCGTGACGGCGTTTCAGCGACCGCGCGATTTCCTGTCTGCCGGCTGCGTCTACACACTTGTTAATTCAAAAGCTGTTTTCACAGCTGGTAAACGGTTGAATGCGCACAGCGGGCTTGCAGTTTCCCCGCTGTGTTGCCGCGTTGGGTCCCTGTGTGCTTCAGCACAATAAAGAGAGTACTTTCTTCCTGAAAGAGCAACACGAGTGAAGATCGCGTCCTTTTCAGGATGACGTTTCACTCGTGTGTTTCTGGATGCGATCGTTTCCTGTCCTCATATGACGGCCACGTTCATTGTTTCACATGCCTAATCAGTGTGTGAGACTACGTTCGTGGGTGGTTCATGTTCTCTCAGGAGTGCATGACCACGTCGGCACGTTGTTCGTCTCCCCTTTTTAAAGGCTCGAGCCGCTCAGCGTGCCGTGTGCCGTCGAGCGCCGGTTGACAGCGGGGGTTGTCACGGCAACCCAGCGCGCGTCATTCGGCGCTCAAGATGCGCGGTCATGATCAAGACTCGCGTGCCTCTATGAGGTGAGTCCCTTTGTTTATTTCCCGATCTAGTTTCTCTTCTGGTGCACAGGAGGAGGGCTACTTTGGCAAATAACATTGGTGATCTGAGGGTTACAGTGAGCACGAACCACTCACTCCTCTAGCGCATCACAAACATGCTGAGACTGTGTTCGTGGGTGGTTTTTGCTTTCTTATGAGAGCATGACCACGTCGGCACGTTGTTCGTCTTGCCTGAGGGCTTGAACGCTCAGCGTGCCGTGTGCCAGCGATGGCCACGTTCACTGTCTTGCATGCCTGGTTGACGGCCATGATCGCTGTTTCACATGCCTAATCAGTGTGTTGAGACTGCGTTCATGGGTGGTTCATGTTCTCTCATGAGTGCATGACCACGTCGGCACGTTGTTCGTCTCCCCTTTCTCGTAAAGGCTTGAGCCGCTCAGCGTGCCGTGTGCCGTCGAGGCTTTGAATGGGATTTTGGTCCTTCTCATGAGGGACCAATCATTTCATTTGGGGCCCCAGGGGAGGACAGATGTCGATCGCTACATCGGAGAGAGGGCTGTTATACTCTGAAAATGATGCGGAGTTCCACTGTAATGGTGTGTTCTCATGCTGAAGATTCAGACTTGACAGCCACACTTCCTGGGTCTAAAGTGCCTAGATGCGTGTGAAAAATTTTGGCAGTATGGAAGCATTTTGGTGCCAATATGGCAAGCCAAACATGCCTAAATCTGCGGAAGTTTTTCCTCTCTCACTACCCCTGCACATTCAGTGCATGTGGGTAGTTCTGATTCGGGGTGGAGCTGTGCTTAGTGACTGACCGTGATTAGTCACAGCGCTGGCCCTCGGTCAGACGATGTCCACGCTGGTGGTCCAGAAGCACCTCAAAACCGCCCGCTCGGAGTTCGTTTCCCCCCGCAAAGGGTAAGGGAAACGACCCTGAGAGGAGCGACCCGGAGTATGTGATGTCTGCTCTTTGGGAGTGTGTGTCATCACCACTCCTTCCCCCGGGGGAGGGCCGGGTGGAGAATTTCATTTCTGTTCCGCCGCTGGTCATCCAGTCAGCGGTACCCAAATTTGAGCAGTCCACTTCCTCTGAGTCACTCACGGGCCCCCAGTGCTCAGATGACAGTGAGGGCTTCGGCCTTGTCACTCTCGTCTCTCGCTGGGTGAGGAGGTGGGAACCAGGACTTGATGCTCCCGGGCCTCGCTCCTCGTTTCCCCTCACGGTCGAGTCTGGCAGACAAGTAAGACCAGACTCCTCCGTCCGAGAGGGTCAGAATGGCAGCGCGCGCCGCCCACGATCGGCGCCACTCTCGTTCCCCTCTCTCCAGCTCGTGGATAGCAGTGACAGCCTCGGCTGCATCGCTCCTGTCTGCAGCTGGGCCCAGAGGTGCAGAGACCAGGTCTCGAGGAGTCAGGGCCTCGTTCCTCGTCTCTCCCCCTCCCCTCGCCACCGGGCAGCCCGCAGCAGAATGCCCACGGGCCTTCTCTGCCGTCTGCCCACAGGTGGAAGCAGGTTGGTGTCAAGTTAAAACGCCCAGACCCCGCTCTCGGTCGCTACAATGCCACCAGAGCCGGGTCCCTGTCTTCCACCTCGCTGCCCCTCCGTGGGTACGCCGGTGGTTCGGGTGGGTTTGTTGGGACAGTATCTGGAAACCTGGCTAGCGCTTCCGGGTCCGTCCCGATGGCTCATCCGCACCATTCGGTTCGGCTATGCAATTCAGTTTGCACACCGGCCTCCCAAGTTCAGGGGCGTCCACTGTACCCGTGTGCAGTCAGTGGGTGCCCCTGTCTTGCGGAAAGAGATCGATGTCCTGCTGGCGAAGGGCGCGATCGAGCCGGTCCCTCCTGCCGAGATGAGGTCCGGGTTTAACAGCCCATACTTCATTGTACCCAAGAAAGACGGTGGGTTACGGCCAATCCTGGACCTGCAAGTTTTGAATCGGGCCCTGCACAAACTCCCGTTCAAAATGCTCACGCAGAAGCGCATTTTCGAATGCATCCGTCCCCAGGATTGGTTTGCAGCGATCGACCTGAAGGACGCGTACTTTCACGTCTCGATTCTTCCTCGACACAGACCGTTTCTATGGTTTGCGTTCGAGGGTCGTGCGTATCAGTACAAAGTCCAACCCTTCGGGCTGGCCCTGTCGCCTCGTGTCTTCACGTAAGTCGCGGAGGCGGCCATTGTTCCCATGAGAGAACAAGGCGTTCGCATTCTCAACCATCTCGACGACTGGCTCATTCTAGCTCACTCGTGAGATGTGTTGTGCGATCACAGGGACATGGTGCTCCGGCACCTCAGTCGGTTGGGGCTTCAGGTCAACTGGGACAAGAGCAAACTCTGCCCCGTGCAGAGGATCTCTTATCTCAGTATGGAACTGGACTCGGTCGCCTAGACTGCGCGCCTCACAGAGGAGCGCGTCCAGTCAGTGCTCACCTTCCTCAAGTCCTTTCGAGGCAGGACAGCGGTTCCACTGAAACAATTTCAGAGGCTCCTGGGGCATATGGCAGCCGCAGCCGCAGTAACGCCGCTCGGCTTGTTACATATGAGACCGCTTCAGCGCTGGCTTCACGATCGAGTCCCGAGGTGGGCGTGGCAGAACGGTATGCTCCGGGTCAAAGTTACCCCGCACTGCCGCCGAACCTTCTTCCCATGGTCGGACCCTGTGTTTCTACGGGCCGGAGTGCCCCTAGTCCAGGTTTCCAGGCATGCTGTGGTGTTCACGGATGCCTCTGCCATGGGTTGGGGGGCCACGTACAACGGGCATGCAGTCTTGGGTCTGTGGACGGGGCCCCAGCTGCATTGGCACATCAACTGCCTAGAGTTGCAAGCAGTACGTCTAGCTTTGTGTCGCCTCAAGGGCTTTCTCAGACACAAGCAGTACTGGTCCGAACGGACAGCACTGCGACCGTTGCGTACATCAACCATCTAGGTGGTCTACGCTCCCGTCGTATGTCGCGACTCGCCTCCCACCTCCTCCTATGGAGTCAGAAGCATCTGAGGTCGCTTCATGCCATTCATCTTTCAGGGGGAGCTCAACCGTGTGGCAGACAAGATCTCACGGTTGCCTCCCCTGCCAGGAGAATGGCGACTCCATCCCCAGTTGGTCCAGCTGATTTGGAGTGTCTTCGGAGTCGCACAGGTAGACCTGTTTGCTTCTCCGGACACGACCCATTGCCAGTGGTTTTACTCCCTGACCGAGGGGACCCTCGGTCAGGAGGACCCCCGAACTTGCCCGATCAGAGCCGTGCTTTCTTTCCTGCAAGATGGGTTGGAGCGAAGGCTGTCTCCCTCCACCTTCAAAGTGTATGTCGCTGCAATAGCAGCACATCACGATGCAGTAGAAGGTAAGTCCTTGGGGAAGCACGACCTGATCATCAGATTCCTTAAGGGTGCTAGGAGGTTAAATCCACCTCGTGTGTTGCACTCTGTACCCTCTTGGGACCTAGCTCTGGTTCTTAGAGCTCTTCAAAGTCCTCCCTTTGAGCCTTTGCTGACAGTAGAGCTTAATATCCTGTCCATTAAGACAGCGCTCCTGTTAGCATTGGCCTCTTTCAAGAGGGTCGGGAATCTGTAAGCATTTTCGGTCGACGAATCGTGCCTGGAGTTCGGGCCGGGCCTTTCTCATGTTGTATTGAGACCCCGGTTCGGATATGTGCCCAAGGTTCCTACCACTCCCTTCGTGGACCAGGTAGTGAACCTGCAAGCGCTGCCCCAGGAGGAGGCAGACCCAGCCCTAGCTTTTCTCTGTCCCGTCCGCGCCCTGCGGGTTTATATTGACAGAACGCAAAGCTTCAGAACCTCAGATCAGCTCTTTGTCTGTTACGGAGGCCAGCAGAAGGGGAAGGCTGTCTCCAAGCAGAGGTTAGCTCACTGGTTAGTGGATGCTATCACCCGAGCATATGAGTCTCTGGGTGAGCCTTGTCCTCCCAGGTTGCGGGCTCACTCTACTAGAGGTGTTGCCGCTTCCTGGGCTTTGGCTCAAGGCGCCTCGCTGACAGACATCTGTAGAGCTGCGGGCTGGGCGACACCGAACACGTTCGCTAGGTTCTATAGCCTACGTGTTGAACCTGTTTCCTCCCGAGTACTCGCTACGGCCAGTGCTGCGAGGGAATAGGTTGTGTCGGCTTGCTACGCCATTCCGTGCCTCGGCCGGATACGTGCGACTTTTGCTCCGTTGGCGCCCTACGTCGGTGAGCCTCGTGAGTTCCTCCATCACCCCTCCGGTGCCAGGCGTGGCGGACCGTCTGGCGCCAGGTCTGCTACCTCTAGTTGGAGTTGCTAGTAGACTGGGTGTTTTCCAGTGGTCTCTACGGTGACCCATTATGCCACGTGCAGTTCAGCCGTGTCTTCCCCTTGACAGACTCATTCTGTCGTCCCTGCTGAGTACGCTCCCACTTCCCTCGGATTGGGACTACCTCAGGGACTGCCATGTGTTTCACTACCCCAAATGGGTTAGTACACATGTGTATTCCTGGCCTTCTCTAGGCAGGCTGGGCTTCCGCAGCGTCCCCCCCCCCCCCCCCCCCCCCCGGGGGGTCAGGGCACGCTTTCCCAGTGTTATCCAAATCCACTGTGCGGGTCTTGCGGAACAGCAGTGTGATTCCCTAGCTAGCTCCCGCAACTAATTCAAGAAACTGCTGCAGGGTAGCTTAGCTGGGCGCTGGAAGGGGCCAGCACCATGGCGTTTTACTTGGGATCCCAATTCGTC
Organism: Abramis brama; assembly: GCF_963993115.1. Lineage (NCBI taxonomy): Eukaryota > Metazoa > Chordata > Actinopteri > Cypriniformes > Leuciscidae > Abramis > Abramis brama. The sequence goes on along the minus strand of NC_139968.1, from coordinate 11,045,180 downwards.
AGGGAACTCCCCCGACGACACGTTGGAGTTCCCAGGACGAAAGGGAACGTCTCGGTTACGTATGTAACCCTCGTTCCCTGAGTACAGGGAACGGAGACGTGTCGTCCCATCGCCATGTTGCTGTACCTTCGCAGAGGACTGGACACTGTTCGGCTCCTCAGCGAAAAGCAATTGTGTGTGCGTTGCTTCCGCCTTTATACCCGCGTTGGTAGGCGGGCTGCGGAATGCAAATCCTGCATGCCAATTTCATTGGCTCGTTTTAATTCACTCGTAGGCAATTGGTCTCCCTAGCGTGATCCCAATTCGTCAGGGAACTCCCCCAACGACACGTCTCCGTTCCCTGTACTCAGGGAACGAGGGTTACATACGTAACCGAGACGTTTTCCCTACATAATGTATTACAAAAATGAGTTTCAAAAACACACTTATTGTGTTCAAGCAAGTCTTTTTCATGCTACATCGGCAGTTTGTTTAATAATTCACAGAGTTTGCAGGACACTTGTAAAGTGTGTGTATTTCATGTTATGTCCATAACACTGATAAAATGTATTCATAGTGTGTGTCTGTGTGTGTGTGTGTGTGTGTGTGTGTCTGTGCGTGTATGTATGCGTGCGTACATGTGTGTGCGCGTGTGTGTTTGTGTGTGTGTGTCTGTGCATGTGGATTTGTATGTGTGTGTATGGGTGTGTGTCTGTGCGTGTGGATGTCAGTGTGTGTGCATGCTTGCGTTTGTTTGTATTCCTGCATGTGTGTGTGTGACAGTATCATCCTAAACCAGCAACCCTTCGCTCAACACCACCATCTACAGGCCGATGAGTGTACAGTCACTAAATGTGCACATAAATGAATTTATTTTATACCCCCCCATGGATGAAATTCTATGAAACTTAGCATACCCCCAGAGGATGTCAAGTTAATCATACACATGAAATATGGTGCAGTTCTGAACATCTCAACTGAAGATAGGGGCGATTAAAGCAGAAAAATATTGCATTTTCATTTTTTATGGGAGGGGTGCAAATCACAAATGAGTGATTATGGGCTAGGTTGATGTGGGCCCTTAAGAGCAACATACCATAAAAATTTCTTCATCCTCGGTGCCACGGTTCAGGTAGTTATTTAGGAAAAACTGCATTTTTTGGGTTTGGGGGGGCCCAGTGCGGGGGGGGGGAGTGGCCCCCGGGGACCAAATGAAATTTTTCCGTAAAAGTCTAGTGGGGCTACATGTCCACCAAATTTCATGTTCCCCGGTGTTTCGGTGTCCCTGGTATCGTTGACGAAAAATTCAGTAGATGACGAAAAAAAAAAAAAAAAAAAACTTTGACAATCCGTATATGACCGCTTTCGCTAGCTACGCTAGCGGCGGTCATAATAAACAAACCCTTGGAATTAAACAGGCTGATTTTCCCGCTAAGCCTGCCAAAAGAGATTCATGTTTGTTCAGTTTCATATAGTATAGACATTATGTGCCAGAGAAACAAGCGCACAGCCATCTTTCGAATTTTGTGTTTGAACTTCAGTTTTTGCGGTAGCTCTGTGTATTTCTGTGAGATCGCAGTCGAACAGTAATAAGCTGGTGAAGGGGATTTACTTATTGTTGAGTTAATGAAAGTTATCATGAGCATTGTAATGTTTTAAGTGGATGTCATAACAAATGTCAGTAGACCAGGAAGATTTCACTCAAAAATCCATAAGATCTTACTTTGATGCTCTGGAAATACAAACAGGAAGACACATCGAGTGCAACTCTGAAAAGGGACGGGGCTACACAAGTTTACTGATAATAAACCTATACATAAAATAAATTTACAACACAGTAAAAAAAAATGATGAACACAGGATAAAGGTCTCTGAGTGAATTTCACAACGTAATTTCGGGAGGAGTGAACCCATCTAATCTTCCAATTAACTGCTGGAGCATATAAGCAGCTGCTCACCTTGTTCTGGCATCAGTTGTTTTTGTATCCCTACACCTCCCCAACTCCACCAACATAATTTAGGCATCTTGCTACCATACTCATCATCCAAGCATTAGTAGTCCCACTGGGGGGAATATTTAAGCTCAAGTTGAAGCTGCTTCCTCGAGCCCCTCCACTGCAGACAGCAAGCAAAATACGCTTAACCTTATTAGCTTAAAGATTATATGGGCAAATGAACTCGTAAAGTAAGTTTTAATATGACCTAAATTTAGCAAACAGACAAAATCCACATCCTAAGATTTAGTCCGTGCATTGTACCTTGTGTTTTAAAGCACACTCAGTGAACAAACAAAGGTTCACAACACAACGGAAATGCAAATTGGTTTTCATTTGTACATTTATAGCCAATGTAGTCACTATAGTCAATGTTTTTGATTTATTGCCAGTAAATGTTTTTTGAAATCCTGGTTTTCTTGCTCAACACTGCTCTCTTGTGGTCAGGAGGCATTTCCTTTGTGCTGTGGCTTTTTTTTTTTTAAACAGAAATAAACAAATTACAAAAGCATAGAACAAAGCCAGCAGGGAACATGAAAACATTATTTCTGGTCACATATTCCTGATTCTAGGACATATTATGAAAATGAAAATCTCACATGCATAATTGGGTATTATGTTTTTTATATTGACTTGCCCCTAAACAGCACATACATTGATATCAACCATATTTATAAGCTTTAAACTTTAACAAAGAGAAAGACATATTGTTTTACATTATATTTTCATGTAGCATATCAGTGTTTGTGTTGAGTCTTGAGGTTGTGGCCTACAATTTTGTAGGTCTGTGTCTTGAAATTGTTTCAAGTCGTCTCCATTTCTTGCATGAACAAACACCTTTAATAGTCCTTAAAAGTGAATTCAGATTTATCATTAAATGAGTAGTTCAGCCAAAAACATGATTTATTCACCCACATTTCATGGTTTTGTTCTTTCTGTAACATAACAATTGTATTCACTATAAAGAGCTGTAACTGCAAGAGCTGTTAAAATAAATGTAAAATAGCATACTGATATTATAGTGGGAAATCAAGAGCACAATGTCCACGTTTGGAGCCATACACATAAAATTTCACCAAAGAGCTCACCTATGATCACGATGATCAGAAGACCATTTATGAAAGCAGATATGAAGATAGTAATCTGCCAATGTGTCTGATTCTTCTCAATGTAATTCACCACTGTATGATTCTGGATCTTTGCAGTCGGTTCTATATAATATATAATATATTCAGCACTGTGCATCCATTGAAACATTTAGTTACTTTACATAACGGTCTAAAAAGGATGCATTGTAATAATTCATTGTATGACATCAATATGATCACTGAATGTTCACTCACCAGTGATGTGCAGTCTGGTGCCGTCCATGGCTGGACTGGCCATTGGGCATACCGGGCATTTTCCCGGTGGGCCGACGTGCTTTTCGGGCCGATACATCTCATACTCATATACATAATTTTTTTTTTTTTTTTTAAGGCCCATAAAATTTGTACATCGGCGGCCCATTCGTTTGGTTTTGTTTTGCTTAATTGGCGGCGCTGGGTTTGTGCCGGTATAATGCATTGGTCCAAAAAAGTCAGTGTTAGTTTTTTTTCTTTTTCTGACAGACCAGACCAGAGTGTCAATCTTTTCTTGATTGACACTGGGCTGGCCCAATCACAACTTTAAACGAGTGAGCGAGCGTGCTGCAGTGTCAGTGTGTATCTGTCAAAATAGTCAGCGAGATGGAGAAGAAACGCAAGGAATGTGCAGAGAAATGGCGTGAAAAAATACAACCAGGCCCTTAAAGCAGACGCTTATGTTTTCTGACCTTCACCAGCTCCTGTGATGATAATGATAGTGATGAGGATCAGGAGAGAGATGAGAGAGTGTAGAGCCTGTGGTAAGCAGAACTACTTTCAAAACACTTAGGCTATGTCATGAGTGTAGGAACCCATAACCCAGTTACAGATTATTTCCACATCTGCATAGTTGACGATTACCGCAATTCACTAGAAATTTAATGAGAGGCGTTTGTAAACCATGTTTTCCGCCAAAATAAAAGCTTGATGCAGTTTGAGTCAAAATAAAAGATCATGTGCTTATCTCTTTCAAGTATAGAAATTGGTACAAAACTAATTATGAAAGTTTCCTTTATTTTTTAGTGCATTTGTTTTAAAAAATATGGCAATTACTGTCATTGGATTAATATTATAACTATTATTATGTAGTAGGTGTAATGTAAATAGACACTGTAACTAAAAGAGGTTTGAATTTTTCTTTGTTTAATTTGCACACTGAATATGGGTTGGAGCTTTTAATTTTGAACTCTCAAAGTGCACCAGATTGATGAATTTAACATTAAAATGCACAAAATTTTCTCACGGGGGGGGGGGGCATGCCCCCGAACACCCCTAGAAGGACCGAGGTCCACCCACCACAGTTTTACCAAAAATCCTGTAAGAAACACTTGTATTGCTATGCCAGAGCCGCTTATAGCTTGTTTTAGGATTCACCACTGTGAAGTATAGTTCAACTGTATTAATAAATGTCAAATTTTTACTTATTTAATCTGTTAACTCTCACTCGTTCCTATACTCACTCATTACATGGCATTAGTGGTTTTAATGAATAGGAGTTGGTATGCATATAATTAAGGGCGTGCAAAGATGGGTGGTGTTTATGATCATAGTGGGCCGGTCTGGGCCAAAATACCCGGGCCGATTTTTTGTCCCAGTCCAGCCCTGGTGCCGTCGCTGTATTTTGGAGGAGCGTCTGTGGTCACACAGTAATAAAGTCCTAAATCATCAATAGTGACATTATTTATGAAAAGATGAGGTTTTCTTTGCACTGAATATTTGTGTCTAAATCTATTATTGTAGTAATGAGGAGCTGTAAATGAGAATGTGCGTAATATCAAAACTGGAGAATCTGGTAGTTTCAGTAATAACCAGTTAACCTCCTTTACATCAAAATCACAGTTTATAGTCACATTTTGACCCAAATCTGTTAGTTGATCAGTTAAAGTCTCCGCAGCATCACACCATATGAGCAGATCTGTGGAATAGACACAACAGACACACTAAATATGGATTAATGTGTCATTAAACATTATAAATCAACTTATAAAGAACAATAAAATATTCATAAAGTACAATAAACTCACAGAGGTAAAGCTGCACAATCTTCATGATGTTAAAACACTTGTTTCTTTCACACGACTGTAGAGATGTAACTTTACCTCAGAGCTTTCAAATGAATAGTGTGATTAACCACAATCAAGAGGAAGTGAAAGGCAGGTTTGCTCTGGCCACACGTTTAGACGTTTATGGCTTCTCTCTCTTGAATTTCAATGCTCTCAGCAGCCACTAATTCACAATTAACAACATTTATCCTCGAGGCAAGTGAGAATGTATTTTAATTAATCTGGATTGAATTTATTTTTGCCTAGTACGCCCTCTTTTAACTAGAAAATAGTAGGAAGTGTGAAACTTATTTCTCACATTTGTTATACAATTTATTAATATTTTTTAATGTTAGTTAATGCAAATTCAGCTGTTCATTGTTAGTTCATGTTAGCTCAGGTTCATCAAATAATATTTATTAAAATTTATTTTTAATAATGTATTTCAATAAATTTCAATCAAATTTAATTAGCATGAATTAAAGTTAATAAATGCTGTAGAAGTATTTATTTTCATTGTTAGTTCATTTTTACTATTGAAGTTAACTTATGTTAATAAATGGAACATAAATAATTGTAAAGTGTTACCATGGTGTTTCGTGTCATGTTCACTTGGTTAAAGTTTAAACCACTTCATGCAAGTGTGATCGTGTTGTTCATCAAGTGACCAAACCAGTGGAACACTTCATTTGCACGAAACCATGCTTGTGTTAACCACAAAAAAGAAAACTGTGCAAAAGTTATATGTTAGGGGTGTAACAATATATCGTGTCACAATATATCGCAATACAAAAATGCAACAATATGTATCGTGGCTAGTTCACCCAAAATAAAAATTACCCTGTGAGAAAAAATTTAAGTTTTCAGAGTCAGTACTACATTAAACAACAATATATTATGTTGAATATAATGTATAATAATGGTGGAATATTAGTGGGTCCTGATAATGCTTATGTTATAAGTCTTATGTTACCAGTAAAAAGTGGCCTACATTATTTTAAAATATATCTAGCCAGTGATAGAGTGCAAGCATATTCGTCTAAAATAATTCTGTATTTTCAGGTTCAGAATCATGAATATATTTATTCTGGTGTCACCATTGTCCAAGCCTATTGATTATATATTATATCAAATTTAGCATTTAATCAACAGTAAATATTTTCTTAACCTTTTATTATATGTCTTGGAGTATCGCAATAATATCGTATTGTGAGTTCAGTATCGTGATATGTATCGAATCGTGAAATTAGGGTATCGTTACACCCCTATTAGATGTTTTTAAATATGTGCAAAAAATATTAAAAACAATTAATATGCATGCCAAAAAAATCTTTACATTTATTGACATTTGTTTTCTTGACTTAAAGTTTTGTCAAATCTATGTAAAATATTAAACATAAACTAGCAGAAAATGTCATGATTTCAAAAAAATTGTTGTATGTGATGTGATTATATATCAAGAACAACTACATATTTTGCTGATAAAAAAAGCTGTTTTAGCCCCAAGAAAGCTCATCATCCATGAAGTTTACAACTTTTACTGCTGAGCATGTCAGCGCACTTATAATAGAGAGAGAGAAAAATGATTATATTACTATATATAAGCAAGATCTCCACTTAAAACAGTAACAGCAAAAAGTGTTACTATGCTGGACGACAAAGATGACTTGGAGCTGGGCTTAACCAGGGACAACTTGAATGACTTGGAACTGAACTCATCCCGCGATGACTTGCAATTGGATAGGACCATCTGAGAAGCAAACACCTCCTCATAATTCAGACAACCAGCTTTGTTTATGTTCCTCAGCGAGAGTGTGGGCAGGGCTCCAATGGGGCCTAAAACTCCTGTAGTGTGAGCCAGGCATTAAGGAAAACTTTCTACTACAACAAGACTACAACAAGTACATTTAAACAAATAATAGTTTGTTGAACAAACTTAATTATTTTAAGTTCTTGTGTAAGTAAAAAATACTTGTTGAGTGAACTTAATTAAATTAAGAAAAACCTTTCCATGAAATTGAATTAAATTTTTCCAATGAAAAATAATTACAGTCAACATTTGAAGTGGATCAAAAAAGTTTAAAGTTGTCCTAAGTCAAGAACGGGTATTGTTCAAAATTCATGTATAACTGTGATGAAAGGTTTTGATCCAATTCAAATGTTGACTACTGTAGTTTGGACTGATTTATTGTAGTTTTGTTGTATGAAATTAAATTAATTAGCCAAATAGCCAGGGTTTTGCAGAGCGGGGTGGAGACGGTGGGAGTGGGACAATGGTGGAGGGAAGCAAGAGCCCAGCAGAGCCAGACGGGTGGAGGGTCGAGACACAGCAGCTGACTCGAAAGTCTGAGGGTGACAGTCAACCTGAGGGATGACAGTCAACGGTGGAACCGGGGGAGGCAAGGTAGACCTGATGGGTTAGGGGGCCGAGGTTGAGTCTTGGGTTTGGAGGCTTGAAGTGAAGCTGAGGGATCCAAGAGCCAAGTCATAGCTGATGACTGGGAAGTACCAGGCGGATCCATGCAGCAGAGTGGAACCACTGGAGGAGCTGAGGGGCTAAAGGGAGACCGCGGAGATGATGAACCAGATGGCATTGACAGTGGAGGAGGGAGAGCGATGCTGGGCAGGACCATATACAACAAAGGAGATTTGGTGCTGGACGACAAAGATGATTTGGAGCTGGGCTTAACCAGGGACAACTTGGATGACTTGGAACTGAACTCATCCCGCGATGACTTGCAATTGGATAGGACCATCTGAGAAGCAAACACCTCCTCATACAGCTCATCACACATTAATTCAGACAACCAGCTTTGTTTATGTTCCTCAGTGAGAGTGTGGGCAGGGCTCCAATCCATCACCACAAACTCCACCAATATGATGATGGATGCTGTTGCCGGCTCACATACATTGACAGATTTCGCGTTGGGCTCAGGCTCCAGGATAAAATTGGCCTCTGGCAATCGTTCTGGCTCTGTTTTAAAGGCTGGCTCTGGCTCTGAGTCAGCGGTGGGCTCTGGCTTTTCTGCGGCGTGAATGGCTGACAGGGCTGGGCTCTGGGTCTGGAGTGGGGCTAACGATGTCCTCATCAGCAAGGTAGATGGTAACATGGGAGTCATTTCTAACCAGAACCCACTCCACATACTGAGCAAAGCTCCCTCGAGGACCATCTCGGACAGGCGTGCCTTCGAGGTAGTGAGTGAGGCACACCAGATTGAGGAAATCCCTCATGTGATACTCGAGGGAGCGATCCCCCCAAAATAATCCAATCTTAGCGGTCTTGTGCTCTGTCAGGGGTTGCTTGAATAACGATCCATGGATGATGGAGGAACAGGGAACAGGTGTGACACCAATCAGGGACCATGCAACTAATCAATGACTAAACTCAGACAAATGGTGACAAAAAAAAAAAAAAAAAATATGGCTGTGTCCGAAATCACCCCCTATACCCTTAAATAGGGCACTGTTTGAGGGTACAACCATTTCTAGTGTTGTCCGAAACCATAGTGGACATAATCAAGTGCACTCATTCAACCCCACAATGCACCGCAATAGTGAGTGTACAACTGATGTACGCTCAACGGCTAGAGCAGTGCTGCTCCGACACAATCACAGAATGCTTTCGAGAGAGGTAGTGCTTTGTTTAATTTAATTTTTAATTAACTTAATTTATCTTTTTTTATTCAACGTATTAATAATAAAAAATAATGAATAATATTAAAATATTAAAATCAATTTTAAGTTATCTCGCGGCCCCCCTGGAGGATCACTGAGGCCCCCTAATGGGTGGCGGCCCACAGGTTGAAAACCACCAGGCTAGAGAATACCCAAAATGCACTGTGAGAGTTGTGCACTGAATGAATTCCCGCGTCTCAACAGGAGATGGCGCCGCAGCTGAATCAATCACAAAGTGTGGCAATGATGATCTCAGGTACTGTTTATGTGCTTTGTTTAATGTTAAAAACATGTAATGTGACTTTGAATATCATTAAGTGCTCCCAGCTTTGTAGCTGTAAAAGCAACAATGGATAATTCACCTCAGATCTTGAAATTAAACAAATGGAAACAAGAACGTTCAAACTGTGAACAAACAAGTGTATTCTTTGAAGATTGTTTTAGTAACTCAGTAGCCCATGTATTTTTAATAATGTTTAAATTGTGTAATATTTGTGAATTTGATTATGTAGCCTACTTATCCATTTTCTTGCAAGTGCCGTCAAATTACTCTTTGGTGCTGTGCACTTGCTGCGAGACTCCGCCCACACGCTGTTCTGATTGGCTGTGGGGTTTGATTGCCCCGTCACGTGATGTGAATTTAGCCTGTGGCGGAAAACATTGCCTTTGCGCTAATTGAAATACACGGTACAGTTGCTGTGTCGTTTTCTGTACCGCCAATAAACAAACAAATTATGAATTTAAGTTCTACATCCTTCCTAATAAACACACAGAACCGGAAAGGAGGACAAAATGGCTACAAGCGATAAGGCGTGAGGATGATCAAGGGAAGTTGTGGAATCCCAAGACTAAGCATGTGTGTGTGTGCAGTCGGCATTTCATCACAGGTAGGCTATGTTAACATTGTGTTCATTATTAACATTATCAAAACTGTGTAAGGTTTTTTCAGAAAGTGGCATGCATATATAATTAGCCTCATCATTCTACCTTAAGCAAAACTATGTAGCCTAGTGTCGAACCTAAACTCGCATGAAAGCACGTCTGCTAAGAAACACTTGGTAGGCCTAACCGAGTAGGCCTAACTCTTTCCCTTTCAACATAGTCATATTGATAACTGCTGTCAGATATAATTTAGACATAACCTCCCATATTCATTCGTTTGTTTACACCGTTTTGCTGTAGGTTTTAAAAGTGACAAGGAAGATCACCCGGACTACATGCCATCAGTGTTTCCACAAAGAACACAATCAACGTTGAAATTGAATAGACTGCAGAGACTGAAGAATCGCTCTCGTAAAAAACTTCAATGTGAACTGTCTCAACAAGTCCTCACGCCAGACACAGAGACTACGGAGAGTGAACACGAGCTGGATACCGATCCAGTGGCGCTAGAGAGTCAACAAACACTGCTTCCCCCAAGTGAACACGAGCTGATACCGATCCAGTGCAGCTAGAGAGTCAACAAACACCGTCGGTGCCTCCCATGGAAAATGAACTGCTGGTTGAATCTACCATGCCTCCATGTCACCATCATGGTGAGATAGAGCAGCTCCATGAGGAGATAATGCATTTAAGGAGAGAGCGGGATGAAGCCAGGCAGAAAAGACTTGATGTGGTGATGGAGCTGGAAAGGGTGACATTTTCAGCAAACAATGTCAAGGGAAATGATGAGAAATGCAAAGATATGACAGGCCTGTCATGGACATTGTTTGAGACTCTGCATCAGTTCCTTGCACAATTTGTGGTGCCACATCCTCGGTGCAAGCTGTCAACGCAGGACCAGCTATTCATCACATTAGTGAAATTACGACAAAATCCATCAACAGACCTGATGTGCTATATCTTAAATGTAGCACGCAGCACCTTCCTTGGTATATTCTCCCGTTGGCTGGATTTAATGTATGCCAAAGTCTCTTTTTTGGTTGCCTGGCCAGACAGGGAGTGTATCAGGAGTACAGTTCCTGCCGAGGTTCTGCTTCATTATCCCAGACCAGTATAATTTTGAGATACAAACCAGGTGAGCCCCCAACCCCCCCTCAGAAGTACGTATGGGTATAAATGTTTAATAGACTTAAAACGTGTAAGCGGGACAAACTACTGGACCGGACTGATTAATTACGTCATGTCATTTCTGTGTTATTTCTTTCCTGAAAGAGCGATTACATACTCAAGATATAAAAACTGGACCACTGTGAAATACTTCATCGCCTGTCACCCATCAGGAGCGATCACCTACCTCTCCAAAGGCTGGGGTGGCAGAGCCTCAGATGTACATATTGTGAGGTCTTCTGATTTTCTGTCTTCGAGGTACCATTACATTGGAGATCAAGTAAATTGTTAATTTCAAATGTTATTTATGTCTTATGAAGGCCTACACTGTAGAGACAGTTTCACGCTCAGCTCCCATACTTTGATACTGAATATGTCCATATAATACAGGAACAGTATATTAAAACATTGTTTATATCAGATTCTTGCAGACAGAGGTTTCACATTAAAGGATGACTTTGCCATTTTGGGTGCAGAGCTGATTACACCATCTTTCACCCGTGGTCGAAAAGAAGAAGAAGAAGATGTAGCATATTCTCGTGTGGCATCCAACATCAGAATTCACATTGGTTAGTGTTATTGAGTCATAAGTTAGCTGTGCATTATATGAATAAGGAGTCAGTCATGAACTATTTTTGAGTTTTTTTATTACAAATCCAAAGTAACTGGTGATTAGACAATTGATATGTTCCCCAGAGAGAGTGACTGGTGCCCTGAAGAACCGGTACCACATCCTGGATGGGCCACTTCCTATGCGTCTGGTGAAGAGCCTGATGGATGAGCGACAAAACAGAGAAGAGGCCATGATTGACAGAATTGTGCATGTCTGTGCAGCATTAGTGAACATGTCTGGCAGTGTTATGTACAGCCGCTATTAAATCACAAAGTAAGGATGCAACAAATGAACCATATTTTGATCGGCTACTCTACAATATCATTCTTGCATTCTAATTGTACCCTCTGTTGATTGTCTTATCCAGAAGTGTCTAATGGAACCCTTGACGGGCCTCCTCCACCACCTCCTCCTCCTCCTCTGCACCCTGACGGGCCTCCTCCACCTCCTCCTCCACCTCCACCACCACCTCCTCCTCCTCCACCACCCCACCACCTCCACCACCCCACCTCCTCCTCCTCATCCGCACCCTGACGGACCTCTTCCACCTCCTCCTCCTTCTCTGCACCCATCTTTCAGTCCTTCTCCGCACCCTGAGGGACCTCCTTCTCTGCACCCTGATGGACCTCCTCCACCTCCTCCTCCTTCTCTGCACCCATCTTTCAGTCCTTCTCCGCACCCTGAGGGACCTCCTTCTCCGCACCCTGACGGACCTCCTCCTCTGCACCCTGACGGACCTCCTTCTCTGCACTCTGACGGACCTCCTTCTCTGCACCCTGACGGGCCTCCTTCTCTGCACCCTGACGGACCTCCTTCTCTGCACCCTGACGGACCTCCTTCTCCGCACCCTGACGGACCTCCTTCTCTGCACCCTGACGGACCTCCTTCTCTGCACCCTGACGGACCTCCTTCTCCGCACCCTGACGGACCTCCTTCTCCGCACCCTGACGGACCTCCTTCTCTGCACCCTGACGGACCTCCTTCTCTGCACCCTGACGGTTCTACTCCGCCACCTCCTTCTCTGCACACTGTTATTCTTCTATTTTCACCTCTATCTAATTGTCTGTGTTCAGCTTCCTTGACAGAAAAATGTAAATACAGTATCTTAACATTAACACATGCTATAACTGCATGTTAATTTTGAAAATATGACATTGTTGACATTGAAATCACAGTACATTATTGCAGTTATCCTAACATGATTTTAAATACATTGTTACATTGTTTTGATATTGTTTTGATATTGTAGCCAGGTTTACAATGTCATACAAAGTCACAGTGTGCTACATCAGTTTTCAAAACATGAATAGAAATGAAATAAATTCATAAATAAGGTACTTCCAATTGTAATGACCTTATTTGTTTACAATCAGATTGCAAATGAAACCATTTACCTGTGCATCTTTCAGTTCCTGTAATTTTGGAAAGATGTGCTCTAACCAAAATCTTTCAGTGACGCTGACAGCATTATTGATGAACTCCTCATCCCTTGTAACCCTGAATATCAGGCAAGTCTGAGGAGTCCATGTAATGAAGTCTGCATATGCTCGCTGAATGACGAACATCTGCATCTGGACCTACAAACATTGTACATGTAATGACAACTCTGTTTCTGTAACTGACCAGGGCTGCATTTCCCAAAACCATAGTTGCTAACCTGTTACTTAACTTAGTTAGCAACTATGGTTTTGGGAAACGCACCCCAGGGGGGTACCATTTACAATAGTAATGAAAAATGTGACTTACCTGTGTAAAATATGCATGGTCCCTCTTCAAAGCTGACAAGCTTTCCAAGTGTCCTTTTGGATCTTCTAGCCACTCTTGCCATCCATTAGAATTTTGTTGCCCCCACCTGTAAGGGCAGTTCACTTCGACCACACCCTCACCACAACAGGACACATAGCCATCACAGGATACTCCCATGAATGACATGGCCTGGCAAATTCTGAAACCTGCCTTGGTTATGTTGAGGTTAAGGTGAGGTTGGCCAACAGGAGCACAGATGTATATAGCGGCTGATGTGCATTAGCTGTGGTACCTTCCATCCCAAGAGCATGTTTGTATGTCACCAGGCCATCTTCCTCATGGTGCCTCCCCCACTGGATCCATGGCTTCATAATTGGCCTGTGCCTTTGCTGGCATATGCTGTTGATAAAGGAGCAGCTCGGCACATTAGCCTTCAGGACACGGTGTGCAATGGACCCTGTGATGCGTCCCACTCGCTCTTGGTGCCATTGCACACACGATGCCTGGCTGATTGTGGCCCTCTCCACCTGTTCCACCTCTGCCTCGGTTACCTTGTGCTGGCTAAAACACCATGGCTTTTTTGATGGTGTAGAAAAATCCCGGAAACTTTTCAGTGCCACCGCATCAGACCTTTCAGCCAGCATAGACAGGAACTGCTGCTGCTGTGAAGCAGAGGCTTTGGGGATGGCATGTTTTATTTTTTGGTTTTTGGTCGCTGGATATAAAAAGTGGTGTTTGCAACAAGTGCAGGCTCAATCTTTTTAACACACACCTGATTCCATTCACAGGCTTTACTCGTGCATGCTACTTTATTAATACCCAAGCGAACACGCCTCCAATTTGAAAAGCACAGCAGCTACATGAGAGCATGATTCACCAAGACTGAAAACAGAAAAAGTAGAGAAATGGCTTTGTTGTAGTACAAATTACAGTGTTAATACAAATAAGTGTCACGTATAAAGAATCAGTATAAGTATAATCAACCACATACCCTGCCATACAGTTGCAGTGACCAGTCAGGATGGCCCCGTCCTGCTGTACTGCAATCCAGGTCTTATGTGGCTTGTCTGTTACCCTCCATGACAGCTTTACATCGCATCTCATGAGACATGAGAGTCCTGGCATCTGGTGGTGTAGAACCACCCCAACAAACCCGTTGGTAAAAGGTGTGAGCCTCCAGGGACTTGTCATTTTTGAGATTACAGTGTGAGTAGATCCATGTGTGATATAGTAGTGGCTGTTAAACTCGTATTAGGCAGTGGGCCAGATTTGTCTACATCCCTTACAAAAAACAACTATAGTAATCCTATAAGATTTCTATAGTAGTGTATAATACTTCTGTGATGTTCTGTAATACCTCTATAGTACTTCTATAGTATGTCCCAAAATACTACAAGATTCCTATAGTTGTTTTTCATAAGGGATTTCTCATTCACATTAGCGTTATCAGCTGAAGGCTCGCTTGTTAGGCCAATCGCGAACCTATGGAGTAGTTCGAGGTCTACACTCAATACAGACTGCAGTCTGTGAGTTAGGGATAACTGTCAGCACAGTCCCTCGGCAACTTCGTACTACTGATCACCGTTTTACAAAAGGATTAATAGTTTGGAGTGAAGCATACGTACAATTGGTACAAGGTTTTATGGAGTTATAGTATGCAACATATACGAAAGTTGATTGAGTTATAGGCTAATGTTACCGCTACAGCTACCGCGATGTCTTACCTGGAGATTCAACCAGATAACAAAATATGTCTGGAAACGACACCTCCGGCCATTTGGTTGGGTCATTGACCCTGTTTTTAATTAAATAAGGGCATCATAACCTATTGCAGTTAATTTTGCAATGTACCGTTGCCGGTCGGCAGGCGTCAATGACTCGCAATACGACATTTTTGTCATTCAAATACACACGACGTTCGATGTGTTTTCCCCCCCGCCGACTCCACTCTCGCCACGCCAGACCACGCCCTCAACTATGACTAGATGCCGACTGTATGTATCTCGAGTCTAGTGTGGACAGACTAATTATTTGTCGCTGGAATCTTATCGCATCGCGTCTGGTTAGGACACGGTGTGTATGTGGTTAGGATTGTTGCATTATTCCAAATAAATAGATTTAGATTCACAAACAAATGTAAAGAGATTCTCAAAAATGTATTAAATTCACAAATAAATAGATTAAGATTCACAAATAAATGTAAAAAGTTTCACAAAAATGTATAAAACTCACAAATAAAATAAAATGAGATTTGAAAATAAAATGTTTACTCAAGCCAATCAGATAACGGCCACATTGAGCTGACCAATTGTAGCACGTTCTTGCTACAACCAATCACGTTAGACTTTACACTCAGGGCAGAAACTGAATTTGATTCATTTTGCAGATATTTGCACCCCTGAAAGGAGGTGTAATGGGTGCTTCATTCAAACTGAGCTGTTTGTGTGTGGTTAAAACACCCCATTTCCAAAAGATTGTTGGAGTTTAAGGGTTCTTTATATTTCCATCAGGATAAACTCAGGATTACACACAAATTATGATCATCATAGATCCCGAGCATCATATAACACCCTCTCTACACCGGACGCAAGCGGCGTGACAGCACGTCAAAAGCAAATAGTTATCTTCCCTGCTGCCATAGCAGTGTCAAATAATGTAAAACTAACATGTTTGTAATGTACACATTTTGCCCATGATGTCTGTTTTTTTACCTGCAGTGCCATTGAATGACTTTTTTGATGTGGATGTGGATGTTGCAATCCTGTATTTGTGAATAGTTCTTCAAAACATATTGTATACCTAAGAATCTGCATCTGGTCAGTATTTTTACTTTGGTCAATAGCTCATTCTGCTCATTCTCATTCAAAAATAAATATTTGAAAAAGCCTATCACATTTGTGGTGTATGTATTGCCTTTTAATTGATCTACATTGCCTTTTTATTTACATTAATCAATTTTGCGAAAAAAAAAAAAAAATTGTGCTTGTCAGTACTTACCACTTAAAGGGATACTTCAGGATTTAGCATTAAGCTTTGTATTAGTAGAAAACCTGTAGTATTTTCGAATTACCGTGCTTTCCACCCTCATATCCCCCTGAGATGAGAGATTTATGTATTTTTTGTCTGGAAAAAATCCTCCGATGACGCAAAAAACGTAATTTTGCGTCATCAAAGGATTTTTTGGCCAGAGGCTAAAGACTACAGCCAGTAGTAGGGGCTGTCCCGCATGTTTTCAACCCGCCCATAGGAGGTGGGATCTCACTCACAGAATGTACACACAGTGTCAGCCGTCTTTCTTTGGAAGCTAAGCTAGCAGGCTCTTGCTCTGTGGAGAAAGCTGAGTAGTAGGGGTTACCATCCTCTTTTTCCCGGACATGTCCGGCCGTCGAGATCGTCCAAAATGTCCAGGATTCGGCTTTTGCTTTCTGCAGTCGCCATTCATTGTTTACATGCACACCTTTTGTTTCAATCTAACTGAATTCATTCCGATTGGTGAATCTGAATGTAGTGTTTACATGAACGCTAAACAAGTGATTGGTTGATGTGCGTTTAGAACATTGCTAAGAAAATTCCCGCTCCTCCGTGAGAGATACGAGACCGGTGCGTCTCAGTAATCACGCCACCGGCCTCGCGCCGTTCTCCCGCGCCCCTCAGCCTCGTCCTGCACGCCACAGTACACATAATGAATGGCGACTGTAGAATGCAAAAGCCGAATCCAGGACATTTTGGGCGATCTCGAAATCCCGGGCAAACTCGTCACGGAGACTCACTAGTGGCCTAGCCTTGTTGTTTCACTGCGCTGTCTTACCGGTAGGCGTGGCCTCCTAGGGCAGCGAAGCAAGTGCATTCTGGGAGTTGTTGTCTTTCATCCACATAAGCCAAAAATACATTTTCTGGCTTTTCTCAGTCTAGAAAGCTCCAAATTCAAAAATAATTTCACATTTCTTCTACATAAATGACCTATTTTAAATACACATTCATCTTTCCAGAGGTGAAGTATCCCTTTAATTATCACTTTTGTATCTGCATAGCTCAGCTTATGGGGATGAATGAAACATCAACCTTGAGTAAGTTGATGTGTTTGGGGATTTGTCCATTGACATATAACATTTTAATTATGAACAAGATTCAAAAGATCCGAGTCAGTAAAATGATCTGAACTTCCCATTACAATGAAGTTGAAAATGTAGGCTACAGTATTTGTGACGTAACATGATTCACATGTTAAAACCTATTACAACATGTGCATATATTTGTCACATGAGCTCCACATTATAACCTATAGTAACATGTTTTCCACATGTGCCACGTGCTCCATTATGTTCACAAGTGGTGAAACGTCGTTCACATGTGGTGAAACGTTGTTCACATGAGGTCACGTGATCACATGTAAAATTCATGTGGTTTTTCTGTAAGGGGATGTAAAGTGTCTGCATAATCTTCCTTATTGACTATAGTGCCGGTTATGAAAATGTATAATTCGTGATACTGTCTACACTGGATGATGACACGATGATTCACTGACATTCTTCTTCTGAAGTAGGCAAATGATTTGGTCTAACACTTATGAAATGCAAATTTTAAACCTATTTTACTGTAGCAATTTTATGGGCCTTAGCCTTACACTTTCTATTTGAGCTAATGCAGATGAACGAGCAAAGTTATTTCAGGGCAAGACCACCCTGATTGTAAAACCAAATGTGATTGGTTGTAGCGAGAACGTGCTACGATTGGTCAGCTCAATGTGGCCGTTATCTGATTGGCTTGAGTAAACGGTGGGTGGAGTCCACTTATTTGTGCACGTCCACACTAGAAGTGTTTCAAAATCCACAGATGCGTGAGGGGATTTACAAATGCACAAGAAGAGATTCACTAATGTGTGCAGCGATTTACAAATTCACAGAAAGCGGTTCACAAATAAATGCCAGGCAGAGTTGTGTTTGTGACATAAAACACATTTGAATCTCAATCTATTTATTTGGAATAATGCAACAATCCTAACCCCATAGGTGTGAGACTGAAACTACACAAGACAATGACACTGAATATAACTGTGACAGGTGAGGAGGGAAGCTTGTGCTTAGGTTGTGGGTAGGCCTAGCGGTTGTGCACATGAGCGTTCCAGTCTGATACGGCTGCACACAGAAAGCATAATCTGCATATGGAGAAGAGCAGCACTGTTATCAACTAATCTTAATTCAAGTTACTACTAATAGCTAACATGACACAAGTTCATTCTGAATCTAACTTTCTATAGAATGTGAATATTATGAACAAGAAGTTACTTGTCTCTGCACTGATGCTAGCATAGCTACACAATGGCTCAATGATAAAAGCAACACATGATAGTCTTAATGTTGCCACCCCCAGCCTACAAGCAGACAAATAACCACAATCAAGGGGGAGGTAAAGTTAAATTTGCGCCGACCACACAAGCAGTTGTCTATTCCATTTGATCATTTTCTGAACTAGTTATATATAATCTTTAATACCTCAGTTTTTAGGGAGCATTCGGCTAAAAGCATAATGAGAGCATGTTTTATACAGTTGTTGTCTTTTTTACTGCTGAATGTAAATTAGTGCAGTGTTTCTCCACTGGTTTACTTCTCCACTAAGTGCAAATAGCCCCTCTTGTTGACAGAGGCTATTTATACTAACTCTGCCCTCCATTGTGTCTTTGAGTCAGACAAATTACAAATGAATGCAACCGATGTGAGTTTGAAGCTGCCATTTACCGAACTCATTCTTTTCCCATCGCACATCAGCTCAGAGAGGTGTTTATTCTAAATAAAAATTAAGACATTTTTCGAAAAGTGGAAATAAAGTGCCAAGTGAGTATTTAATAGTGGGAATACTGTGTTTAATGGGTCGGGTTAGTGGTAGGCGTAGAGCAGGGATTTCCCAAACACTGCAGGTTTTGCATGTTAGCGGCGCCAGGAACGTGGTTGGGATCCCCTGATGTAGAGAAGGTAATGTCAACTACAAGTAATATCCCAATAAATCAGCATATTTATGATATTCATGACATATTTATATTTTAATAAATATATTCATTGACACTGAGTACGTTGTTATTGTTGTTTTATAATGTACTACACTACACTGAGATGCAAATACTGTAGTATCTGCCACCACTATTTGCACTTAGTATGAATAGCATCTAACTACTATTTACACTTAGTGCAAAGAAAATACTGCCATTTTCACTTAGTGTACATAAGATCTCCACACGTCTTCACTTGATAAATGTTTAAACCACCGTCTATATGTATGCAAAGTTTAATGTTTGTTTCGTTTATCAACTGACCAAACTAGTGGAACATTTCATTTGCATGAAACCACACTGTATGTTAACCACACAGAAACAGAGCAGAAGTTACCAGTTTTAATACAAGAAGCAAATTATTTAGAACAATTAATATGCAAGCAAAAAATATATAAATAAGATAAAAAAAATACATTTATTAAGCGCTGTTCATGTGATTTCTACTCTAGCTATATGCCAAATTTCTTTAACATACAAATACACATACATAAATTAGCTCAAATTTTCATTTGTAAAAAGTTGCTCTAACACACAGAAACCACATTGCCTTCTAGTTTACTGCAAGCATGAACATCTCAGAGCACTGGCAAGAAGAAAAATAGATAAAAAGGTCTGTATAGAGACAATAATTCCAGAGAATACTTCATACAGCTTTTACGGGCTGAAGAAAAGAGTAGGTGGTCTGATCCTGGCAAGGCTGGTTTCGTCTGGAGCGCTTGGAGAAATCAACTTCAGCATACTGGAAGAGAAAGATCATACAAATGAATGGCCATTACAGTGTGTAAGACATAATGTACAGTCAGCCGATAGGGAATTAAACCCTAATAAGGTGATCAGGACCCCGAAATGAAGCATAGGGGTCTTGTATCATCCTGAAGGACCAATAGAAACAGATGAAGGATGATGTGAGAGATATAAAACTAGCACAATGATCAAATATAAGGTTTAGCACTAATTACAAGAAATATATTTGACCAGAATGCTGCAACTAACCAATCAGAATTGAGTATCCCAGACAGCATGTGTACTATGTTTTTAAGTAATTTTCTAAAACACATTCATATAATTTATTTAATGTAGTACATTATCTGAAGTTGAAAGGATTTAAGTAGATTAACCACTACTAAAAGATAACTATTATATCACTATACTAACCTAAGAGCATAGTGCAAAAATAATGTGGCCAGGTTATATTTAAACTAATATATTAAAAATAATTAAGATAATTTATTTAAGAAGTGTCTTACCTGTGGATCATTTGTGTTTTGAGCTGCAGTGGTACTTTGAGGTTTATTTGAAGTATTTTTAGATCTTCTAGTTGCGTCAATGCAACTCTTCACCAAACCTGAAACAACAGCGAATAAACACCACTGAGACACTTCTTGACAGTTTAAACAAAGAGCAGATATGAAATGGCTGAATTTGTGTATTGATTTAGAGTTTGTCTCCATGTAGTTAATTCAATGAAATTTTTACAAACCTATCACTGCAATGGTCAGAAGCACATTTATCAGGACAGATATGATGGTCATATTTCTCCATGGTATCTGGTGTTGTGGAGCGTCATCTGTCTGATTCCTGTGGACGGAGTCTGTAAAAGGTTTGTAGTTCAGTCTTTATTCAGTTTCAGTCTTTAACAGAACAATAAAACTATTATTAGATCTTCATACAGTATATTCAATCTGGGATCCATCATGTGGTTTATAAAGACATGAAATGATAAAATAACTCACCGCTGATGTAGATTTTGGTGCCGTTGCTGAATTTTAGTGGTTTACTAGTTTTCACACAATAATAAACTCCTAATTCATCAATGGTGATATTTTTGATGAACAGACGACTGTTAGTTTTCACTGAGTATTTGTGTTCAAAGATGCTGTTTTTATTTTTAGGTCCTTTATATGTGCTGTTGTAGCATACGATCAACACTGGAGGATCCGGTAATCTCAGTTTGTACCAGTAAATCTCCTCTATACCAAGATCACAGGTTATATTCACATCAGATCCTAAAGTTACTGGTGTGTTTGTTAGACTCTCTGTGGCTTGATACAACATGAACAGATCTATGACAGAAAGAAAAACACATTTATTAAGATATAAAATCAAAACTGACTCAATCAAATGTGACGTGAGAAACTCACAGATCTGCAGCTGTATGATCTTCATTGTCTGATCCAGATGAATAATATCTGCTATAGTGATCATTCACACATCTCGAACTGTGAGCGGAAACACAAACCTCGACCACACAGACGAGAGGGGAAGTCAGAGATGGCCTTCTCTGAGAACATGATCATTCTTACATTTTTGTTAAATCAACATCATATGTTAAAGTAAGTAATAGTTATGTGTAATGTAAGTCTGTCAGAGCTACAAATCTTATTTCAGATTAATATTTAAGATGGTAAACTGAATGCACAATATTTTTAATAACCCAAAGAGATCGCACTGTCAGATAGTTTGGGAATATTCACACATAACGTATACACATAAAACATGATATCAGAGTTTTAAAATCAAACATTTTAAAAGAGAACAATTTAAACCAATGCAGCATTAAGCTGTGTCGTCAGCAAGTCGTTTCCCATCATGCTTTTGATCAGCGCAGTCGGTGGAGAGCAACTGTGCTCGACTACAGAATCCGACACGTCCGCCTTGCGATCGCGAGAGATTTTTGACATACATCAGCATGACATCAGAGCAAGGCGGACCGCACTCGGACACATTTCACAAGTTTGTCTCTTAAGAACGGTGATTTTACTGATAATAAACCTATACTTAAAATACATTTACAACGCAGTAAAATAAATGATGAACACATGATAAATGTCTCTAAGTGAAGTTCACAACAATTTCAGGAGGAGTGAACCCATCTAATCTTTCAATTAACTGCTGGATCATATAAGCAGCTGCTCACCTTGTTCTGGCATCAGCTGTTTTTGTATCCCTACACCTCCCCAACTCCACCAACATAATTTTAGTATTTACCATACTCATCATCCAAGCATTAGTAGTCCCACTGGGGGGAATATCTAAGCTCAAGTTGAAGCTGCTTCCTCGAGCCCCTCCACTGCAGACAGCAAGCAAAATACACTTAACCTTATTAGCTTAAAGATTATATGGGCAAAGGAACTCGTGAAATAAGTTTTAATATGACCTAAATTTAGCAAATAGACAAAATCCACATCCTTAGATTTAGTCCATGCACAGTACCTTGTGTTTTAACGCACATTCAGTGAACAAAGGTTCACAACACAACGGAAATGCAAATTGGTTTTCATACATTTATAGCCAATGTAGTCAATATAGTCAATGTTTTTGATTTATTGTCAGCAAATGTTTTTTGAAATCCTGGTTTTCTTGCTCAACACTGCCCTCTTGTGGTCAGGAGGCATTTCCTTTGTGCTGTGACTTATTTATTTATTTATTTATTTGTTTCAACAGAAATAAACAAAAGCATAGAACAAAGCCAGCAGGAAACATGAAAACATTATTTCTGGTCACATATTCCTGATTCTAGGACATATTATGAAAATGAAAATCTCATGCATAATTGGGTATTACGTTTTTTATATTGACTTGCCCCTAAACAGCACATACATTGATATCAACCATATTTATAAGCTTTAAACTTTAACAAAGAGAAAGACATATTGTTTTACATTATATTTTCATGTAACATATCAGTGTTTGTGTTGAGTCTAAATCCATATCTTGAAGATTTTGTAGGTCTGTGTCTTGAAATTGTTTCAAGTCGTCTCCATTTCTTGCATGAACAAACACCTTTAATAGTCCTTAAAAGTGACATCAGATTTATCATTAAATGAGTGGTTCAGCCAAAAACACGATTTATTTACTCACATTTCAGGTTTTGTTCTTTCTGTAATATAATAATTGTAGTCACTATAAAGAGCTGCAACTGCAAGAGCTGTTAAAATAATCTTTTTTTTGTTTTTTTTAACAGCATACTGATATTATAGTGAGAATTCAAGAGCACAATGTCCACATTTGGAGCCATACACATAAAAATTCACCAAAGAGCTCACCTATGATCACAATGATCAGAAGACCATTTATGAAAGCAGATATGAGGCTAATAATCTGCCAATGTGTCTGATTCTTCTCAATGTTCTTCACCGCTGTATGATTCTGGATCTCTGGAGTTGGTACTGTGTAATATATAATATATTCAGCACTGTGCATCCATTGAAATGTTTAGTTACTTTACATAACGGTCTAAAAAGGATGCATTGTATAATAATTTGTTGTATGACATCAATATGATCACTGAATGTT
This sequence comes from Abramis brama, assembly GCF_963993115.1. Classification (NCBI taxonomy): domain Eukaryota; kingdom Metazoa; phylum Chordata; class Actinopteri; order Cypriniformes; family Leuciscidae; genus Abramis; species Abramis brama. The sequence goes on along the minus strand of NC_139968.1, from coordinate 11,021,616 downwards.
CACTCACCAGTGATGTGTAGTCTGGTGCCGTCGCTGTATTTAGGAGGAGCGTCTGTGGTCATACAGTAATAAAGTCCTAAATCATCAATAGTGACATTATTTATGAATAGATGAGGTTTTCTTTGCACTGAATATTTTTGTCTAAATCTATTATTGTAGTAATGAGGAGCTGTAGATGAGAAAGTGCGTAATATCATAACCGGAGAATCTGGTAGTTTCAGTAATAACCAGTTAACCTCCTTTACATCAAAATCACAGTTTATCGACACATTTTGACCCAAATCTGTTAGTTGATCAGTTAAAGTCTCCGCAGCTTCACACCATATGAGCAGATCTGTGAAATAGACACAACAGACACACTAAATATGGATTATTGTGTCATTAAACATCATAAATCAACTTATAAAGAACAATAAAATATTCATAAAGTACAATAAACTCACAGAGGTAAAGCTGCACAATCTTCATGATGTTAAAACACTTGTTTCTTTCACACGACTGTAGAGATGTAACTTTACCCCAGAGCTTTCAAATGAATAGTGTGATTAACCACAATCAAGAGGAAGTGAAAGGCAGGTTTGCTCTGGCCACACGTTTAGTTTTGTTGTTGATTTGTTCAAAACTCAACCCTTGACCTATATATATAATCTCTTGTCTTTTTAAAAATATATATTTATCTCAAAAATTCACTGGCAGCAAAATGACCCAAGACACTGAGAACAGCCCAATTTTCTTTCTTTAGTGTCATACAAACACATATATTATGTTTTCTTCAATTGTAGTATCATTCTAACCCGTGATTATTAACTCATAAGTTTAGAGGAGGTTTATGGCTTCTCTCTCTTGAATTTCAATGCTCTCAGCAGCCACTAATTCACCACCATTAACAATATTTATCCTCGAGGCAAGTGAGAATGTATTTTAATTAATCTGGATTGAATTTCTTTTTGCCTAGTACGCCCTCTTTTAACTAGGAAATAATAGGAAGTGTGAAACTTATTTCTCACATTTGTTATACAATTTATTAATATTTTTTAATGTTAGTTAATACAAATTCAGCTGTTAATTGTTAGTTCATGTTAGCTCAGGTTCATCAAATAATATTTACAGATACAACATTTGTTTTTAATAATGTATTTCAATAAATTTCAATCAAAATTTAATTAGCATGAATTAAAGTTAATAAATGCTGTAGAAGTATTTCTTTTCATTGTTAGTTCATTTTTACTATTGAAGTTAACTTATGTTAATAAATGGAACATAAATAATTGTAAAGTTTTACCATGGTGTTTCGTGTCATGTTCACTTGGTTAAAGTTTAAACCACTTCATGCAAGTGTGATCGTGTTGTTCATCAAGTGACCAAACCAGTGGAACACTTCATTTGCACGAAACCATGCTTGTGTTAACCACAAAAAAGAAAACTGTGCAAAAGTTAGATGTTAGGGGTGTAACAATATATCGTGTCACAATATAATACAAAATACAAAAATGCAACAATATGTATCATGGATAGTTCACCCAAAATAAAAATTACCCTGTGAGAAAAAATTTAAGTTTTCAGAGTCAGTACTACATTAAACTACAATATATTATGTTGAATATAATGTATAATAATGGGGGAATATTAGTGGGTCCTGATAATGCTTATGTTATAAGTCTTATGTTACCAGTAAAAAGTGGCCTACATTATTTTAAATATATCTAGCCAGTGATAGAGTGCAAGCATATTCGTCTAAAATAATTCTGTATTTTCAGGTTCAGAATCATGAATATATTTATTCTGATGTCACCATTGTCCAAGCCTATTGATTTACACCCACAATATTATATCAAATTTAGCATTTAATCAACAGTAAATATTTTCTTAACCTTTTATTATATGTCTTGGAGTATCGCAATAATATCGTATCGTGAGTTCAGTATCGTGATATGTATCGAATCGTGAAATTAGGGTATCGTTACACCCCTATTAGATGTTTTTAAATATGTGCAAAAAATATTAAAAACTATTAATATGCATGCCAAAAAAATCTTTACATTTATTGACATTTGTTTTCTTGACTTCATGCTTTGTCAAATCTATGTAAAATATTAAACATAAACTAGCAGAAAATGTCATGATTTCAAAAAAATTGTTTTATGTGATGTGTGATTATATATCAAGAACTACACATTTTGCTGATAAAAAAAGCTGCTTCAGCCCCAAGAAAGCTCATTTGCCATGTGGTTTATAACTTTTACTGCTGAGCATGTCAGCGCACTTATAATAGAGAGAGAGAAAAATGATTATATTACTATATATAAGCAAGATCTCCACTTAAAACAGTACCAGCAAAAAGTGTTACTATCACACACACACTGCATATTTACATACAAAGAAGCAAAGTCATAAATGGAAATTAAAATCCACACATATAAAACATAATAACAGTAAATTTTAGTTTGTTAAAAAAAAGCATATGTAGGTACACTTTGTCTTCATAAAGTGTGTCACATCATACATTGGCTGTAATAGACAGTAGTGCTCTGCTCCTGACTAGGCCTGGTGTTACTGGAGCACATGAAGAAATCAACTTCAGCACACTGAAAGAGGACGATATTATATATGAATGGCCATATACAATATGATAGACATAATGTACAGTCAGCTGGTCATAAACATTTCAGAGCATTTAATGAATCTTGTGCAGCTTGAAGTTGCACTGTAAGAATCTCCAGGATAATAGAGGACAAAACAAGATAACATATATTAATATTGAAGATCTTACCTGTGGATTATTTGAGTTTTGAGCCGCAGATTTTCCAGTTGCATCAATAAAGCTCTTCACCATTCCTGAAACAGCACTGAATATGAATATCACTGAATTCACACATTGTAACAGTCCAAGAGCTGATTCACAGAGAGTGTGTTTTACTGTGAAAATGTGAGATTCAGACCAGGGGAATGAAAAAAGTGTCTAGAGAGAAAAATGTAAAAGTTTAACTTTTTTTTAGGCATTTTTAGAACGCCATGTGTTTTAGACGCTGCAAAAGAGGCGTGAGATAGAGGAAGATATTTAGAAGAATGTCATTAACCAGACAGTTTCTGGTCTCATTGACTTCCATAGTAGGAAAAAAATATATACTATGGAAGTCAATGAGACCAGAAACTGTCTGGTTACTGATATTCTTCTAAATATCTTGCTTTCTGTTCAGCAGAAGAAAGAAATTCATAAAGGATTGAAACAACATGAGGGTGAGTATATGATGACAGAATTTTCATTTTAAAGTGGAGTATCCCTTTAAAAGTTTAACTTTTTTTTTGGCATTTTTAGAACGCCATGTCTCGCACAAGATGCTGAAACAGTAAGCGTTTACATGAAAAAACAATGCAAAAGTAGCGCAGTGGAATAGAAAAACACGTTCTGTGTGAACCGGCTACATTTAGTAGATCTATAGAGTTTGTCTTCTTGTAGTTCAATGAGACTTTTACTGTAGTAAAACAAGTACAAACCTATCAATGCAATGGTCAGAAGCACATTCAGCAGGACAGATATGATGATGGTCATATTTCTCCATGGTATCTGGTGTTGTGGAGCGTCATCTGTCTGATTCCTGTGGACGGAGTCTGTAAAAGGTTTGTAGTTCAATCTTTATTCAGTTTCAGTCTTTAACAGAACAATAAAACTATTATTAGATCTTCATACAGTATATTCAATATGGAATCCATCATGTGGTTTATAAAGACATGAAATGATAAAATAACTCACCGCTGATGTAGATTTTGGTGCCGTTGTTGAATTTTAGTGGTTTACTAGTTTTCACACAATAATAAACTCCTAATTCATCAATGGTGATATTTTTGATGAACAGACGACTGTTAGTTTTCACTGAGTATTTGTGTATAAAGCTGCTGTTTTCATAGTCACCTCCTTCTAATGTACTACTGTAAGTGCGTAAGATCAACACTGGAGGATCCGGTAATTTCAGTTTGTACCAGTAAATCTCCTTTATATCAAGATCACAGGTTATAATCACATCAGATCCTAAAGTTACTGGTGTGTTTGTTAGACTCTCTGTGGCTTGATACAATATAAACAGATCTATGAGAGAAAGAAAAACACATTTATTAAGATATAAAATCAAAAGAAAACTGACTCAATCAAATGTGATGTGAGAAACTCACAGATCTGCAGCTGTATGATCTTCATTGTCTGATCCAGATGAATAATATCTGCTATAGTGATCATTCACACATCTCGAACTGTGAGCGGAAACACAAACCTCGACCACACAGACGAGAGGGGAAGTCAGAGCTGGCCTTCTCTGAGAACATGATCATTCTTAGTTGTTTAAATCAACAAGTAATTAGAAGATACAGTGTGTGTAAATATGCCAGTGTGTTTTATTCAAATATACAGATGTGTGAATTTTGATTTGCTCCTCAGAAAAACACATAACTTTTATATAACTATATAAAATTTGATTTATTTATTTTTTGCTACCAGCATACAAGTGACATAGATTTACATGAACTAAAATGTCATTGCAAAGGCTCATGCTTAAAGAAAAACATCTGACGATATCTTGATGAACAGATGAAACCAAAGCAATAAAAGTGCACATTTCCGACTGGCAAAACAAACACGTGTGGAGTTTCCACATTTTTATAATGCAATAATTTTGTCTCAGAATTTTGTTTAAATTAAATATAGTTATATATAGTATGTGGTTTGCTTATTTTGTTAATTGTGAACATTGCTAGTCAGTCCCACTCTCACGCTCATATCTTATCTTTGAAGATTTACCAGAGAAATAAACACACTATGGTCCGTTATGCAGCCACAGACATGATCCTCATAACAGAGTGAATATAAAAATTCATCATTATAAATAATTTTAAGAAATGTATAATTATACTATGGGAATTATATACATGAATTATTATTATTCAAAATTACTCAACCCCTTCATGACAAGCATCTTTAGTACTTAGTAGAACATCCTTTTGCTGTGAAGACCTGCTGCAAACAAGATGTATAACCAGACACCAGCTTCTGTCAGTGTTCATTAAAATGAATTGAATTATACCTGGCTCACACTACAGGAGTTTTAAAATCCTAACCGATTGTGAAATCTGGTTTCAGCACACACTTAAGGAGAATCTTTGCAGATTTTCTTCCCTCAAACACAAACACTACAAGATTTGAAAATCGCAGCGCATCACACACTACAAAATGTTATTAAGATTATTGTGCCAGAGGAAGCGGAAAAGCAGATGTAAACAAAATGGATACTGTAACAAGACAACTTGCTGTATCAATAAGAAGATTAAAGTGTGTGGATAAGGAAATGGTTGGGGAGACAGGGTCAAAATGGATTGTCAGTTCTTCAGTGAGAATTGGAGGTAAGAATTGAATTGCCCGTATTACTATCTGGTAGTGTGCTAGAATTTTTTACCGTTATATAATGCTAACGGCTGGCTAGTCACTCCTCCATCTCCGAAGTCCAGGTTTCGCGGTGCAAGATTCGATATGTGAACGCCTCACATTACCAGATAATATGTGCTTAACATTCAAACCGATCGAGGTCCTCGAAAATATTTTTTCTCAGATTCTCGGGAAGAGAAAATCGGGGTTAAATCGGCCTAAAACTCCTGTAGTGTGAGCCAGGCATTAAGGAAAACTTTCTACTACAATAAGTACATTTAAACAAATAATAGTATGTTGAACAAAATTATTTTAAGTTCTTGTGTCAGTAAAAAATATTTGTTGAGTGAACTTAATTAAATTAAGGAAAACCTTTCCATGAAATTGAATTACATTTTTATGACAAATAATTACAGTCAACATTTGAAGTGGATCAAAAAAGTTCAAAGTTGTCCTAAGACAAGAACGGGTATTGTTCAAAATTCATGTATAACTGTGATGAAAGGTTTTGATCCAATTCAAATGTTGACTACTGTAGTTTGGACTGATTTATTGTAGTTTTGTTTGTAGCTTTGTATTGTAGCCAAATAGCCAGGGTTTTGCAGAGCGGGGTGGAGACGGTGGGAGTGGGTCAATGGTGGAGGGAAGCAGGAGCCCAGCAGAGCCAGACAGGTGGAGGGTCGAGGCACAGCAGCTGACTCGAAAGTCTGAGGCGGAGCCAGAGCGACAATAGATCAAGGTGAAGCCAGAGAAATGAGGGAGCCCAGAGGAACCTGAGGGATGAGAGTCAACGGTGGAACCGGGGGAGGCAAGGTAGACCCGATGGGTTAGGGGGCCGAGGTTGAGTCTTGGGTTTGGAGGCTTGAAATGAAGCTGAGGGATCCAAGAGCCAAGTCATAGCTGATGACTGGGAAGCACCAGATGGATCCATGCAGCAGAGTGGAACCACTGGAGGAGCTGAGGGGCTAAAGGGAGACCGCGGAGACGATGAACCAGATGACATTGACAGTGGAGGAGGGAGAGCGATGCTGGGCAGGACCATATACAACAAAGGAGATTTGGTGCTGGACGACAAAGATGACTTGGAGCTGAACTCATCCCGCGATGACTTGCAATTGGATAGGACCATCTGAGAAGCAAACACCTCCTCATACAGCTCATCACACATTAATTCAGACAACCAGCTTTGTTTATGTTCCTCAGCGAGAGTGTGGGCGGGGCTCCAATCCATCACCACAAACTCCACCAATATGATGATGGATGCTGTTGCCGGCTCACATACATTGACAGATTTCGCGTTGGGCTCAGGCTCCAGGATAAAATTGGCCTCTGGCAATCGCTCTGGCTCTGTTTTAAAGGCTGGCTCTGGCTCTGAGTCAGCGGTGGGCTCTGGCTTTTCTGCGGCGTGCATGGCTGACAGGGCTGGGCTCTGGGTCTGGAGTGGGGCTAACGATGTCCTCATCAGCGAGGTAGATGGTAACATGTGAGTCATTTCTAACCAGAACCCACTCCACATACTGAGCAAAGCTCCCTCGAGGACCATCTCAGACAGGCGTGCCTTCGAGGTAGTGAGTGAGGCACACCAGATTGAGGAAATCCCTCATGTGATACTCGAGGGAGCGATCCCCCCAAAATAATCCAATCTTAGTGGTCTTGTGCTCTGTCAGGGGTTGCTTGAATAACGATCCATGGATGATGGAGGAACAGGGAACAGGTGTGACACCAATCAGGGACCATGCAACTAATCAATGACTAAACTCAGACAAATGGTGACAAAAAAAAAAAAACTATGGCTGTGTCCGAAATCGCCCCCTATACCCTTAAATAGGGCACTATTTGAGGGTACAACCATTTCTAGTGTTGTCCGAAACCATAGTGGACATAATCAAGTGCACTCATTCAACCCCACAATGCACCGCAATAGCGAGTGTACAACTGATGTACGCTCAACGGCTAGAGCAGTGCTGCTCCGACACAATCACAGAATGCTTTCGAGAGAGGTAGTGCTTTGTTTAATTTCATTTTTAATTAACTTAATTTATCTTTTTTTATTCAACGTATTAATAATAAAAATTAATGAATAATATTAATATATTTAAATCAATTTTAAGTTATCTCGCGGCCCCCCTGGAGGATCACTGAGGCCCCCAAATGGGTGGCGGCCCACAGGTTGAAAACCACCAGGCTGGAGAATACCCAAAATGCACTGTGAGAGTTGTGCACTGAATGAATTCCCGCGTCTCAACAGGAGATGGCGCCGCAGCTGAATCAATCACAAAGTGTGGCAATGATGATCTCAGGTACTGTTTATGTGCTTTGTTTAATGTTAAAAACATGTAATGTGACTTTGAATATCATTAAGTGCTCCCAGCTTTGTAGCTGTAAAAGCAACAATGGATAATTCACCTCAGATCTTGAAATTAAACAAATGGAAACAAGAACGTTCAAACTGTGAACAAACAAGTGTATTCTTTGAAGATTGTTTTAGTAACTCAGTAGCCCATGTATTTTTAATAATATTTAAATGGTGTAATATTTGTGAATTTGATTATGTAGTCTACTTATCCATTTTCTTGCAAGTGCCGTCAAATTACTCTTTGGTGCTGTGCACTTGCTGCGAGACTCCGCCCAGACGCTGTTCTGATTGGCTGTGGGGTTTGATTGCCCCGTCACGTGATGTGAATTTAGCCTGTGGGGGAAAACATTGCCTTTGCGCTAATTGAAATACACGGTACAGTTGCTGTGTCGTTTTCTGTACCGCCAATAAACAAACAAATTATGAATTTAAGTTCTACATCCTTCCTAATAAACACACAGAACCGGAAAGGAGGACAAAATGGCTACAAGCGATAAGGCGTGAGGATGATCAAGGGAAGTTGTGGAATCCCAAGACTAAGCATGTGTGTGTGTGCAGTCGGCATTTCATCACAGGTAGGCTATGTTAACATTGTGTTCATTATTAACATTATCAAAACTGTGTAAGGTTTTTTCAGAAAGTGGCATGCATATATAATTAGCCTCATCATTCTACCTTAAGCAAAACTATGTAGCCTAGTGTCGAACCTAAACTCGCATGAAAGCACGTCTGCTAAGAAACACTTGGTAGGCCTAACCGAGTAGGCCTAACTCTTTCCCTTTCAACATAGTCATATTGATAACTGCTGTCAGATATAATTTAGACATAACCTCCCATATTCATTCGTTTGTTTACACCGTTTTGCTGTAGGTTTTAAAAGTGACAAGGAAGATCACCCGGACTACATGCCATCAGTGTTTCCACAAAGAACACAATCAACGTTGAAATTGAATAGACTGCAGAGACTGAAGAATCGCTCTCGTAAAAAACTTCAATGTGAACTGTCTCAACAAGTCCTCACGCCAGACACAGAGACTACGGAGAGTGAACACGAGCTGGATACCGATCCAGTGGCGCTAGAGAGTCAACAAACACTGCTTCCCCCAAGTGAACACGAGCTGATACCGATCCAGTGCAGCTAGAGAGTCAACAAACACCGTCGGTGCCTCCCATGGAAAATTAACTGCTGGTTGAATCTACCATGCCTCCATGTCACCATCATGGTGAGATAGAGCAGCTCCATGAGGAGATAATGCATTTAAGGAGAGAGCGGGATGAAGCCAGGCAGAAAAGACTTGATGTGGTGATGGAGCTGGAAAGGGTGACATTTTCAGCAAACAATGTCAAGGGAAATGATGAGAAATGCAAAGATATGACAGGCCTGTCATGGACATTGTTTGAGACTCTGCATCAGTTCCTTGGACAATTTGTGGTGCCACATCCTCGGTGCAAGCTGTCAACGCAGGACCAGCTATTCATCAAATTAGTGAAATTACGACAAAATCCATCAACAGACCTGATGTGCTATATCTTAAATGTAGCACGCAGCACCTTCCTTGGTATATTCTCCCGTTGGCTGGATTTAATGTATGCCAAAGTCTCTTTTTTGGTTGCCTGGCCAGACAGGGAGTGTATCAGGAGTACAGTTCCTGCCGAGGTTCTGCTTCATTATCCCAGACTTACCAGTATAATAGACTGTTTTGAGATACAAATCGAACATTCCAAGCAGCTGAAAACCAGGTGAGCCCCCAACCCCCCCTCAGAAGTACATATGGGTATAAATGTTTAATAGACTTAAAACGTGTAAGCGGGACAAACTACTGGACCGGACTGATTAATTACGTCATGTCATTTCTGTGTTATTTCTTTCCTGAAAGAGCGATTACATACTCAAGATATAAAAACTGGACCACTGTGAAATACTTCATCGCCTGTCACCCATCAGGAGCGATCACCTACCTCTCCAAAGGCTGGGGTGGCAGAGCCTCAGATGTACATATTGTGAGGTCTTCTGATTTTCTGTCTTCGAGGTACCATTACATTGGAGATCAAGTAAATTGTTAATTTCAAATGTTATTTATGTCTTATGAAGGCCTACACTGTAGAGACAGTTTCACGCTCAGCTCCCATACTTTGTATTATGTCCATATAATACAGGAACAGTATATTAAAACATTGTTTATATCAGATTCTTGCAGACAGAGGTTTCACATTAAAGGATGACTTTGCCATTTTGGGTGCAGAGCTGATTACACCATCTTTCACCCGTGGTCGAAAAGAAGAAGAAGAAGATGTAGCATATTCTCTGTGGCATCCAACATCAGAATTCACATTGGTTAGTGTTATTGAGTCGTAAGTTAGCTGTGCATTATATGAATAAGGAGTCAGTCATAAACTATTTTTGAGTTTATTACAAATCCAAAGTAACAGGTGATTAGACAATTGATATGTTCCCCAGAGAGAGTGACTGGTGCCCTGAAGAACCGGTACCATATCCTGGATGGGCCACTTCCTATGCGTCTGGTGAAGAGCCTGATGGATGAGCGACAAAACAGAGAAGAGGCCATGATTGACAGAATTGTGCATGTCTGTGCAGCATTAGTGAACATGTCTGGCAGTGTTATGTACAGCCGCTATTAAATCACAAAGTAAGGATGCAACAAATGAACCATATTTTGATCGGCTACTCTACAATATCATTCTTGCATTCTAATTGTACCCTCTGTTGATTGTCTTATCCAGAAGTGTCTAATGGAACCCTTGACGGGCCTCCTCCACCACCACCTCCTCCTCCTCCTCTGCACCCTGACGGGCCTCCTCCACCTCCTGATGGATGAGCGACAAAACAGAGAAGAGGCCATGATTGACAGAATTGTGCATGTCTGTGCAGCATTAGTGAACATGTCTGGCAGTGTTATGTACAGCCGCTATTAAATCACAAAGTAAGGATGCAACAAATGAACCATATTTTGATCGGCTACTCTACAATATCATTCTTGCATTCTAATTGTACCCTCTGTTGATTGTCTTATCCAGAAGTGTCTAATGGAACCCTTGACGGGCCTCCTCCACCACCACCTCCTCCTCCTCCTCTGCACCCTGACGGGCCTCCTCCACCTCCTCCTCCACCACCACCACCTCCTCCACCACCTCCTCCTCCACCCCACCTCCTCCTCCGCACCCTGACGGACCTCTTCCACTACCTCCTCCTCCTCTGCACCCTGACGGGCCTCCTCCACCTCCTCCTCCTTCTCTGCACCCATCTTTCAGTCCTTCTCCGCACCCTGAGGGACCTCCTTCTCCGCACCCTGACGGACCTCCTTCTCCGCACCCTGACGGACCTCCTCCTCTGCACCCTGACGGACCTCCTTCTCTGCACTCGGACGGACCTCCTTCTCTGCACCCTGACGGACCTCCTTCTCTGCACCCTGACGGGCCTCCTCCACCTCCTCCTCCTTCTCTGCACACTGTTATTCTTCTATTTTCACCTCTATCTAATTGTCTGTGTTCAGCTTCCTTGACAGAAAAATGTAAATACAGTATCTTAACATTAACACATGCTATAACTGCACTATGTTAATTTTGAAAATATGACATTGTTGACATTGAAATCACAGTACATTATTGCAGTTATCCTAACATGATTTTAAATACATTGTTACATTGTTTTGATATTGTTTTGATATTGTAGCCAGGTTTACAATGTCATACAAAGTCACAGTGTGCTACATCAGTTTTCAAAACATGAATAGAAATGAAATAAATTCATAAATAAGGTACTTCCAATTGTAATGACCTTATTTGTTTACAATCAGATTGCAAATGAAACCATTTACCTGTGCATCTTTCAGTTCCTGTAATTTTGGAAAGATGTGCTCTAACCAAAATCTTTCAGTGACGCTGACAGCATTATTGATGAACTCCTCATCCCTTGTAACCCTGAATATCAGGCAAGTCTGAGGAGTCCATGTAATGAAGTCTGCATATGCTCGCTGAATCACGAACATCTGCATCTGGACCTACGAACATTGTACATGCAATGACAACTCTGTTTCTGTAACTGACCAGGGGTGCATTTCCCAAAACCTTAGTTGCTAACTTAGTTAGCAACTATGGTTTTGGGAAACGCACCCCAGGGGGGTACCATTTACAATAGTAATGAAAAATATGACTTACCTGTGTAAAATATGCATGGTCCCTCTTCAAAGCTGACAATCTTTCCAAGTGTCCTTTTGGATCTTCTAGCCACTCTTGCCATCCATTAGAAGTTTGTTGCCCCCATCTGTAAGGGCACTTCACTTCGACCACACCCTCACCACAACAGTCACAGGACACATAGCCATCACAGGACACTCCCATGAATGACATGGCCTGGCAAATTCTGAAACCTGCCGTGGTTATGTTGAGGTTAAGGTGAGGTTGGCCAACAGGAGCACAGATGTATATAGCGGCTGATGTGCATTAGCTGTGGTACCTTCCATCCCAAGAGCATGTTTGTATGTCGCCAGGCCATCTTCCTCATGGTGCCTCCCCCACTGGATCCATGGCTTCATAATTGGCCTGTGCCTTTGCTGGCATATGCTGTTGATAAAGGAGCAGCTCGGCACAGTAGCCTTCAGGACACGGTGTGCAATGGACCCTGTGATGCGTCCCACTCGCTCTTTGTGCCATTGCACACACGATGCCTGGCTTATTGTGGCCCTCTCCACCTGTTCCACCTCTGCCTCGGTTACCTTGTGCTGGCTAAAACACCATGGCTTTTTTGATGGTGTAGAAAAATCCCGGAAGCTTTTCAGTGCCACCGCATCAGACCTTTCAGCCAGCATAGACAGGAACTGCTGCTGCTGTTAAGCCTCATTCACATTAGCGTTATCAGCTGAAGGCTCGCTTGTTAGGCCAATCGCGAACCTATGGAGTAGTTTGAGGTCTACACTCAATACAGACTGCAGTCTGTGAGTTAGGGATAACTGTCAGCACAGTCCCTCGGCAACTTCGTACTACTGATCACCGTTTTACAAAAGGATTAATAGTTTGGAGTGAAGCATACGTACAATTGGTAAGTGACAAGGTTTTATGGAATTATAGTATGCAACATATACGAAAGTTGATTGAGTTAGGCTAATGTTACCGCTACGGCTACCGCGATGTCTTACCTGGAAATTCAACCAGATAACAAAATATGTCTGGAAACGACACCTCCGGCCATTTAGTTGGGTCATTGACCCAGTTTTTAATTAAATAAGGGCCATTTTAACTACTATTGTAGTTAATTTTGCAATGTACCGTTGCCGGTCGGCAGGCGTCAATGACTCGCAATATGACATTTTTGTCATTTAAATACACACGATATTCGCGGTGTTTTCCCCCCCGCCGACTGCACCCTCGCCACGCCAGACCACGCCCTCAACTATGACTAGATGCCGACTGTATGTATCTCGAGTCTAGTGTGGACAGACAAATTATTTGTCGCTGGAATCTTATCGCATCGCGTCTGGTTAGGACACGGTGTGTATGTGGTTAGGATAACAAATAAATAGATTAAGATCCACAAAAATGTATAAAACTCACAAATAAATAAAAATTTTACTCAAGCCAATCAGATAACGGCCACATTGAGCTGACCAATCGTAGCACGTTCTTGCTACAACCAATCACGTTAGACTTTACACTCGGGGCGGGAACTTAATTTGATTCATTTTGCAGATATTTTCACCCCTGAAAGGAGCTGTAATGGGCGCTTCATTCAAACTGAGCTGTTTGTGTGTGGTTAAAACACCCCGTTTCCAAAAGATTGTTGGAGTTTAGGGTTCTTTATACAGGTGCTGGTCATAAAATTAGAATATCATCAAAAAGTTGATTTATTTCAAGAATTCAACTTAACAGGTGAAACTAATATATTACTGTATATAGACTCATTACATGCAAAGTGAGATATTTCAAGCCTTTATTTGTTATAATTTTGATGATTATGGCTTACAGCTTATGAAACCCACAAAATCAAAATCCCAGAAAATTAGAATATTACATGAAATCACACAGTAATTACACAGTAATACCATAGTCATTGAACCAGGTTTTGGTTCTTTTGGCAGTGTGGGCAGGTGCAAATACTGCTAAAAACATTTTAAAAAGCCTATCACATTTGTGGTGTATGCATTGCCTTTTAATTTATCTACGTTGCCTTTTTATTTACATTAATCAATTTTGCGAAAAATTTGTGCTTGTCAGTACTTACCACTTAATTATCACTTTTGTATCCGGCACTAGACTGCATAGCTCAGCTTATGGGGATGAATGAAACATCAACATCGCGCAAGTTGATGTGTTTGGGGATTTGTCTATTTTAATTATGAACGAGATTCAAAAGATCCGAGTCAGTAAAATGATCTGAACTTCCCATTACAATGAAGCTGAAAATGTACAGTATTTGTAACGTGGTAACATGATTCACATCATTCACATGTTAAAACCTATTACAACATGTGCAAATATATGTCACATGAGCTCCACATTATAACCTATAGTAACATGTTTTCCACATGTGCCACGTGCTCCATTATGTTCACAAGTGGTGAAACGTCATTCACAAGTGGTGAAACGTTGTTCACATGAGGTCACGTGATTACATGTGAAATTCATGTGGTTTTTCTGTAAGGGGATGTAAAGTGTCTGCATAATCTTTCTTATTGACTATAGTGCCGGTTCTGAAAATGTATAATTCGTGATACTGTCTACACTGGATGATGACACGATGATTCACTGACATTCTTCTTCTGAAGTAGGCGAATGATTTGCACATTCGCTCTGTCCAGTGTAGACAGGCTTGCACGGGGTAGACACGATGCAAGAAATGGCAAAACGGATGATTTTGACTTGACTTGAATCACAATCTTGGTCTAACTCTAACGAAATGCAAATTTTAAACCTATTTTACTGTAGCAATTTTATGGGCCTTAGCCTTACACTTTCTATTTGAGCTAATGCAGATGAACAAGCAAAGTTATTTCAGGGCAAGAACACCCTGATTGTAAAACCAAACGTGATTGGTTGTAGCGAGAACGTGCTACGATTGGTCAGCTCAATGTGGCCGTTATCTGATTGGCTTGAGTAAACGGTGGGTGGAGTCCACTTATTTGTGCACGTCGACACTAGAAGTGTTTAAAAATCTACAGATGCGTGAGGGGATTTACAAATGCACAAGAAGAGATTCACTAATGTGTGCAGCGATTTACAAATTCACAGAAAGCGGTTCACAAATAAATGCCAGGCAGAGTTGTGTTTGTGACATAAATCACATTTGAATCTCAATCTATTTATTTGGAATAAAACAACAATCCTAACCCCATAGGTGTGAGACTACATGTAAAACTAAACAAGACAATGAAACTGAATATAACTTTGACAGGTGAGGAGGGAAGCTTGTGCTTAGGTTGTGGGTAGGCCTAGCGGTTGTGCACATGAGCGTTCCAGTCTGATACGGCTGTACACAGAAAGCATAATCTGCATATGGAGAAGAGCAGCACTGTTATCAACTAATCTTAATTCAAGTTACTACTAATAGCTAACATGACACGTTCATTCAGAATCTAACTTTCTATAGAATGTGAATATTATGAACAAGAAGTTACTTGTCTCTGCACTGATGCTAGCATAGCTACACAATGGCTCAATGATAAAAGCAACACACATGATAGTCTTAATGTTGCCACCCCCAGCCTACAAGCAGACAAATAACCACAATCAAGGGGGAGGTACAGTTAAATTTGCTCTGACCACACAAGCAGTCTTCTATTCCATTTGATCATTTCCTGAACTAGTTATATATAATCTTTAATACCTCAGTTTCTAGGGAGCATTCGGCTAAAAGCATAATGAGAGCATGTTTTATACAGTTGTTGTCTTTTTTACTGCTGTATGTAAATTAGTGCAGTGTTTCTCCACTGGTTTGGTCCTTCAATAAGTGCAAATAGCCCGTCTTGTTGACAGAGGCTATTTATACTCACTCTGCCCTCCATTGTGTCTTTGAGCCAGACAAATTACAAATGAATGCAACCGATCTGAGTTTGAAGCCGCCATTTACCGAACTCATTCTTTTCCCATCGCACATCAGCTCAGAGAGGTGTTTATTCTAAATAAAAATTAAGACATTTTTCAAAAAGTGGAAATAAAGTACCTAGCGAGTATTTAAAGCTACACTGTGTAATATTTTAAGTTGATTTTTAGCAAAAAACACTTTGTTCTTTCAAAATTATACGTTCTCATTAATGTGTAATCACTAATCACAAGTATTCTCGTAAGCGTATAATCTGCCATTTAGAATACATACGAGCGAGTCGCTCGAATGGCGGAAGCCATGTTGTGCATCCATCTTGAAAATATATTAGACAAAGAGGGACATACCTGGAAATTCAAGCTTCGCCTTTCGCGTTTTTACACTCAGTGGCACCGTGACGAATGTGAGGGGGAGATTACTCACGACTGCCGGCAGATTTGAAATAATACGGCCACCGTAGGAGTTAAAACGCCCTTGGAATGGGAGGGGCTAGAAAGTAATATTCAGTTGGTAGTCATATACAATTTCACCGCTAGATGGGAGAAAATCCTACACAGTGTAGCTTTAATAGTGGGAATACTGTGTTTAATGGGTCAGGTTAGTGGGAGGCGTAGAGCAGGGATTTCCCAAACACTGCACATTTTGTATGTTAGCGGCTCCAGGAACGTGGTTGGGAACCCCTGATGTAGAGAAGGTAATGTCAACTACAAGTAATATCCCAATAAATCAGCATCTATTTATGATTTTAATAAATATATTCATAGACACTGAATACGTTGTTATTATTGTTTTATAATGCACTACACTGAGATGCAAATAGTATCTGCCACCACTATTTGCACTTAATATGAATAGTATCTAACTACTATTTACACTTAGTGCAAAGAAAATACTGCCATTTTCACTTAGTGTAAACAAGATCTCTATTATTAGTTAGTGTAAATAGCATCTATTGCTAAGCAAATTCAGCATTGTTTTTCCAGATTTACCTGAAATATATGGTCTATTTTTGCACCGCAACCCACTATATTTTAGCTCAGAAGTTGCTGGAAGAATAATATCATAAACTGAATGTCATTTTCAGCAAAGCTGTCAAGTCTGTACTTCCTGATTCTAAAACACAGGGTGATGGTTTTGCTGAGCTTTTCGAAATAGTCACGGGAAACTGAGTAATTAAAAGGTTCAAGTAAAATCTTTTTAGAGTTTTGTTTATAGAGGCAGAAAGTGCTCCACACGTCTTCACTTGATAAATGTTTAAACCGCCTGTCTATATGTATGCAAAGTTTAATGTTTGTTTCGTTTATCAACTGACCAAACTAGTGGAACATTTCATTAGCACGAAACCACACTGTATGTTAACCACACAGAAACAGAGCAGAAGTTACCAGTTTTAATACAAGAAGCAAATTATTAAGAACAATTAATATGCAAGCAAAAAATATATAAATAAGATAAAAAATATACATTTATTAAGCGCTGTTCATGTGATTTCTACTCTAGCTATATGCCAAATTTCTTTAAAATACAAATACACATACATAAAGTAGCTCAAATTGTCATTTGTAAAAAGTTGCTCTAACACACAGAACCCACATTGCCTTCTGGTTTACTGCAAGCATGAACATCTCAGAGCACTGGCAAGAAAAAAAAGAAAAAAAGATAAAAAGGTCTGTATAGAGACAACAATACCAGAGAATACTTCATACAGCTTTTACAGGCTTAAGAAAAGAGTAGGTGGTCTGATCCTGGCAAGGCCGGTTTCGTCTGGAGCGCTTGGGGAAATCAATTTCAGCATACTGGAAGAGGAAGATCATACAAATGAATGGCCATTACAGTGTGTAAGACATAATGTAGAGTCAGCCGATAGGAAAATAAACCCTAACAAGGAGATCAGGACCCCGAAATGAAGCATAGGGGTCTTGTATCATCCTTGAAGAGTAAGAGGAAAAGAATGAAGGATGATGTGAGAGATATAAAACTAGCAAAATGATCAAATATAAGGTTTAGCACTAATTATAAGAAATATATTTGACCAGAATGCTGCAACTAACCAATCAGAATTGAGTATCCCAGACAGCATGTGTACCATGTTTTTAAAAGTAATTTTCTAAAACACATTTCATATAATTCATTTAATGTAGTACATTATCTGAAGTTGAAAGGATTTAAGTAGATTAACCACTACTAAAAGATAACTATTATATCACTATACTGTAAGAGCATAGTGCAAAAATAATATGGCCAGGTTATATTTAAACTAATATATTAAAAATAATTAAGATAATTTATTTAAGAAGTGTCTTACCTGTGGATCATTTGTGTTTTGAGCTGCAGTGGTACTTTGAGGTTTATTTGAAGTATTTTTAGATCTTCTAGTTGCGTCAATGCAGCTCTTCACCAAACCTGAAACAACAGCGAATAAACATCACTGAGACACTTCTTGACAGTTTAAACAAAGAGCAGATATAATATGGCTGAATTTGTGTATTGATTTAGAGTTTGTCTCCATGTAGTTAATTCAATGAAATTTTACAAACCTATCACTGCAATGGTCAGAAGCACATTTATCAGGACAGATATGATGGTCATATTTCTCCATGGTATCTGGTGTTGTGGAGCGTCATCTGTCTGATTCCTGTGGACGGAGTCTGTAAAAGGTTTGTAGTTCAGTCTTTATTCAGTTTCAGTCTTTAACAGAACAATAAAACTATTATTAGATCTTCATACAGTAAATTCAATCTGGAATCCATCATGTGGTTTATAAAGACATGAAATGATAAAATAACTCACCGCTGATGCAGATTTTGGTGCCGTTGTTGAATTTTAGTGGTTTACTAGTTTTCACACAATAATAAACTCCTAATTCATCAATGGTGATATTTTTGATGAACAGACGACTGTTAGTTTTCACTGAGTATTTGTGTATAAAGATGCTGTTTTCATAGTCACCTCCTTCTAATGTACTACTGTAAGTGCGTAAGATCAACACTGGAGGATCCGGTAATTTCAGTTTGTACCAGTAAATCTCCTCTATATCAAGATCACAGGTTATATTCACATCAGATCCTAAAGTTACTGGTGTGTTTGTTAGACTCTCTGTGGCTTGATACAACATGAACAGATCTATGACAGAAAGAAAAACACATTTATTAAGATATAAAATCAAAAGAAAACTGACTCAATCAAATGTGACGTGAGAAACTCACAGATCTGCAGCTGTATGATCTTCATTGTCTGATCCAGATGAATAATATCTGCTATAGTGATCATTCACACATCTCGAACTGTGAGCGGAAACATCAGCAGCTTTAGATAAAACCTCGACCACACAGACCAGAGGGGAAGTCAGAGCTGGGCTTCTCTGAGAGCACGATAATTCTTACATTTTTGTTAAATAAACATCATATGTTAAAGTAAGTAATAGTTATGTGTAATGTTAGTCTGTCAGAGCATGTGTGATGTCACATCCAATCCACCATAGGTGATTAAACTAGACTACCTCTACTGTATCTCTGTATCCCTGTCTCTTATTCCAGGAGATCCAGTCAGGCAAAAACATATTCTTTTCAGTTTTTTATATTAGATCTAAGGAACACTTTTATTTTCCAGGTTATTAGTTTATTTGTTGTAGTTTACATAACTGAAAATAAATTTCATAACTTGATTTAAAATAAAATAGTGATGCAACTTTTCACAAGGATATTTTAATTAAACAATACTTTGCACAATTCTAAGAATTACTGTAGGCCTACATGTCGTTTTTATTTAGTAAATACAGAGTAATAAGGATACACAGTGTGTATGTGATTGTTTATAGCAGTGAATCAAAATTTGTATTTTTTTCCCCTTTGAGATTTAATGGCATGCATCAGAAGGCTACACGGTACACACTCATATGTTAACATTTTCACTGGTGTGTGATGCTGTGAAATCCATTCCTGTGGATTGACAGTAAGTGGGCTGTAAGCCAGAAACTAGTGAGGTATATTTTCACAACAAACACTGTAAGCTTATTTTTATGAAAATCAACCACTAAAGAGTTTTTTTTTTTTTTTTGCCTTTATTAATAGGACAGCAAATATATAACAGAAAATAGCAGTGGAGTCGCAGTCATCCCTGAGCCAACCGATCTTGCATGTGCAAAATCCACTACACCCCAACTTTGACCATGGAAACTGATGATTAAAAAGATCCATAAGGTAAATTTTTTTATTATTTTAAAACAATACTTCTGATTGATTACCTCAGAATGCTGCACAGTCACTTTATTTATCAGGCTTAATTTATACAGTGGAGACAAAGAATGCATGCTCTGAGCTCTATGATTACAAACAAGAAAAAATAAATAAAAATCTGCATACTTTAGGAAACTGTAAAAATACATATACATTTTTTCATTTAGCAGACATTTTTATTCAATCCTGCTTGCAAAAGAAGGACATAACCAGCAAGTTATCATAAGAATACTTGTGCACATACATGTTTTTACTGCTATGTACTGTGTGTATATATTTACAAATATGTTGCTGTTCTTTTTCCATAGTTAATCAGGCTGAAACAAAAACAAACACACCAGAAAATAATGTAGAAATAATAAAACCTGGACGAAACTTGACGGCTAACAACATGGTAACACATATCATGAGTTTTGTGCTATGCATAACTTGTCTGTCAGATTCTTGAAACTATAATAACTATATACTGACTCATGTGTGAAAATAATCATTATACTGATGATCTAAAAACATAAACATTCAAAAAATGTATAGCTAGCGAATATGTTAAGTCCCTTCTAACTACATTAACTGGCCTTGTGTGCACTCTCAGTGTGCTTTATTTCCCCATGTAACAGATCCTTACCATTAAAGGCAAGAATTACCTGTTCTGTATCAGTATCCGTAACATAATCCATAATGGGTTTGAACTTCAAATAAATAAAAATAAAAGTAATATTAAACATCTATATGCTTAATCATTTTGGCCACAGTTTCATACAGCAGTCAGAACATTTTGGGTCCAGGTACAAACGATTGTAACTATACGTTAAAGAAAGGCACTACAGCAATACAGCAGTCTAGCAAATTGATATAGTGCAAAATACAAAACAGCAACAGGAAAGTTACAATCCCTTCTGGCTGTGCTCTCATGGAAGAGCTTCCTGTATTCACTGTTGGTTTTGGAGTAGACACTGTAGTAGACACTGTAGTAGACACTGTAGTAGTCATGGGTGTTAGACAAAAAAAAAAAAAAACACACAAAAAAAAAACATATTACTATTGAGACGCAGTAATTGTCTAAAAATGCAACAAAGGCATACAATGCACATGCTGAACGATATTTGACAAAAAATAAATAAAAATAAAATAAATGTAAAAATATATTTGATCAGCCATTACACATTACTTCCTTTTATCAAATGACTCAAACTGCCTATGCGAGTGATAACTGTTTCCACGTACCTCTGACTAGCAGCGTTAGTTCATATTTCTTTAACTTTTTTGGTATAGAGCAGGAGAACTTTCCTGCATCGGTGAGTCTCAGATCGGAGAGTCTGAGAGAGAAGTTTCCATCCGCATACGCTGAGGGAAAACTTTCTATTCGACCTTTAAACATTGCATCCTGTTTTTCTGGTAAGGCAACGCCTTTTTCAATATCATAAACTTTTCTTTCTTCTTTGTATCTCCAAAACACATTAATTTCCTCTGTCTTTAGCTTTCCTTCTTTGTATGAACATGGCAAGATGACAGAGCCTCCAACAACACCATTGATTTCAACAGAGTCCTGCAGAGACACTGGAGACAAGAGTAACAACTTTAATAAGAAAACCATAAACAAACTGTTACATGAAAAAACATTCTGTAAACTGAGGTCTGTGAACACTAACCTTTGTCTAGCAGATGTAGAAATAAATAAATGAACCAGTATCTGCGGGAAAAAAATAAACAAAAGAAATGTTATTATTCGTCTGACACAGTGGTTAAAGTGGGATTTGGCAGGTGGGGGAACCCTCAAATTTTGTGTAGGTGCAACAGGGAAAAATGACTCACCGTGGGACAACATATTGAGTGGTATAGCAATACTTTTTGTGTGCAATATGAGTGTCACTGTGGCACCAAGTATAACAATACTTATAGACCCTTTCCAAAAAATTAGAATATCATGGAAAAGTTTATTTATTTCCATAATTCCATTCAAAACGTTAAACTTCCATAGATTATAGATTCAGGGCCCACAACTTAAACGATTTCAAGTATTTAGTTGTTTATTTGTACATAATTTGGGCTTCCAGCTCATAAAACCCACGAAAACAGGATTTCAAAAAATTTGAATATTACATGAAATCACACAGTAATTACACAGTGATACCATGGTCATTGAACCATGTTTTGGTTCTTTTGGCAGTGTGGGCAGGTGCAAATCCTGCTGGAAAATGAAGGAAGCATGAAGTGCTCTGAACATGTCCTGGTTTGACTCTGGATTTAATAAAGCACAGTGGACCAAAGTCCTCTTTTCTGATGAGAGCAAATTTTGCATCTCATTTGGAAACCAAGGTCCCAGAGTCTGGAGGAAGAATGGAGAGGGACACAATCCAAGATGCTTGAAGTCCAGTGTGAAGTTTCCACAGTCTGTGTTGGTTTGGGGAACCATGTCACCGGCTGGTGTTGGTCCACTGTGCTGTCCAGTTTCAGAGCACTTCATGCTTCCTTCAGCAGACAAGCTTTATGGAGATGCTTCCTTCATTTTCCAGCAGGATTTGCACCTGCCCACACTGCCAAAAGAACCAAAACATGGTTCAATGACCATGGTATTACTGTGTAATTACTGTGTGATTTCATGTAATATTCAAATTTTTTGAAATCCTGTTTTCGTGGGTTTTATGAGCTGGAAGCCCAAATTATGTACAAATAAACAACTAAATACTTGAAATCGTTTAAGTTGTGGGCCCTGAATCTATAATCTATGGAAGTTTAACGTTTTGAATGGAATTATGGAAATAAATAAACTTTTCCAAGATATTCTAATTTTTTGGAAAGGGTCTGTATTTACTTGATATTTTAATGGTTTTATTTTGGTCCATCTACATCTACACTGATATGATGACGATACTATATTAAAATTGCTGAACACCACAATATGGAACACAACCTTGTTTTTCACAATGTAAATTTAAATGGAAAGTCCAAAACTGACTCAAACTTAACATACCAAAATGTCTGAAGACAACTATAACAGACATAAATCAATCACAATTATGGAAATTTGGCATTGACCTACTTCACCTTCAACATCCACTTGCTCTGGCTAGAACAGCAACAGTCAGGGATGGACTGGGACAAAAATTCAACCCTGGCACTGTAGCCACACCAGCCCATAGACACGGGCATTCAAATGTGAGGTAGTTAGGGGGATTCGGGGGCATGCTCCCCGAGAAAATTTGGATTTCTCTGACCTACATGTGTGCAATTTAGGACTTTTGAAGGCCAAAAAATTAGTAAGAAATAGCTTTAAAACCTTGTCATTAGATCATTTGTCAATACCTGCTCTCTCCTCATCTTCATGTTTTTCTCTGTCTCCTTATCCTGCCCTATTCCTTCCCCTCCTAAAGCTGAACTTTGAATGATAGTCCTTTCATTTTCATCTGTGTCAGTGAAGAATTTTCGTCTGTGTCAGTGAAGAAAGAAAACATAGGCTCAACTGATATTTATGTTTTATGTTTTAAACTAATTCTGCTATTGATATCTTTGTAAGACTGCAGTGCCGACCATATAGAACAGTGGCAAGGGAAAAGAAATGTCCGGCGAATATCGAACCTAAAACTAACTTTACCGCGCTCAACCACCGTGAGTGCGTTTCACGCATTAGTAATCGCTGGCGTTCAGCGGGGAGGGAGGAAGGACTTTGTCTGCATGCGTGAACCCGCATAGATGTACTCAAGTCAGAACCATGACTGAGAACATAACGTCGGATAGCGTGTTTGTGAAGGCGGGGTCAGGGGGTGATATTACGTTTTGATGAATGATGAGAATCATTGAATTTGATGAGAATGATTTGATTTGATTTGATTTGAATCTATTTATTTATTAATTTATCTGAGGTGCCGGAACACAGTTCCGGACCGTTCCGGCCCACTTTAACCCCTGGTCTGACATGATTATTAGGCAAAACTTGTCTACTCAAAGCAACATTTTTGTTTTAGATAAACTAGTTTCATTCACTTTAGCACTGGACACTGAACATCATGCCTAGAGGAGAGCATGACATCAGAGACATGTCATATATGGGGTCTGATAGTAAGAGAGACATATTTTAATTGAATAACAATGGATTAAATCAGCACGAAAAAGAAGTTGCAGTAGTATTTTACATATATCTAAGTAAAATGGCTTCGTGAAAAAAAAAATGTAGTGTGGGACTTGATTTTATCTATGTGGAATTGATTGGATGGTTGTGGTTAGAGAGAGAGGGTTAGAGAGAGAGAGAGAGAAAGAGAGAGAGAGAGAAAGAGAGAGAGAGAGAGAGAGAGAGAGAGAGTGAGAGAGAGTGGGAATATATTTACAAATAATATATATAAATAAGCTGTGAATTTTATTTTTTTGGGCTAACTTAAATTTTGTAGCCAAATTGGCTGGTGGGTAAAAAAAGTTACTTTCAAAGCCCAAACACACACACTCACACTCACTCTCATATATATATTTGAGTGCTTCGCCTGTGCTTCCCCCCAATATAGTCCCAAGTCAATATCTGCGTAGGAAATCGCCTAGTCTTAATCTGCATTGCTATTTGTACTTGTTGTGAATATGCAGGCCACAAGAAGTAATTCGTTTTTTTATTTTTGTTTTTTTTTAATCACTTTTACTCATGACATTCTAGCTGGCAACAAAGGATTCCATTCATTATGCTAAGCTAAGCTAGCGGTGGCGCTGCCAAACTTAAACAATGCATGCACTGAGACAAAATAATTTAATAATTTTATAATTTGTTACATTTATATAGCGCTTTTTCTGAGACCTCAAAGTGCTTTACATAGAAGGGGGGAATCTCCTCAACCACCACCAATGTGCAGCATCCACTTGGATGATGCGACGGCAGCCATATTGCGCCAGAACGCCCACCACACACCAGCTTACTGGTGGAGAGGAGACAGAAAAAAAATGTGTTTGCCCACCTATCTAAATGTAGGAAAGACGGTGAATAAGTCCTATTTCAAAAAACAGTGGAGTGTTCCTTTAAGCTGTGTCGTTAGTAAGTCGTTTCCCATCGTGCTTTAGATCAGCGCAGTCGGTGAAGATCAACTGTCAGCGTGACATCAGAGCAACCGGCATGCATCTCGCGGTGATCACTGGTAATCGGTTCTGCGCAGATTTTGCTCGTCTCAAACGAGCCTAGCATCTCTGTATTAACACATGCTCTCAAAATTGCATGATGAAATTGAGCCATATTCAGAAAATTAATAACTGATAATAAAAACACATTATTCTTTAAATTCCAGATGTATTTTGAAGAATGCTGGTAACCAAACTGTTGACGGCACCCATTGACTTCCATAGTATGAAAAAAATATTATGGAAGACAATGGGGACCAGAAGCTGTTTGGTTACCAGCATTCTTCAAAATCTCTTCTTTTGACTTCAGCAGAAGAATGAAACTCATACAAGTTTGGAACAACTTGAGGGAGAGTAGATGACATAATTTTCATTTTTGGGTGAACTGTACCTTTAAGAGACAGTGTTGACATAATGTTTCCTGTTTTAGCCTCGAGACTCCTCGTGATGCTATTCATCTGTACTTCTGCTAATTTTAACACGCAATTAATTTAAGCATTAAAACCTAACCATAGCCACCAAACCAAATAAGATTTTCTTACGTCCAGACAAGTTGTTTTTATTCCATAGAACTAGCTTCTAACAAAAAAGTTGGGTTCTAATAGATCACTACACTGATCTATCACAGGCGGAAGTTACATTGTTACAAAACTTTTCGTAGAATCTTGTTTTATGTATAACATGTGAACCTTAATTTTTCATATCTAATGTCTCTAAATTAAATATCGAAAATGTACACCGACCAAGCTGTATGATAGGAAAATTGAAAACATGTCGGTTATATTTAGCTACACTATAAATGTGTACATACCTTACAAACATGACTCGCGTATTATCTCTCCGTGTTGATTGTCCTATTGTTAGGCCTGTGGGACATTAACGTTAGGGGAAACGAAACCGGGCGGCTAAATATCGGAAGTCCTAAACGTTACTGCTTCCGGGTAAAACGAAGCTTTTGGAAAGTTTGAATCGACTGAACCAAATGATTCACTATTTCGAAGCGCTTGACGCTGGTGACGTCTGCTGGTCAGAAGCAGAACAGTGTAAATGCAACAGTGTAAATGCAGCCCAAACATGCATAAAACAACTTTACAAACGAACTGCATATGTTTTATTGAAGGTGTACTCCATTTAATGCAATGAACAAATCATCTGATACCATTAAATATTTAGAGTCTTTATAATATTATTTTATTAAAATGTAGGGCTTGTTTTGTTTTATGGGTGGTTTGTTTATTCAGACCAATAGTATATTAAGAGACTAGGCTACAACGTTTCCTTTTTAATATACAAATGCGTCATTGAATGTCTACAATTTTCGAAATTCATCCGAGATCAAGTAAAAAATCATTGGTTCATGGGTTGACAGATGGAATGCGACAGAGGAGAAATGTTGAAAATTCGAAACAGTTATGACGAAAGGACGTGACGTGAAATCACGTGACAGTTCGATACGCTCCGAATCACTTGTTCGAAACAAATGATTCGCAAACATTTCAAAGCTTCAGAAAGCGTTTCGAAAGCACCCAGGCCATCACTAACCCTTGCTCACTGATGACCGTTTCTGATGACATGACAAACGTCCTCGCTCGCTTGTGCAACGCCACTACTGGTTTTTGTGAACAGCAGAAATTATATCTTAAAAATATATATTATTTTGATACAATTTAATTTGTTATTTTGCAAGTAAATGAATAAACCAAAAATAATTTACAAACTTCTCTCTAATCTAATTTAAGATGCTAACATCCACCAAATGCAAATCTGGACCTAATCAAAAATAAATTAATAAAGTAAGGATAGTCTCATAAACGTAATTTGCAAGTGGTTGTAGTGTTTCAGTGTTCTACATTGTACATTCTACATGTCAGAATGAGGTCCATTTTCATCCAAATGTTTGATTTACACTTAACCTAAACTAAACAAAGTCTAGAGAAAGAAACTACTTACTTAATGGTCTATTTTCAGTAAGACTTATTAAATATAAAGTTATAAAGTGTTTGCGTCTCTGCCATTGTGTTAAACTTGCATCATGCTAGATGTACGGTGGCAGAGAGAGCTCAACATGCAGCAATCGAAGAAAACACATGCAAATAGAAAAAAACCCAGCAAATTAAGTAAAACCCTTCATCAGTTTGACAACACATGTCCTACAAACAGGGTGGGAATTATACCGCGGCCACGCGGCCATGGCCGCCGTTGCCCTACACTTTGGCCTTCATGCCCCGTGAAAAAAAAATCATCGTACGGCCACAGTGGCCTGTGTGCCCTGGCCCTGTCCAAGTTCCACCCAAGTAGTCTCTGAACTTCAATTAGTTTGTGGATTCGCGCAGGTGCAGTGTCATAATCACATCGATGATCTCACGCATCAAAACAGCAGTGCAAGAAGCATGTAACGTCAGCACCAACAGAAGAATGACACTCTGTTGTCGACACTGGTGCATAGATATATACACTAGATTTCGCCTTGGCTACGGCATTCGTTCATGAACTGCCGTAGCCAAGGCGAAATCTATATGTCTATCTATGCACCAGTTTGCGCACACGTCACACAGCAGGAAGCGCGGGCGCCCTCAGATCACTTGGACGTCGTTGTGTTACAAGAGGTAAAAACGATATAAATACTGTTCGTTTTCTCACACAAACCGCTCGTTTCGTGTCTTAGGCCATCAATGTGTACTTACGATGGGGAATTGTTTAATTTGGACGATGGGGAATTGTTTTAATTTGGACTCTGTGGATGCTCTTTGAGACCGTGACCATAGACCTGCATTATATGACTGACAGACAAGAACGGTTTGACCTAAAAATATCAAAATCTATTTGCTAGTAGATAAGTGCCCTTTTCAGAAAAGGGCCCTATGCAAGGTTCCAGAGGTAAGTTAACGGCGTCGGCGCACTGAAGCGTTTTTTTTTTTAATAGTTCAAAGTTACTATAAGATTTAATGTTATTACCTTGACAAACTATAACTTACATCATTAAAAAGATATAAGACTCACGTTTCAGTATTTGACCACTATTGTATTCTGAGAAATTTATATTGACAGTTATGTCTTAATTTGTGTCAGGAGTTATGAAATGCAAAAATGAGTCGATACCTCAGACGCTCCCATTCATAAAAAACTCCTGTGCTGTCGTCATGAAAGCGATTCACAAAACAATGTCCATCACGGCTTTTAGCTCAAAAGTGTGCAGATTTGGAGAAATATTGATATATTCTCAGTTTACATCAGATTTCTATTGACAGGAATAATATTTTATTGAATTTATAGCCAAATGCGTCGATGTAATCATTATGAGCGCTGTATACTGATGTGCTGTGTTTTCAATTCATACCAGCAGCCTGAGGGCGCTCTACTGAACATTATAGTCCATATTTGAAACACATGAAGAAGAGCGTTCGACAATGCAGGAAATTATTAATTTATTGGCATTTGTGTTGTTTCTGAATGCTTTTATTGGCATTTGTGGTGTTTCTGAATGCTTTTATTGGCATTTATGTTGTTTCTATTGTTGTGTGAGGGTGTATACCTTCTGGATGTAATGGCGCTCTCTCTCTCTCTCATTAAAAAATGTTTTTTTTATTAAAAAAGTCATAATCCATGTCTTATTCCAAATTAGTATGTTATGCTATCAATCTGAATGGGAAAACCATCGAATTGTATGATGGCCTTTGTGCCCTGTCATATGGCCTTGGTGCCCCTAAAAAAAAAGAAAAGGTGGAGGCCAAATGGCCTTGCCCCTAAAATTACATAATTCCCACCCTGCCTACAAATACTCACAACGCAACCAAATACACAAATTAGCTGCAAAAGTTCACAACACAACCAAATACAGACACACGCTGCAAAAGTTCACAACAACTGTCACAGAGCTGCCCTCTGTTCCCAGTGTTCCCCATGTTAGCCCCTTTGTATAAGAAAATGAACACATACTTGGGTTTTTAAAAGACTCTTTATTTACTTTGATGTGTCAGCGAGGTGCAGAGATGGATTACACACACGCACACCTACAACTAGACTGCTGTGTCTCAGACTGGCCACCTGAGCACAAAACCAGTTGACATTTAAGCTTTTCTCAAACTGTTGACTTATGCCTGGATCAGCATACATGTTATAAGTCGACAGTTTGAGAAAAGCTTAAAGGGATGGTTCGGAGTAAAATCAACCTAGGGTCCTTTGCACCATGACCTCGAGCCTAACCTAATCCTGGCTTAGTCTAAGCCTTGTCTGTGAAAGTTGAGAATATGAATTGTCTCTAAATATGCTTGTTTACAGTTAAGACTAATAAATTGAAGTTCAAAATGGTGGTTTCTGTGAATTCTTATGCTAATCTACTAGCAAGACTAGATACCAGCATAATCTTGTGAAAAAGTAGAACAAAGCGCGTATCAAGTACGCAGCGCAATTTCTCATGAAGCTCCGTGCCGGAGCCCGTTTTGTTTTCAGAGAAACACGTGATCAACGAAAAACGAAGCCTCACTTTCTTTCCAGTCACGTGAATGCTTCACTTTGCGTGTCGGAATGTTTGAACCCAGACCCCTAGGTAGACCCAGAGTTCGAAGTTTAAGTCCATTTATTAACATATGAATATATGATCATGTAACAGGCTATAGGCATATATATATACACTGCTCAAAAAAATAAAGGGAACACTTTTTAATCAGAGAATAGCATCAAGTCAGTTAAACTCCTGGGATATTGATCTGGTCAGTTAAGTAACAGAGGGGGTTGGTAATCAGTTTCAGCTGCTTTAGTGTTAATGAAATTAACAGCAGGTGCACTAGATGGGCAACAGTGAGACAACCCCCAAAACAGGAATGGTTTTACAGGTGGAGGCCACTGACATTTTTTCCCTACTCATCTTTTCAGACTGTTTTTCACCAGTTTTGCATTTGGCTAGGGTCAGTGTCACTACTGGTAGCATGAGGCGATACCTGGACCCTACAGAGGTTGCGCAGGCAGTCCAGCTCCTTCAGGATGGCTCATCAATACGTGCCATTGCCAGAAGGTTTGCTGTGTCTCCCAGCACAGTCTCAAGAGCATGGAGGAGATTCCAGGAAGACAGACAGCTACTCTAGGAGAGCTGGACAGGGCCGTAGAAGGTCCTTAACCCATCAGCAGGACCGGTATCTGCTCCTTTGTGCGAGGAGGAACATGATGAGCACTGCCAGAACCCTACAAAATGACCTCCAGCAGGCCACTGGTGTGAATGTCTCTGACCAAACAATCAGAAACAGACTTCATGAGGGTGGCCTGAGGGCCCGACGTCCTCTGTGCTCACTGCCCAGCACCAGGGAGCTCGATTGGCATTTCCCATTGAACACCAGAATTGGCAGGTCCGCCACTGGTGCCCTGTGGTTTTCACAAATGAGAGCAGGTTCACCCTGAGCACGTGACAGACAGGAAAGGGTCTGGAGAAGCCGTGGAGAATGTTATGCTGCCTGTAACATCGTTCAGCATGACCGGTTTGGTGGTGGGTCAGTGAGGGTCTGGGGAGGCATATCCATGGAGGGACGCACAGACCTCTGCAGGCTAGACAATGGCACCCTGACTGCCATTAGGTATTGGGATGAAATCCTTGGATCCATTGTCAGACCCTATGCTGGTGCAGTGGGTCCTGGGTTCCTCCTGGTGCACAACAATGCCCGGCCTCATGTGGCGAGAGCATGCAGGCAGTTCCTGGAGGATGAAGGAATGATACCATTGAAGGGCCACCACGCTCACCTGACCTACATCCAATAGAACACCTCTGGGACATTGTGTTTCGGTCCATCTGACATCACCTGGTTGCACCTCAGACTGTCCAGGAGCTCAGTGATGCGCTGGTCCAGATCTGGGAGGAAATACCCCAGGACACCATCCGTCGTCTCAGTAGGAGCATGTCCCGACGTTGTCAGGCATGCATACAAGCACGTGGGGGCCATACAAACTACTGAGAACCATTTTGAGTTGCTGCAATGAAATTTCAGCAAAATTGACAAGCCTGCTGCATCATTTTTTCACTTAGATTTCCGGGGTGTCTTTGAATTCAATCCTCTGTAGGTTGATTATTTTCATTTCCATCAAACGATGTGGCATCCTTTCGTTCATAACACATTACCCAGTCCATATTAGTAGAGATATCCAGCATGATATTTTTCCCCATTGAGATCTGATGTGTTTTCAAAGTGTTCCTTTAAATTTTTTGAGCAGTATATATATATGCCTATAGCCTGTTACATCATCATATATTCTGATAAACCGCATAGAAACCATAAAATAATTAGACCAACATTTACTTGCATCAAGCAACTATTTTAATTTATTGCCACCCTTTAATATGTGAATTATATTATCAGAAAACTGAATATTTAGCGTTACCAGGCTTTTATTTGTGCTTAAATAGATAAAACAACAGCGCTGCGCACTCAGCTGCTCATAAACATGGCTGATGGCTGCTATAAATTTGACCTGCCACAAGATGGCGCTGTTTTCGACACTCTTGATGCTTCGAATCTTTTCCCAAAACATTCAGGGAAAAGCCTCAGTGCTTCATGAGGCTTCATTTGCCCATCCCTAGAGTAATGGTAGTGTACTACAAAAATACATTGCTGAAAACACATCACCTAAAATAAAGGCAGTTCGGCAGCCATGTTATGACCGAAAAGCATACATGTAACACCTGTTGTGGTAAATGATTGGTCTGAAAGATGGTCAAATATTATCACAGCACTCATTCACCACATTACAAAGGGTGGACAAATTGAATAATGGAGAGCAGCTGAAACATTGATCAGACCCTTTTGTTCGAGAATGTAAACAGGACTGAATTTTCCACTCTGCAAGCCTATATGTGCACTAGAGAAACAATGATATTAACATGTATTTTAAAGGACAGAGCGAAAGGCAATTGCTTAGACCTGCATTATTAAAGAAACTAATTAGCCTGGAGTTATTTTGGTTTGTCTAATGATCCTATAAGAGTTGCCACATGGCTAGTTGTTGTTATTAGCGCATGGAAAAAGGACAATTTTACATTTTAAATACTGAAGTTCATAATCTTGTATACATGTGCATTGCTTCCAGGTTGGCCTAAAAGATGTTACTAATATTATAAAATTAATAATATATTAATAAATTAATAATTATATTAATAAATTAATAATTAGTAAAAAGTAAGGGGGCACAGTGACTCAAGTGGCCAGTTTCTTAAGCTTACGTTCTGCAAGTGAACAGTGCTTGTTGTACAGTACCATCCCAATGAAGCACAAAATCACTTTCACAGACATTTTGACTGTTCTCTGCTGATGACCTGCCTAACTCAACCCGAGCTGCTGAGTCTTTGGCCATTTTCAAGAAACTGCTGAATACGCATCTTTTTCATCAACACCCACTAATACTAACATTTTCAATTCTAAAAAAAAAAAAAAAAAACTCGCAATATGTACTTTGCTAGACTAACTGGGACTAGTCACAGCACTTACATCTTTGCCCTATTGTTGGTTTGATTGCTCCTATTGTTCTCCTCATTTGTAAGTTGCTTTTGATAAATGCGCCTGTAAATGTAAAAGCTGTTTGGCACACTAGCTGTTACACTGGCTGTTTACATGGGTTATATGGCTAAAAGACATTACCTATGTAAATCCATTGTGCTTTTATTGTAGCATAATGCATATACAATAGCAGCAGTAGTATGTGCTTTATTTTAAACTGATTTCAAACCCACCTCTTTTCTCTCACATCCTTGTGTAGGACGTACACAACCATGAAACGCATTCCCATCTGAGCCTCACTGCATGTTATCGAGACAGGAGAAAAGAAAACGGTTTTGCACAGTGATAATGTGCAATATAAAACATGAAAATGCATCTGATATGTTATGTCAGCTGAAAGGGAAAATAAAACCCAGAGGTGTAAAGTTTGCCTGTTAAAGGGGTCAAGAAAGAAGGATCACATTTCCCCGGTCTTAGCATCTGGCTAAGGTCTGGCTCCCGGTGAAATTCAGGTTCGTTTTTAAAACTCAGATTTTTTTATTTTATTATTATTTTAACTTCTGTTGTTTTTGAATGAGCATTATACTGGTAAACACTGGTTGATTTGACTAAAATAAAAATAAAAACTGAACACCTAAAAATTGCAATAAATCAAGGTCGACACAACAGACTCTTAAACTCCTATAGACACTCAGACACTCAAGTCTCAGTTAAGCCCAAGTGCTCTAAAAGGGAAACCCAAAAACAACTCCAATATAACAGATAAATAATGTTCAGTAAAATTAAAAAGTCAACGCCTTCTTGCACTGCTGCTGGTTGAGACTGTCCTCGCTGCAGCCTGTAGTGCTGTAACATGCTGAGAAAGCAGGCTGATGCACAGATCTAAACACAGGGTTTTTAATGAAGTAACGCATTAAACAGATAACAGACCTCAAGGAACAAAAGAACAAAACCACAAGGATCACAATCAGAAGCAACCATTACATGTACAACAACTGACAAAGTAACAAGTGAAACACAAGGATACACAGGGGCAAACACGCTTAAGGTAATGAGGAAACAAGATACACCTGGGGAGACTAATCAACATGAAAAACTACAAAGAACTACAAAACATGGCAAGAAACAATGAAATGTCCACACAAGACAAGGGAACACAAGACTGGAATCATGACAAGCGTGATGACATAATTGATTAATCAAATACGTAGTTCATGTCCGACGCATGCACGGAATGGGATGTTTTTAACACGCCTGCATTAATCTTGTATTTATTGTAATGTAAACTAATGCAGAGTTAAAGATAGAATAAATAGATCAAAATGGTTGTGTTTCGTTTGACAAATTATTCTGTAATTTTAAATCATAGCTTTAACGTATTTAAACTTTAACGTATTTAAACTTTAACGTATTATGCAACGAGGGCATAGTGTTTTGAATAGCCTAACCTAATTAATTCCTTGGAAAATATCCATAACTTTTGTCTTAATTTTTTAGTCTGTCTTATAAATAGTCTTCTGTGTTATTTGTTTCATAGTTCCGTAAAAGCAATGTGGCATTTTTTCATTCATGAATGAATCAAAAAGGAATGGAATGAATGGAAGTCCAACAAATTCACAAACTGTCAGGTAATATGAATACAATGAAAAAAATATAGCTGCAAGCAGCCATTATCGGGGCCAAGCGCAAAGAAGACGATAAGACATGCCAACATGGCTGGGAGTGTCAGACCAACTGCAGCAAGGAGCAATTAAAGACATTTAAAGATGAATTGGCAAAATGGCTGAAAAACCATATACATTAACTGAAAATATGATTTAATGGATTATCACTTTCGACCAATAGGTGGCTATCGTCACTAAATCCATAACTTTTAGTCGGCACGGTCTGGAGATGATACTATTTGATGTTGGTGAAAATCGGACAAACGGGGTCTAGGAGAAGTTAGAAAAAGTAGGTTTTAAAGAAAATAAAGATGGCGGACAGGAAGTTTGGCTGACTATGGCAAAATTGATATCTATGTTTTTGGCATAACCCAAGGAATCTATTAAGACCAGTGTCACTGTTACAATAGGCAAATTTATTCAAAAGCTATTAGCATTTTGGACATTTTTTAATAAATGTTTTACCACAAAGTGGCGCTGCCCCAAAACTATTTAAGTACCTTCAAGGCATGATGCCAATAATGCGTTCATAAAGTATAATTTTTTTTATCACAATACTGTATTGAAGTCAATGGCAATTTCACGTTTTGTTCTATTATAGCGCCAACAAGAGGCACAATCCTTTAAAAAAAGCTTTATAGACATTTATATGTATAAACACGCAAAAAATTACCCACACCTGACTTTGTTTGCATTTTTATGCCACTTACTATTTGGACATTTGGACATTAACATATGGCCATGTTTTCAAACTTTTGATGGTGGTTTCGTCAGATATTGGCTTATAACGGTTTCGAAGATATTGGCAAATGTTTTTTTAAGCACTAAATAACAACGCTACACAAACCGGAAGGCGGAACCTAGCATGTTTGGTATCATTTGACTCGGCAAGGATTCAGGAACCTAATAAGATGACTCCAGTGAAAATCAGTCAACCATAACCAGATTTATAAGCATTTGAATTTTTAATTTTACTGCTAGGTGGCGCTGGTTCGAAACTTCTCAGGCTCCTTCAGGACATCGTAGTGATGACCCATACCAAGTTTTGTAACAATACGTTCATGCGTTCACAAAATACAGCATTTTAGTGCAAAAATCTAAATGGCCAACACCCAAAATGGCCGATATGGAAAAATTGGATATCATTTGACTCCGCATGATGCCCCAAATCTAACGAGACCGCTTATATGATTTTTGGACAAATTGTTCAGAAGTTATAACAAAAAATAGCCATTTTTCGTATATCCGGACCAGTAGGTGGCGCTACGCCGAAACGCAGGCTGAAAGTTTGCGCAGTATTCCAGAACAGTTTGACAAATCGGCATGATTTCCATAACTTTTTGTTGACATGGTCTGAAGATGATCTGGTTCAATTTTCGTGATAATCGGAGCAACGGCCTAGGAGGAGTTTGAAAAAGTAGAGTTCTCTGAGTCATAGGGTGCAATCGAACGGGACGGCTCGGTACGGCTCACTTATGGCGCTTTTCCACTGCATGGTACGGTACGGCTCGGTTCGGTACGGCTCACTTATGGCGCTTTTCCACTGCATGGTACGGTACGGCTCGGTTCGGTACGGCTCACTTATGGCGCATTTCCACTGCATGGTACGGTACGGTACGACTCGCTTTGGCTCGCTTTAAATGGTACCTGGTCTGTTGAGGTTCCAAGCATACCGTAACGATACTAAAATGTGACGTGAAAGCACTGCAGATCACTAATTGGTCAGACAGAATCATCACTACCAGCGTAATTGTATTTGCGACACGAGACACTAAACCCGCTAGATTTAAATAGCCAGTAGACAACAGCCAACGCTGTAGCACCTGTTTATAAAGTACTTGCTTGAAAAAAGAAGATTTTTACTAACTGCAGTGGAAAAGCAACCGAGCTAAAGCGAACCGAACCGTGCCGTATCGAGTCGAGTCGTACCACGCAGTGGAAAAGCGAAGCAAGCCGAACTGTTTCGCGCCAAGTCGAACCGTACCATGCAGTGGAAAAGCGCCAATAGACTCCCAGAGTGGAAGAAGAAGGAAGAAGAATAATAAGACCTTCGGTGCTTGGCCCCTAAAAATCATGTTTTTTTTATGCAAATGAAATCCCTAGAGATAGATAAACGTTCTAGTAACTAAAGACATTGAATATGCATATAGCATTGAATGCTCTACAAATAATTATTATTAGTTGATAACAAAATATATTAATTAGCCTACATTACACTTTGCATGAAAAATATCAATGTGCCTTTATCCAGGGAGCGCTCAATCTCTATCTAAGGCAGATTTTTTCCTTCAAAATAATTTGAAATTGAGTGTAGTTAAACATAGGATCTCCGTTATTGTTTTGAGCGTTTTAGACGATGAAACATTTAGGCTATTTGACTTGACTGAGGCGTTATTAGTCATGTGAGACCATCTTTTCTTTCATTTTAATGTCATTTTTTGTTATTTGTATAATGTAATAGGTAATCGTGCGTATGCAATTTTAAACTTTCATGACGTAATCGAAACCTACTACAGAGCATGCGTGTTAAAACGTCAACTACGTATTTGATATCAAGTACGTCATCGCGCTACAGGCTGCAGCGAGGACTTCTTGACAAGTTAGGGTTAAAACCAAGTGGCAACCTGCATGTCTCTCTCTTGAAACCAACACGGAAGTGACTTAAACTGCAATTCATCGACTGGTCGCTAGAGGCTGGATGCAAAACAGAGTCAACTTTACAGCAGAAAAAAAAATGTGTTTACAACCTGGTGCAAAAAGTGATTTGGTCTATATAGCTAATTTTGCCCTTCATTACAACTGTGAGGGTGGTGAATTTTTTTATAACTCATCCGTTTAAATTATATTAAGCCTTAAAATTCTGCATAATTAAGAGCGTGGCCACTTGAGTGACAGGTGGATTGCCGCTGCTGTCACTACTAGCCGTTTGTCTGCTGTCTGTTAGCCGTCATGTCACCTCAGCTTATCCCGCCTTTTTGCTCTTTTTCGTTTATCCGGGAGTGACGCACTACCAAGATGGCGACGTCCGGCTCCGCCCACTTTGGGCTTCAAAAATGCTCTTCAGAAACCTACGGGTGACGTCACGGACACTATGTCCATATTTTTTTTACAGTCTATGATTAAAAGATATAGCACATTCAATGCCCTAGATGGCGCTATTGCTTATTTTGTAGCAGAAATAAACGGCTGCAGAAAAAGTTATGTGCCATGCAAAATGTAAGGAGTATAGGCATTACAAATATATGGGAGTAAAGATATACTTATTCAATAATGTAGTCAAGTAGAGAGTAAAAGTATTTCTTTGACACTCAGTAAAACTACAAAGTATCCAACAAGATACTTAAGTACAGTAACTAATTACATTTACTTAAAAACCTTACACCACTGATAAAACCAAGATTGTAAGGTCAATTTTAAAAAGATTGCATATTTATTTGTTTATCTGCATCATGTAATGTGACCTTTAACTGACATTAGAGAACTGTGAACATTCAAATGTGTTGTTAAATTACTGAAATATTTACTTAAAATGTTTTAGGTTAAGGGGTTCAGCTGAGAAAAAATGTTTTGGAATCTCTGCTATTCTTAAAGCTGTACTTCAATGTTGGTCTTTTGACTCCATAGGCTGCCAAAGGGGTTGAAAAGAAGCATGTACAAACTTGTACCATTTTTTTTTTTTTTTACTATGAAGCAACACCCATGTGCACTTGGACTTTGGACAACAGTTTTGTTGAATGTGTTAAGTTTAAATACAGACATAAACTTTATTTATTTATTTAGCTTCAGAACCTGGATTTTACATTGAACAATTGTGTATTGACCCAACACTTACCAAAATTGTAAACAACACAAATTACCATAAACTGCATGACATGCACAAACTGTGATTTACCAGCTAAGCACTTGAAATGTGTTTGAAACTCTACAATAGTATTGATATTAAAACTATAGTAAAACTCTGATAAAACCACTTCTCCATAATAATCAAACTATATTAAAAATAAAATCACGTACCTATTACTGGAATCCTACGGCAACCCTAAAAGCTTTCTCTCGTTCACATGGGGAAAAAATGTACACTAGCTAAACTAGTTCCACAGTCTGTTGCCTAAGCACTTTGTCCCTTGCTGTAGAAATAGCCCCTCCCTCACAACCATA
The DNA here is from genome assembly GCF_963993115.1 of Abramis brama. Taxonomy (NCBI): domain Eukaryota; kingdom Metazoa; phylum Chordata; class Actinopteri; order Cypriniformes; family Leuciscidae; genus Abramis; species Abramis brama. The sequence goes on along the minus strand of NC_139968.1, from coordinate 10,983,177 downwards.
AAAGGGCCTCTGTGAAAGGGCATGTAATTAAAAGTGTTTAGAAGCAGCTTAGGCTTTTGTATTTTTTTTTTTATATAAGCCTACTTCATTTACCTCAGGAGTGTTTTCTATGTGGCTGCGAGTGGTAAAGAAAGTGCACAACTTGAGACTGCTACAATTCAACTATGACCATGGATTAACAATCAATATTTATTTTCATATGGCTTGTCATGAACTGTGACAGTATTGAATGCACAGTGCAGGAGAATACAACAAAAACAGTCTTTAATTGTTAATGTTCCAATGGACACGCAGGAGAATAAAAGAAATCCACATGAAACACCATCCCCTTCGTCGTTACACATAGATGATACCAGACCATGAAAAACAGGAAACTGAGGGCTTAAATACACAGAGGATTATTGACTGGAACACAACAAAGGAAAAAGGGAACACAGAGCATACATGTAATACATGACAGTTACAGGACAGCTTAAAATCTACTACAATAATCATAAACATATGTTTTAATTCTATTCATTAGATACATAATGTGTTTTTAGTGCTGTCAATCGATTTAAAAAAATAACTAGATTAATCACACATTTTTTTCTGTGATTAATAGCAATTAAAAACACTTATGTTTTTTATACATTTTATAATAAATTAATTTCACAGTTAATCTCCAATGTATGAGACAACATAAAGACAGTATATTTTACTTGTTTAATGGCATCTTTTTATGAATGAAGGCCAGTATCACTGATTTTTGTTTACATTTTTTTTATTTTACATTTATTAGGCTTCAAAAATATATAACTTTTAATTTAAGTGAACTTCAAACAATCCTCACATAAACCCATAATACATGTCATATTTACCTGTGTCTAACAGGTAGAACATACAGAAATTGTCTAACAGGTAGATCATAAAGAAATTGAATAGTTATCAAACAATCTGCACATAAATTATCAATTAAATATAGATTAATCCTTATTAAAGCTACAAAATCCATATTAAAGCTACAAAACTTATTTAGTCAAGAGCAGTGAGTAGTTCCCTTTCGAAAGAGAACTCGCACTGCATCAGAGCGCTAGGGGGAACGCCTCACCGTGACTGATGACTGAAACACTGTATAATTACGACAATCGTATTCAGCCGTGACGTCATCCTCTAGCACGACCAGGAAGTGTAAAAGAGGCGCCTAGAGAACATGTCATCCTCTTTTCGACTTCAGGGACTGTTTCACTGACACTGTGAGTTACGAAAAAACTGAAACAAGCGCTTTAGAAAGTGTGCCGACCCATGTGAGAGGTTTCTCACACCTGGTGACACTCACAACCTATGTGTGCTTTGTCTGGGTGAAGAGCACGCGTGCTTGGTCCTTGAGGGGATGGAGTGCGCAAACTGTGTCCATTCTTGTCTGTCTCTTTTCTCGAGGGAGTAGTCATCTTTGCCCCGCGGTTCGGGTCCCGCTCATTGCAAGCTATCTCTCGCAAGGGGAGACATCGACACTAAGAGCTCCAACCCTGCCATATAGACCACTTCAGACCACATCTCATCTAAATGGCAGGGCATACGCGGCGGCAGGTCAGGCCGGTGCTGCGCTGCACACAATGGAAGGGTAAGGGTTTAACCCCAGGCGCTGTGGCTAAGTTGCACTGCCACCACAGACCTGGCTCTCCGGGCCACCAAACAGACGGCTGCCGCGATCGGACGTTCGTTGGCAGCCATGGTGGGCAAGGAGAGGCATCTGTGGGTGAACTTGGCAGGAATCGGGGAGAAAGAGAAGGCTTTTCTCCTCAATGCCCTAGCCCTAGTATGTAATCGCCTCCTTCCCTGTGCACACCCTCCTTTTCCTCTTTTCCTCTTTCCCCCTTCGCCCATAACATTAGGCCCAACGAGCTGGACCGATGATGTTTTTGATATTGGAGTAGTGATAAGCACAGGTAACAGGTTTCCTCCCTGTGGGCTTAGAGGCGTGGTTAGGCTTCCTCTCACTCAAGAGAGTTATCTGCTGAGGCCTCCGCTCTCTAGAGCTCGACAGAGTATCTATAAATTCTAATTCACTTTGTGATTTTTTTTTTCAGGTCTCCTCTCATGCGAGAATCATCATACTGAGGCCTCCACAGCCTTAGAGCCCCATGCAGGCAGCCCGGCCCTGCTGCAGGTAGAGGTAGATAAGGGGTTACTCTCTTAAATGGCAGAGAGTTTTTTGGTCCTTCGCCTCTCGGGCTCTGAGCTGGATTTATTTAACATAGTTGTTTTATCACAACAGAAAAACTAGTTTAAGACCACTTGGGTGTGAGTATGGCAGGCCTCCTCTTCTTAGAGTCTCTCTGTTAAGGCCCCTGCTCCCCATAGCTCTGTGGAGGCGGATTACGTCTCTAAATTTGAGACAGTGGTCAAATCACTTCTCTTAGGATAACGTAGTACTCCCCTAGTTAGCAGGGTATTTATAAAGAGTGCTCCATCTCACGGATAGCCGCCGAGTAAGCCTAGTACTCCCCTGGTTCCCCTGGGTCGTTATGCAGAGTATTTAACCTCTTGTTGAGTTTCTAGCAGGCCCTCACAAAGTTTGGGCCTCTATGCTCCCAGTAGGCAGGTGAGTTAAGGTTAAGTTAAGGCTTCCAGTGTTAGCCTCCCTTATATGGCCAGGCCTCCCCAAATGCAGACTCCAGTACTCCCCTTAGTCTAGGGTCGTTAAGCTGAGTAGCCGTAGTAGTAGTAGTATGAGCCATATTTCTGAAAAAGCACATAAGGATGTCGTAGGCTTCCTCTCATTTTGAGAGTTGTCATGCTGAGGCCTCCATCCTCCAGAGCTCCGAGCAGATAGATCTGGTCTCTGCATCGAGAAGAGGCCTCTCTCTTAATTCAGAGAGTTGTGTTTAGGCCCTTTGCTTCTTCAGCTCTGTGTTGTGCATAGCTAGAGCTTAGCTGATTCTTAAAAAGGTATGGTAGGCCTCCTCTTCCTTAGGAGAGTCATTCTGCTAAGGCCTCCACGCAAACAGCCTTCCAGGTAGAGCTTGAGAAGTGGTCCCTCCCTCTCTGAGGAGGGGTTTTCAGGCCCCTCGCTCCCTGAGCTCTAGTGGTAGTCAAGCTAGCTGTCCTAACTACATGTGTCAGGCCTCCTCTTCTTCGAGAGTCATCCTGCCGAGGCCTCCATATATACAGCTTGGTAGAGCGTGGAAGGGGTTCTTCCTCATATCATGAGTAGCTCTTAGACCTGTCGCTCCCTGAGCTCTGTGTTGATGTTTTGAGATCCTCGGTGTCCAATAGATCTTTGGTGTGAGTCTGGCAGGCCCCTCTTATAACTAGACGCGGCAGGCACGAATTTGATGCGCTATTCGCGTCCGGTGTGAACGCACAGTAAGATTTTTCGTTAAATAAAAATAGCAGCCCTACCTCAACACTTCAACACCTTGTCTAATTTTTATTTTAAAAAAGCAACATATCAACGTGATGTGGGGTCAGTCTGGAGCGCAGCCTGTTGACAGTCAAACGCGAAGTGTATTCGCATTGCGTTTTACTTGCTCTAGATTACTTGCGGGATGTTTTTCTTGTTTTTCGCGTCACTCGCGAATAAAAACATCCCGCGAAAAGGAGTGTGTCATCATGATCAACAACAACACAATTTCTTTCTGCCATAATTTTTCCATCATGTCTGAAATAAATGATATTGCTGCTCTGTACTTGTTGTGGAAGTCCCAAATACGGAGGAAAGCCAAACGCCGACGTGTCTGGTTTCACAGCACCATCCAGAGGCGCACTCAACTCGGTGAATTTCACCATCTTCACGCGAATTTTCTGCTCGAGTTGAAATTTTGAAAATAAGCTATATAGTATTTTATTTTTAAACCATGCAGCAAACTAAAAAAAAAGAAGCTTAAAAAAAAAACGTTTTAAACCGTTTAACTGATAGTATTAATCGGTCAAAATTTTTACTTTCGGTTAACGGTTAAACGGTCAATATGAGCATCCCTAATCTAGCCTGGCAAGCCAGACCTACATCAAGATGTTAGGTCTGGAAACTCACCATAGACGCGGTTTAATCCGAGGGGTGGGATAAACGGCTGTCTTTCAAATTCCCTCTGCACGCAATAGGACAGCGCTTAAACCAACCAGAGCGTTTTCCCAACAGCGGAGCTTAGTTGATAGATTCAACTTTTGCCATATCTGGCCGGCAAAACGACGAACACATCTTCCTTTTTTTAAGAATGACTTAAGTGCCGTTCTTTGCTCTTTTCTCAAAGAAAAACTTAACTCCAAGTCCTCCAGAGTCGCGGCCAAAGCCGATTCGAAAGACCGTTGTTCTCCAGCAGCAGCCGTCATTCTTTGTTTTCAAGTGGCAGCCGTCGCAACTCTGTCGTCATATGTTAAGCCCGCCCCCGCCTACTCTATACACGACGTGACTGGCCTGACCCAATTTAGGTTTTTGCAGCTAGAAGGTCTATTGAGAGTTGCTAGACCCACCTGGCTGCGAAATACATTTTGCTGCCGCTAGGGTGCGTCTAGATTTCTAGGCTATCCCTAATCCGGAGCAAATGAAACGAGTGAGCGAGGGGAGGCGGGTTTGTGTGTAAACTCGCTGTCGGAGATATAAAAAGAGTGAGAAAGTGCAGCTGGTATCATGTATCTATTCTGCAGAAAATTTGTATTGGAATCATTTCAGATATTTCAGTATCGATATGTATCAAAAAATGGATATTTTTGACAACACTACATTGCACTTAGTTTATTATTTCAGATGACTTTTTAAAAGTAAAAAAATGTATATATTATATTTAAATTCAACTCACCAAAGTGGCTAGTAGGAGTGATTGTGTTTCATGCCACTGCTGAAATCCACCCGCATTTGGCAATTATATATATATTAATAGTTTGTAGTCACCATGATGGAGATCAGTATTTGCTATGGTCTCTTGACACTTGACTTTTTACCTTTAGTTTCTCTCTGGCTGCTGTAACTGTGGTTTATAAAGCACATTTATTATGGCAAGAAAAGGTCAAGAGGAAGTTGATCAGGTGTTTTTGGCATCCTGGACATATCTGATTTTCTGATCTCATTCTGTATATAAGTTTTGAATTTAAGAGTATTTAATATTTATCATATATCTGTGAATCTACAACATGAAATCCAGCAATGTTTTTGTAATCAGTTATTCTGAAGGATATTAAAATCATATAGTGCATTAAAACATTAAAACTCCTACTTGACTTAGACACACACAGACATCAACAATCAGCATATGAATCTAAATAATGGTGACAATCAAAAGTTCCATGTAGCAATACATGCTTGGTTCTAGTATAAAACTCCCAGCATGCACTGCTTCATTAATAACAAAAAAAAAAAAAAAATTGCCACCATTGTTGAGAGACGTGCTGATTTTTGATATCTCTGTGCTTCTACAAAACAGTGTAGCTTTGTTTCTTTGGTTGTGCATGATGTGTTAAAAAAAATGTCATTGTAACTCATTGCTGTAGTTTCACAGTGGTCGTTATGTAACACTTTTGATACAGGATTAAACTCTGAATGAGATTAGTGAATGAACAGGCTATATGATGATTTTGTCATCATAATCAACATAACAAACTGCATTCACAAACTAAAGCATCACAGCTAAAGCAAACACTGATCTGCATAATGTTTTTTTTATTTATTTATTTATTTTTTTTTTTTTATTTAACCTTTATTTAACCAGGAAAGTCCCATTGAGGTTAAAAACCTCTTTTTCAAGGGAGTCCTGGCCAAGAGGCAGCAAAAAACAGTCAATTACATTTATAAAAGTTATACAATACAAATAATTAAAAACATTTACAATTTAAAAAGGTCATTTCAGGTTTTCTCAATCTGGACTTAAAAGCATTTAAGGAAATAAGTTCAGATAATTTCAAGTCTTTTTGCAAAAAGTTCCATGCAGAAGGAGCGGAGTAAACAAAAGCCCTTTTTCCCAGTTCTGTACGGGCAAATGGAACAAAGAGCAGCAAGTGATCATTTGATCGCAATGAATAAGAACCAACACTTCTCCATGTGATTAAACTACAGATGTAGGATGGCAACAGACCAAGCATGGCCTTATAGATAAAAATATGCCAGTGCCCTGATCTCCTGTTGGACAACGATGGCCATCCCACTCTGGAATACAATTCACAATGATGGGTCAAGTTTTTACAATTCGTAATAAATCTCAGAGACGCATGATAAACAGTGTCAATCTTATGCAGACATTGTGCTGAAGCGGTCCTATACGGTCTCCATAATCTAAGACAGATAAAAATGTTGCAGTGACTAACTGCTTTTTTGCTTTAAAAGAAAAACTAAATTTATTTCGAAAGAAAAAGGACAGTTTAAGTTTGAGTTTCTTCACGAGGTTGTCTATATGAGGCTTAAAAGTGAGAGCATCATCAAGCCAGATACCAAGGTACTTAAGAATGAACCACCTCTATGACACTTCCAGTCAGAGTGAACACAGGAGGAGGAGCTTGAGAAACCTTCTTAGTATTACTAAACAGCATCAGTTTGGTCTTATCAGCATTGAGAACCAGGTTAAGCTGCATAAGCGTGCGTTGAACCACATCAAAAGCTTTCTGCAAAGACTCAACCGCTTTAGCTGGGGATGATCCAAAACAATAAATAATTGTGTCATCAGCATAGAAATGCATATTAGCATCCGACACATTGTGGCCTAATTCATTTATATACATAATAAACAAGAGAGGACCTAATATTGAGCCTTGTGGACCTTCACTAATGCAGAACATAGACCATCACATTTAAAGCACTGAGTCCTGTCACTCAGATAATTCATGAACCAGGAAACTACACAATCAGACAATCCCAGACAAAGAAGCCTATGCTTTAGAAAAGCATGGTCCACTGTGTCAAAAGCTTTCGACAGATCAAGAAAAAGTGATGCACAGAATTGCTTTCTATCAAGAGCGACAAGTATGTCATTAATTACTTTTGTAACAGCAGTGATGGTACTGTGCTTTTTCCTGAAGCCTGATTGCAGTTTAGAAAGGAGTTCATTTGAGTATAAAAACTCTATTATTTGGTAACTTCAAACCAAACATTTTCAATTAAACATTTCAATAGCAACTTCTGTAGATGTATGATAGAAATAAAGTAATACTGGTTAATAATAAGTGTAATAATGTGTAATGGCTGGAAATCAGTTATAGTTCTTTCCTTCAGTGATTCTGCTTGTTAACAGCAGGTGTTCATCACTAATGCTCAACAATCACTCACATGTTCACTTAATTATCTCACTGCAATTTAAGGCAGTCGGTTTCTGCAAGTGAAATTAGTTATCTTGAGTTTTAATTTAGTGCATTTTTACAGTAACATTCTGTAGATTACAGTAAATAACTGTACAGTTAACAGTAAATGGCAACAGTGTTGCCAGTATTTAATATGACCTTGCACACAATTTGAAAAGACTCAAACAGACTGGATTTTTTTCGATCAGGTATGGTACAAGTGATTTGATTTCACAACATTTCAGCCAGTTCTAATTAGATTTTTGGATGCTGTGAACATGTAAATAAACTGAAAGGGAAATAAAGTTATGAAACTTAACTTTGCCCACAGCCAAAACAATTTGGCAGGAAAAAATAATAGATTCATGGTTAGGTGACCAGATTTGTGAAACATGCTACCATTGAATTCTCTTTTCTTTTCTTTTTTTTTATTCTGGCTCAGGAAACTTGTCTGTCTCAAGTTCACATAAGTCTCCTACTGCTGCATCCTCAATAAAAGAGCAGGGCAAGAACACTGATCTTGGCTGGGCAGCGACTGATCACGTTTCACAAGAACAAGTACAGACAAGAACGCATATTTAATTAAACAGTTGTTTTTACTACTGTGTCTTTCAGATTTGTATTAAAACACCCTCTCTGAAATAATATCTTTGTTTACTTACAAGCTGTGGGTTTTCTTTTGTGTCCAGTGTAGTTCCCTCAATGTAGCTCTCCACATACTTCAATAACAGGCGGTTAAGATCAGACCGAAATGGAGACGGAAAGGATCTGAAATATGCAACAGGTACTAAACAACAGGTTCCCCAATTTTTTTTAGAGAAGAGTTACGGCAGATGAGGATGGACATTTAAAGAAATGAGAAGCATCCCCTTGATGACAGTGATAGTGATTATATCTGATCACCTGCATGGGATTTTATGGTATCCTGTGTCTGTAGTCTCTTGCTCCCTGATTACACAGCTTTCTCAAGTAATCATTCATATTTCAGAATCAGTAAATTAACAAGCAGTTAATTCATAAGTCACTAAATGAAGCATGTTTTAGGTTACCTGAGAAAACATTTTTTTACAGTGTAGTGTTAACTGAGCCAGTCTTTACCAAAAAAAAAAAAAAAAAAAACATTTTTAAAAAAAATGTTCTTTTCTTGATTTTGTGACAGAGCTCTGACACTCCTGTTTTGTCTGTTTTGTTAGTGACTCAATTGTCTATGTGCCTTGTTTCATGTGCGGGCGTGTTTGGATTCGGTCTAGTTCGGCTTCCGTTCTGTGTCAAGATTCGGACACTCATGCTCTGCGTGTTTGTATTCTGTTGTGACCTGATTATTGGTTCATTTGCCCCACCTGTCCTCCCTCGTTACCTGGATCGCTGTTTAATGTTACCTCTTATGTCAAAGTCAAACTCGAGCCGAGCTAAGCCTAGCCTAGCCTAGCCTCTTGTTTTTCCCCCTCTGGGTAGTTTTTGTTTGTGGTTTGTTCTTGTTTTTTTATTAAATAAAAACCCATCAACTCTGCTCCTGAGTCCTTGCTGCTTTCATCACACCCGATACCTGACAGATATAACATAATGTAATTCAGAATATGAAAAAAATTAAGCACTTTCTCTGAGATGGGTTTGGGACAACCTTAATGTGTTTTTGTATGGTCAATTATTGGCTACAGCAGGCAGCATTAAACCATCCAAATTAAATGCTTATTTATTGCTTATGAATTTGCAAGATTGTCTATATCAGGGGTTTTCAAACTTTCAATGGCAAGGAGCCCTAAACAATCCCCTTGTGAGATATAATATGTTACAATTAGGCTTGGGTATTGTTTGAATTGTAATGAATTACGAGTCTGCCTATTGATTCTGATTCTTATTGAATCCTAATTTTGATTCCAATTAGGTACAAATAAATAAAACCTATTTAAAATTATTCACATTTATTCTAATTCGTATTACAAAAAAATTAATTGTAGCTAAATACCAACCATGAACAAAAATCAACAGGCAAACAAATGAGCAATTGCACAAATAGATACTGAACAAAGATACGATTGAAATAAACAGTGTTTTAAGATTTTCAGGTATTCAGGTACAGAAACCGGAATCAAAAGTAAAATAACACTGCACTTTGTAAATAAAATATACATTACAGATATAATTAAAAAAGTCATTCAGCCAAGAACAGAGTGAATTTTCTCTTTGTCTTTTGTTGTTTGACTGACGTTATTATACGGCAGTAGGAATATTAGGCCGCTGTGACTTTAAGAGCTGCCCGGTTCCAATATACTGTTACACATGCATTTTCTTTGTCTGAACTGTTTACGTCCACTTAAGACATAACTGACTGTTTACAACAGGCTAGGCTAGGGAGAACACAAACGCAACATAAACAGCTTTGCATTTCAACAAAGACAATAACCAACAAAAAATAGAGAAGGAGAAGTATAAAAATGCAGGTTGAAGAGGAACTTGTAAGGCAAACACACACACACACACACACACACACACACACACACACACACGTTTTAAATGACTCATGATACTGTTATATCACTCATGTATTGCTGGTTGTTTGGATGTTCAGTGACAAGAACACATGTTTGTGTACAACCATGAGTCATACACACATATGTTTAATCATGTCAGCAATGCTACATCACAAATTAATTACTAATTTGAGGCATGGAGCTGCTCATCAAAGCATTGTGAAAACGTTCTATTAAACTAATAGTAAAATCATTGTCAGATCATTTTAATTAATACATGATTGTAATGAGAAATATATATAGCCTATATACGTCACAATAATGAGAATTTGTAGAAATTTGCTTAATTGTCATGAAAATAATATTTTAATTGGTTTTTACTAATGCAATTGTCTTTATATCCACTAGATGAATAAAAAAAAACAAGGAGCTCAATCAAGAACATTGTAACTTTAATGCATGTGCTTTATGTTTTCATTCAGCTTTGTATTTAAGTATTTTGACAGGAGAAGCAATTTATCAGCTTATGGTCTGCATTAACTTCTAGAGCATTTTTCTGTGGTGGAAAACTGATATGTTGAGACCATCTCGACCTTCAAGAAACATCTGAAGACACACCTCGTCCATTACACCATTTTAAATGTGGCCAATACTGTGACTTGTACTGCAGCCCAAAGTGAGTTATAAAGAATTATCCAACATCTCGTACATGTTCACAGTCCACTGTGCCACAGTTCTGACAAGTGGAATCTATTTTAAAGTATACAGCAAATTGTTCAAGTGAGATGAGATGTCTTTAAGTGTTTTACTGTGAACCATTGCTGTCCTCTGGTGGTCAACAACAGTAACACAACTTGGTGGGAGGGAAAGAAGGATATTTGAAATTTTAAAAACGTAAAAAATTTACGTAATAATCATATCGTAAAATTCAGACTGGACAATAGAAATTAAAAAAAAGTTATTAAAAAGTTATTAAAAGATGGTGGGGAAGCCCATTTGTGGATCTCAAGGAAGATTTTTTTTATTTTATTTTTTTATTAAAATGAATAAACAAACCCTTGGAATTAACAGATTTTCCAGCTGAGCCTGCCATAAGAGATTCATGTTTGTTTAGTTTAATATACTATAGACCATATGTGCCAGAGAAACAAGCGCACAGCCATCTTTCGAATTTTGTGTTTAAACTTCCGTTTTTGCGGTAGCTCTGTATATTTCAATGGCATCGCTGTCAAAGAGTAATTAACTGTATTTAACTGTAGTAATTTACTTATTGTAGCATTAAATAAATTTATCATGAGCATTGTAATGTTTGAAGCGGATGTCATAACCAGGGCTCTCAAGTTTTGAAGACAGGCAAGAGTGACGGTTGTGGTTGGACGGGTCGCTATAAGTAACTTTTCAAGTACTTTATATGTCCGCTTATTCTACTAACCCCAACCTAACAGTCTACCAATACTCGAATGAGTGTTAGTTGACGTAGTTGCAAAGTTACTTATAGTTAATAGAATGTGGACTATTAAAATAAAGTGTAAACAGTTTATTATCTATCTGTGGTATGAGCAGCGACAACATACAGTGTTATACACCATGGCCAGAAGCAACAGTGCAGAAGTTTTAAAAGGTTTTAAACAGATTTCAAAAAGTTTTAAACATTACCTAAAATAACAAGCAACTGCCAAATAATTTAATTAATTTTAACTAAATAATTATGTTTAACTTATATATAACCAATGTTACATCATTTCAAAATAAAATAGACACTGGAGAAAGGCAAACCCATACCTGAGGAGACTTTCGAGGAGACTTCCACTATGGAATAACAGCACCTGTAAGAAAACTGTTGTCCTGCAGGAGTGTTGGAAGTTTTTTTATAGGTCAGGGTGTTAAGATAAACACTGCTCCCATCTTCAGGTTTTTCATTAGCCACTAACTTTGCACTTTGCATATCTTTGCATATTTGCATATTTGCATGCTGTATCTACAATCCATGTAAATCAAGTAATTGAACCTAAACAGTTATTGCCAAAAGTTTGAACAGGAATAGTTTAAGTTTTTATTGGTTGGGTTGGTGAGATAAGCCCTGCTCCTGTCTTCATGTATTTTATATTTTGGTTTTCAGTAGCTTGCGCTCAGTATCTCGTGAAGTGATGAAGTTAAAAAGCTTATGAACACCTTATTTGTTAATGAAAAATATCTGAATTTTCACTTTCATATTTCTTTAAATCTTTTTATTGCTTTGGCGTAATTTTCACAAGCAATTGGTACATTTTCAAAACTCTTATTACTAATATCACAACAAATCATCAAAAGTGCACTTTTTTTCTAAACATTTCAGAATATTTTCAGTTGTGTCTACTAAAGTGTAGAGTAAAGTATTTTAATATTTCAAATAACATTTGTGACCCTGGATCACAAAACCAGTCACAAGTCGCACGGGTATATTTGTGGCAAAAGTCAACCATCCATTGTATGGGTCAAAATTATAGATTTTTCTTTTATGCTTAAGTAATAATATTACTTAATATTACTTAATAATTCATGTTCCATGAAGAAATTTAGTAATTTCCTACCGTAAATATATAAAACGTTTATTTTTATGAGTGAATGCACCACAATCACGAACATAAATGGACAACTTTAAAGGCGATTTTCTAAATGTTTTTTTTTTTTTTTTTGCACCCCAGATTTTCAAATAGTTGTATCTCGGCCAAATATTGTCCTATATAACTAACCATAGACCAATGAAAAGCTTATTTATTCAGCTTCCAGATTATGTATAAATCTCAATTACAGAAAATTGACCCATATGACTGATTTTGTGGTCCCTGAAGGGTACCCTTTTGTACCTTTAATGCGAGGTACAAAATTTTACCTTATAACTTTGTACCATTTAAGGAGCAATTTTGTACCCCAAGAAATGATTGTGCATACTGCAATAAAAGCAGAAAATTGTACCTTATTAAAATAATTCCCAGGGTACGCCCCAATGACAAAGAAGTTTTGATCCTATGGGGCGCAAAATATCTTAAATAAACTGGCTTACAGATATGCAGATTTAACAGATTTTATTTATAAACTTTCTTTACAAAGAGAATTATTACATCATCTCACAGCAGCAGGTGTGATTCGAGACAATTAATTAAAAGCTCATAAAAGCTCATCAGACATTACTCAGCAAATATATTCTGAGTTATGAAAAAGTCCTTTAAAACAGTAACACCTTCAAACAAAGTAACAGGAATACATGAAATTGTCTATACTGTAGAATCCTTACAAATCAGAAATTGTTATAATTAAAAGTACTGTTATAAATTGATATCCAGCTAATTAAACAGGCTATATCATGTGCTGCACAAAGGGCAGTTGTTCTTCAGCAAGAATACCTAGTGCTAATAAATAATTTGTTATCAACACTGTGGGCATCTAGTGCCTGGTATCAACCTCCTCACCTGGTGAGAGGACAGTCCATTCATTCTCATATTTCACACAGTATGAATAATAATGATGACAAAAGGATTCAGGAATTAACAGCTTGCCACACAATAACCAGTGTCCATGTTAAGAATGACTTAATCTGGAAAAACAGTGGAACTTCTTCTGTATGCAGGTGACCCACAGTAAACACATCTTTAACACAATATTTGACCTCATTTATCTTTACTTCTGTTACTCGCTGAAGCTGTTTGCCTTCAAAATTTACATGACTGTACTTCTTGTTCACGCTTATTGAATGCTGTAGAGCTGAAGGTAAAGACTGAACATCCAGAAACTTTCTCATATTCCCCCAACATATTAACAGACGACAATTCCCAACATTGTCTATGCTGATGTCGGTTACTTAAAATGGATAAAATGTTAATTATTTTTTTTACAAGTGCTAGCAACCTGTTTGAAATATTGATGTTTGCCTTAAATCCTCAAACACCATAAAGAACGCAAAGGCCCATAGCAAAACATCAAACGAGAGTAATGGATTAAATAATGACATTTAGTAAGAATATCACCAAACTCTTCAACTGTACATGACAAAAACTCAGAAACAAGCCATTCTTTTTTTTACAACTGGTGCCATTACAATGTCAGAAATTTCACGACAAAGTAATTAGACTTGCCAATAGCTGCAGCCCTCCGGGATTCTGTGTGCTACCAAAAAAGGCAGTAGGCGAAATAAACACCATTTCTGTGAGGCAGACCCTACTACATTCCAGTTACGTAGAAGTTTTTCAGAAAGAGGAACAGGCTTGTTTTTTTTATTTTATTATTCTGTCCAAAAGTAAGTTTTCTCAGCTCCTCGTTAAACTGTTGTATAGTTATGACAGGGTGACACAGAGTCTCGACTAAGGTTACATACGTAACCGAGACGTTCCCTCTCAAGGGAGCTCGCATTGCGGTTCCTCCCGCACCGGGTGAGGCACTGGTGCTTCATATATCCAGCTCTGAGGAGTTGGATGTAGAAAGCATCGAAGCAGAGGGTGATGACTTGCCATCTCACTCTCCTGCTTATGAGGAACTGGTGGAGGTTGTGTCTTGCACTGTTGCTAAACTAAACATTGACTGGCCAGCAGAGAAGCAGGACATTCGTCCCAAATCCAAACTGCACGAACGTTTTCTGCCCTCATGAGCGCAACCTCTTACGCCTGCCATTCTTTCCCACACCGAGGTGTCGAGATTGTGGAAGAAACCGGTCTTCACGAGGCTGACTCCAGCTCCTTTTTCACCAGCTCCTTATTCGACTGGAAATCACAACAGTGGAAAGTCCTGCTCAAAGATCTGCCTGGTAAATGTGTACCTAATAGGTGAACCTCAGAACAAACAAAGGGTTTATGCAATCAAGGATGATCAGAGTAATCTATCATCAGATGATGTTTTCAAAACTCATATTTTAGGAAATGGGCGCCCTATAGCTATGAGTCCAAACAGTATGCATGTGAAGGACTGTTTCAACTGTCATGATGAGCCACAGAGATCCTCCACCCTGAACCTTGAAGATTAGAAAGTGACTTCCATCAGGATGAGTCAAACAGCTGGGTTGATACCACTCAGAATTGATACTTCCGAATGACTGGCCCATGGGAATGGTGTTGAAGACAAGTTCAGGTCAGGAAGGAAAGCTGAGGTCAGGGTGGTCAAAGAGGGATCATCTAAGGTATTTCTGCGACCTATATCAGATGTTGTCTTACTGCTGTCTCATGAGACTGAATAGACAAACTTAATTATGTTTTACGAGTGTTTTCATAGGGTGTTTTCACACCTAGTTCGTTTGAGCCCTCCAAACTAGTGATGTTACATATGACACTGAAGCTTCGATGTGCGTATCACACATGCGACACAATTTCTAACACAGGCTTCTGGCTGCTTTATTTTAAATAAGCACCAGATGGCGCTGTTCTCGACACTCTCGAAGCTTTGATTCTTTTCCCGGAACAGTCAGGGGAAAGCCTCAGTGATTCATTAGGCTTCATTTCCCCATCCCTACTCCAAACGCTCTCAGAGCGGTTCCTTGTATATGTGAACAAACCAAGTGATCTCAGACGCCCCTAAAAGGAAATTAGTTTGCCTCTACTGCTGTCACTTGGAAAACAGTAAATATATATATATATATATATTTGCCATATTGCCCACCCCTAAAAGAGGCTATAACAGAACAGTGCTACTGTAAGGTGGGTGCCAGTAAGTCTGGGCTACCCAGTGAGAAAGCAAAAGGCTCTCCTGAGAATTAACATTTGAACTCTCTCTTGCATAGTAACAGCAACATCCGAGATGCAACACACAGTGCAGCTCTCACCTCACTTTTACATTCTCATCATCTCCCCCTGCTCCCCCTCTTCTCCTCCTCACCTAAAACTAACTGAAAACCTATGCAATGTTAAATAAGTACAATAAGTAATTATACATGTTTGGTATCATTTGAAATGTCTCAGTGCGACTGGTATAAAGGTCTCATTCCAAAAGTAGTAAAACAAAAGATAACTTGAGATAACTTTAGAGATAACTTGCACACAGAGGAGGGTGCGTCTTCCAGACAAATGGCCTCCTGCTCTCAAAAGGTGTAAACTCTGAATGCAAATTCCCCTTGTTAGCAAATGTTTCCATGTGAAAGAAGTTTCTGTCTTGGCCTGGGTATATAATGAATTGCAACAAGAGGCTCGGGGCGACTTGTAACTCAAATTAGCCTGTGATGCTGAGTGTATGCCAAACACTTTGCATCATGTATTTTATAATGTCAGGTTCGCATCTTCTCTTTTCTTGTTTTTATTATCTTTGAACTGATTATGAAATTTCCGTTTACGGCAGTAAACATGCCACTTGACCAACCTAAATCTGGGTGTCTTACCTCTGTTTTAATTTAATATACCAAAGTATATGTGATTGTGTAAGCTTGTATGCGACCGATCTCAGGTATATAGCAATTACCTCTGTTCGGTGATGAAAACTGATGAGCTTGTGATCGTGAGACCCGCGTTAAGCGTGAGGACCTCTGAGCGACATAGCTTCCTAATATGAACGGGTAAAATATAAGTAAAGAGTTGAAAAGAATAGTCAAATGTGCTGCTAAACTATTATATGATTGACCAATAACCAATGGACAATCTAACCTAAATTTGAGGTTGTTAAAAAATGGAGTCAGATAAAAGCTTAAATAGAATTAAATGACTGTTTATATCTGTATTTATTTGCTGCTACACTATATTGTTGAGATGATTTTTTTATAGAAGGAATAGTACAGACGAATGATATTTATCATTAGTCATAGTCGCTATATCAGGAGGATACTGGATAACGTTAGCCTACTCGTGGTAAGTCTGATTTTTTTTCCCTTTATTAATACTATACTAATACTATTTATAATACAGTACTGGCTTTTTTCAGGTGGAGAGGCATTTTAGAGCTCAGTGAGAGCCCATAACATTATACAGCTGTGTTGTCTTGATTTAACTGTTAGCCCAATCATTACATGACTTGTTTATCTACATTCGGTTACAGTCCTCGATTAGATCATATTTCCCCCCAGCCACCCCAAACAACATTGGGCTAGAGTACTGTACAGTATCTGTACTGTATCAGTCAATGACCGATGCCATAGGACCAGAGCGCTGTCAATCACTGCCTGATCAATCACTACTTTGGCAATGTAAAGCCTTTTTTTACCATGCCAATAAAGCTATTTAAACATGAATTTCTCAATTTGCTGATTAATTTGCGATGCAGAGTTTTTGAAAGAGGAGAGACACGACTTGACCACAGACACGTCTCTGTTCGTAATATGTAAACACTCAATTATTTTGAAGTATCGCCCTGGTTGCAATATTTATTCTGATTACTTTTGTGTGATAAAGATGACTGATAAAGCTATTATATGTATCTAGTATGAGTAACAAAATGCTTTTTCTGTGTCTATATTTGACTAATAATAATGAAAAAAAAGTGCACTTCAAATGAACATTTCTGAGAAAAATGTTTAATCTTTAATACTAAATATATGTCCAAATTAAAAACTTAATACATGCAAGTAATTATGACTGAAAACATCCAGCAACTAAGGAACAGCCATATGTTTATATATAGGGCAATACAGCCATCTACTGGTTACGTAACAGTATTACAGATGATAAATGCTGCTTGACTCCGAGGTAAATATTTAGTACTGTAAAATCATCACCTTTGAATGACTGGGATCTTGATCTTCAGACACCTGATTTATTTTAATATAGCAAATATTTAAATTTCCTCTAGATTAAAACAAACATAGTTCACAAGTACACAAGAGGTTTCACTTTATTCTTATTAATCTATGCTGATCTTGGATTAGCATACCAACAGCATATGAATGTTGAGGGGATAGTTCAACCAAAAATACAATTCTCTCTTATTTTACTCACCCTCATGCTGTCCCAGATGCATTTTACTTTCTTTCTACAGATTAACACGAATTAAGATTGTAAGGAAAGTAATCCATCTCTGCGAGTACTAAAGACCCTTTAAACCACACACAGTGAGCGTGACGGTAATCCATGCAACCTCAGTGGATGAATCAATGCCTTCTGAAGTAAAACAATAGGCTAGATAAGAAAAATACTAATAATGTGACTGTTTTAACTATTAAAAATCACTTCCGACCAACTGTCTTAAGTACATGGGTTACAATCCACTTGTATTATGGACTCACAGAGATGGATTATTTCCTTAAAAATCTTTGTCTATGTTTATGTCAAGAAGAAAGTCATATACATCTGGGATGGCATGAAGGAGAGTAAATGATGAGAGAATGCTCATGTTTTAGGTGGACTATCCTTGCACTGCTTGTGTCCAGTCACTGCTTTGTTACTTGTACTGCAACAGGAACTGCTCAAAGAATCATTGCAACATTTAAAATGTATATGAATTTTTAAAATGTATTCTGTATTTGTAATTGTGCATTTTGTATAGTAATGTATATCATGAGAATACTGTGCATTACATTATGCAGTTAATGTTTTGTGGATTCTGGTCTTTCCGGTCACAACATAATTGCATCCAAGACTTTCACTCTGATACTTGTGTATATGCTTTAGTGACAATAAAGAATGTACATTTATTTGAATTCATATTTTCAGTTACATTCATTTAACTGGTTGTATAAGTCACGATTGAAACGGTTGATGATTGTTAACATATATTTACAATTTTAAATGTTAGAAGATAGTGTCAATTAAATTAAATAACTAAATACAATTATCAATTAAAAAAATGGCAACAATAAAAAAATTTGTGTGACATATGTAATGCAATGCCCTTTGAGGTCTGTATCTGACAGCAGGACACGACTGTAATTTTCATATTGTTTAAATTCCTCTTATTTAAGTGATCATTAATTTTGATGGTGTAAACGTATATCATGCTAACAATGAGTAGTGTGATGGCCATGGCTGCCAACCCTGATTACCTGGTTGAAGTTTGACTTTCTTGACGGCTGAATATATCACACACGTTTTCTCTTTAAATTGTAACAGCTGAACCTAATCAGAGCCTAACATGCAAAAGAATCATCAGGAATAAACAAATATTCTCCGAAAACATTGGACACTACAATACTTTAAGTATTATATACAGTACTTTAATGTACAATTACACCTGAATAGACTGAATAGATCTCTTGTGCTCCTAAAAGCTTCTGCTAAGTAGTAGCAGCAGGTAAATACAGATAAAATTAAAAAACAAACATAACTTAATATCACTAAAATGAAATAGAAAGCTGCGATTACAGACGCTCACATCCACACATAAACAAACACACCACTGACGTCTTCACTTCCAGGTCACGAAACTGTCAATCAAAAACTCAGTAACCAATGAGAACACACTGCCACTAGCCCCGCCCCCACGTGAGAAATGTGTCAGAACGGCGAACGAAAACTCAGGGAGCGTAAATGAAAACTCTGGAAGCGCATTTGTAAGTTCAGATCAGCGATTGAAATATGAGAAATAGTTTGCAAAACATGCAGTGTATTAAAAACGAAGTAAAAAAATGTGCCTGCGATTTATTCTTTTTCAGTTTCAGAGATAATTTATTTAGTTTCAATTTATATTTTCATTAGTTTCTTGAAAAGCTACGTTCATTATTATTGGCTCAAGAATAATTCCATACTTGACCAACCTAAATCTGGGTGTGTCTTACCTCTGTTTTAATTTAATGTTACTTTAGATAAGTGTACGTGGGAAACCACGGCATGGCCAATCCAAAGCTATTATAAGAGAAGTAAAGTTGGTTGACTTATCTGTAGTAGTGGCCATACCTCTACTGAAGTAAACGTTATGTTAAATTCAAGTGTATGCAATTCCATGTGGGCTATGCCAAAGTATCTTTGATTGTGTAAGCATGAATGCGACCAATCTCAGGTATATAGCAATTACCTCTGTTTGGTGATGAAAACTGACGAGCTTGTGAACGCGAGACCCGCGTTAAGCGTGAGGACCTCTGAGCGACATAGCTTCCTAATATGAACGGGTAAAATATAAGTAAAGAGTTGAAAAGAATAATCAAATGTGCTGCTAAACTATTATATGATATATATAATTATATAATATAAATTACTTTGCCGTGCGGAAAGACAGTAACACACAGAGACCTTCACCCGTTCTATCTGATGCCGCCTTAATTGGACCGATCCAGACGGGCTTACACTACAATGCCTGACAAAATGCATCAAAGTGGGTGAAATTAAGCATTCCTGTCCCTTCTATGATGACCAGGATGACATTTTGGGTGCAAGCACTTGTGCTTGTCGGAGTTCTTTTGAGGCTGTGGTGTGAACAATAAAGGGTCTGAGATCACTTCAATGCTGAAGAGGACCAAAAAACAAACAAAAAACGGGTTCTCTTTTGAGTCCACTATAATGTGAACACCAAAAGGACTGAGGTCACCTTCCGGCTGGTTCCCTTTAAGTGAACTGGGTTTGGTTCTTTTAAAATGAACTATTTGTGAAACCACCCATAGAGAGTAACCTCTGACCTTTAATAGCAGCAATCTTGTTTTACTCAGTTGATGCTGATAGTCACACGGTTAAAGCAGCTATCTTCAATCAATTCATCATCTTTGCAATCATTTATAGAAGCTTTGTCTGTAAGTATTAGGTTTACAAGAAGCTTGTTTCCATCATATGTTTGGAATTGGTCAACAAGCAAACTGTTACGATACAAACTGTACAGTCTCTTTATAAACGTGTTCTTCCCTTTTTCTGGATTTACTCTGTTCCACTTGTATTTTAAGTGGTGGTGCTGATAAATCCATGCTTCAGTTCAACTTTCTTGTGGAAGGAGTTATCTGTCTGCCTAGTAGAAGAAGGGGAACTCTTTTACGAGGGCAGAATAGTGAAGCTGGCTAATCTAAAACACTTGTTGATAATCTATGTTAAAACACTTGTTTCTTTCACACGGCTGTAGAGATGTAACTTTACCTCAGAGCTTTCAAATGAATAGTGTGATTAACCACAATCAAGAGGAAGTTAAAGGCAGGTTTGCTCTGACCACACTCTGTTTTTTTTTCTTCTTTTTTTCTATTTGTTCAAAACTCAACCATTGACAATTGAGATATATATATATACATATATATATATATATATATATATATATATATATATATATATTTTTTTTTTTTTTTTAATATATATATATATATGTACTCTAATTCACTGGCAGAAAAATTGACACTGAGAACAGCCCATTTAACTAAAATTAATAAATGCTCTAGAAGAATTTTTTTCATTGTTAGTTCATGTTAACTAGTGAAGTTAACTTATGTTAAAAAATAGAACATAACTGTAAAGTGTTATCATGGTGTTTCGTGTCATGTTCACTTGGTTAAAGTTTAAACCTCTTGATGCAGCAAGTGTGTGTGATCGTGTTGTTCATCAAGTGACCAAACTAGTGGAACACTTCATTTACAGAAAACCATGCTTGTGTTAACCACAAAAAAGAAAACTGTGCAAAAGTTATGTTTTTAAATATGTGCAAAAGTATTAAAAACAATTAATATGCATGCCAAAAAAATATCTTTAGATTTATTGACATTTGTTTTCTTGACTTCAAGTTTTGTCAAATCTCTGTAAAACATCACTCATGTAATGTGTAATTTGATATCAAGAATAACTAAAATTGTTGCAGAGATAAAAAAAAAAACAGTTTCAGCCCCAAGAAAGCTCATTTGCTCATGTGGTTTACAACTTTTACTGCTGAGCATGTCAGCGCACTTATAACAGAGAGAGAGAAAAAAATTCTATTACTATATATAAGCAAGATCTCCACTTAAAACAGTACCAGCAAAAAGTGTTACTATCATACACACACTGCATATTTACATACAAAGCAGCAAACGGAAATTATATGTGGGAATTTTAAATAAAAAATTCACACATATAAAACATAATAACAATAAAATTAATTTTAAAAAGCATATGTAGGCACACTTTGTATTCATAAAGTGTATCACATCATACATTGGCTGTAGACAGTAGTGCTCTGCTCCTGACTAGGCCTGGTGTTACTGGAGCACATGAAGAAATCAACTTCAGCACACTGAAAGAGGACCATATTATATATGAATGGACATATACAGTATGATAGACATAATGTACAGTCAGCTGGTCATACACATTTCAGATCATTTAATGAATCTTGTGCAGCTTGAAGTTGCACTGTAAGAATCTCCAGGATAATAGAGGACAAAATAAGATAACATATATTAATATTGAAGATCTTACCTGTGGATTATTTGAGTTTTGAGCCGCAGATTTTCCAGTTGCATCAATGAAGCTCTTCACCATTCCTGAAACAACAGCGAATAATATGAGATTCAGACCAGGGGAATGAAAAAAGTGTGTTCTTTTTAGAACGCCATGTCTCGCACGAGACGCTGAAAAAGAAGACAGACGTGAGCGCAGCAGTTAAACACGTTTAGTGTGTGTTTACATAAAAAAACAAAAAAAACAATGCAAAAGTAGCGCAGAGGAATAGAAAAACAAGTGACCGGACAAAAACACGTTCTGTGAGAACCGGCTACATTTTATAGATCTAGAGTTTGTCATCTTGTAGTTCAATGACACTTTTACTGTAGTAAAACAAGTACAAACCTATTAATGCAATGGTCAGAAGCACATTCAGCAGGACAGATATGATGATGGTCAGATTTCTCCATGGTATCTGGTGTTGTGGAGCGTCATCTGTCTGATTCCTGTGGACGGAGTCTGTAAAAGGTTTGTAGTTCAATCTTTATTCAGTCTTTAACAGAACAATAAAACTATTATTAGTTCTTCATACAGTATATTCAATCTGGAATCCATCATGTAGTTTATAAAGATATGAAATGATAAAATAACTCACCGCTGATGTAGATTTTGGTGCCGTTGTGGAATTTAGTTGGTTCACTAGTTTTCACACAATAATAAACTCCTAATTCATCAATGGTGATATTTTTGATGAACAGACGACTGTTAGTTTTCACTGAGTATTTGTGTTTAAAGATGCAGTTTTCATATTCAGCTTTTTCATATGTTCTATCATAAGTGCGTAAGATCAACACTGGAGGATCCGGTAATTTCTGTTTGTACCAGTAAATCTCCTTTATATCAAGATCACAGGTTATAATCACATCAGATCCTAAAGTTACTGGTGTGTTTGTTAGACTCTCTGTGGCTTGATACAACATGAACAGATCTATGACAGAAAGAAAAACACATTTATTAAGATATAAAATCAAAAGAAAACTGACTCAATCAAATGTGACGTGAGAAACTCACAGATCTGCAGCTGTATGATCTTCATTGTCTGATCCAGATGAATAATATCTGCTATAGTGATCATTCACACATCTCGAACTGTGAGCGGAAACACAAACCTCGACCACACAGACGAGAGGGGAAGTCAGAGCTGGCCTTCTCTGAGAACATGATCATTCTTAGTTGTTTAAATCAACAAGTCATTAGAAGATACAGTGTGTGTAAATATGCCAGTGTGTTTTATTTAAATATACAAATGTTTATTTTGATTTCTCCTATTTTTTTTTTTAAAACACACACACACACACACACACACACACACACACACACACACACAACACATAACTTATATATAACCATAAAAAAATGTATATATATATATTTTTTTTGCTACCAGCACCAGGTGACATAGATTTACATTTGACTAAAATGCCATTGCAAAGACTCAAGCTTAAAGAAAAACATCTGATGATCGCTTGATGAACAAATCAATAAATGTGCACGTCTGACTGTGTTTGTTCAGATGTTTAGTGGCAAAACAAACACATGTGGAGTTTCCACATTTTCATAATGCAAAAATTGTCTCAGAATTTTGTTTAATTTATATTGTTAATTGTGAACATTGCTACTGTCAGTCTTATGCTCATAAAAAAATGTAATCTTTGAAAAGAACACTGATTTTACTGCTAATACACCTATACATAAAATATATTTACAACACAGTAAAATAAATGATGAACGCATTATGAAGTTCTCTAAATAAGTTTTAAAATGACCTAAATGTATCAAATAGACAAAATCCACATCCTTAGATTTAGTCTTTACACTCAGTGAACAAACAAAGGTTCACAACACAACGAAAATGCAACTTGGTTTGATTTTGTACATTTATAGCCAATTTAGTCAATATAGTCAATGTTTTTAATTTATTGTCAGTAAATGTTTTTAAATCCTGGTTTTCTTGCTCAACACTGCCCTCTTGTGGTCAGGAGGCATTTCCTTTGTGTTGTGGATTATTTTTTTAGTTTCAACAGAAATAAACAAATTACAAAAGCATAGAACAAAGCCAGCAGGAAACATGAAAAGGACATATTATGAAAATGAAAATCTCACATGCATAATTGGGTATTATGTTTTTAATATTTACTTGCCCCTAAACAGCACATACATTGCTGTATAAATCAATATCAAGCTCTCAGTCGCACAGTTGGCCTGAATATCAGCACATATGCATAATTATAACCATATTTATAAGCTTTATACTTTAACAAAGAGAAAGACATATTGTTTTACTTTATATTTTCATGTAACATATCAGTGTTTGTGTTGAGTCTTGAGGTTGTTTGAAATCCATATCTTGAAGATTTTGTAGGTCTGTGTCTTGAAATTGTTTCAAGTCGTCTCCGTTTCTTGCATGAACAAACACCTTTAATAATCCTTAAAAGTGAATTCAGATTTAACATTAAATTAGTATTTCAGACAAAACATGATTTATTCACCCACATTTCATGGTTTTGTTCTTTCTGTAATATAACAGTTGTAGTCACTATAAAGAGCTGTAACTGCAAGAGCTGTTAAAATATTCTTTAAACATTTTTAAGCATACTGATATTATAGTGAGAATTCAAGAGCACAATGTCCACATTTGGAGCCATACACATATAATTTCACCAAAGAGCTCACCTATGATCACAATGATCAGAAGACCATTCAACAGAGCAGATATGAGGCTAATAATCTGCCAATGTGTCTGATTCTTCTCAATGTTCTTCACCGCTGTATGATTCTGGATCTCTGGAGTTGGTACTGTGTAATCATTGAAGGGGTTTAATATTAATATTTAATATTGTTTTGTCTAACAATGGTTAAATGTTAAGCTTGATGATCACTGAATGTTCACTCACCAGTGATGTGTAGTCTGGTGCCGTTGCTGTATTTTGGAGGAGTGTCTTTGGTCACACAGTAATAATCTCCTAAATCATCAATAGTGACATTATTTATGAACAGGCGATGTTTACTTTGCACTGAATATTTCTGCCTAAAAGCTTTACTGTAGTGAAAGAGAGCTAACGTTGTGGAAGAGCGTAAAATGACAACCGGAGAATCTGGAAGTTTCAGTAAAAACCAATAAACCTCCTTTACATCAAAATCACAGTTTATCGTCACATTTTGACCCAAATCTGTTAGTTGATCAGTTAAAGTCTCCGCAGCTTCACACCATATGATCAGATCTGTGGAATAAACACCACACACACATAATATGGATTATTATTATGTCATTAAACATTATAAATGATCTTATAAAGAACAATACAATTTTCATAAAGAACAATAAAATATTCATAAAGTACAATAAACTCACAGAGGTAAAGCTGCACAATCTTCATGATGTTAAAACACTTGTTTCTTTCACACGACTGTAGAGATGTAACTTTACCTCAGAGCTTTCAGATGAATAGTGTGATTAACCACAATCAAGAGGAAGTGAAAGGCAGGTTTGCTCTGGCCACACGTTTAGCGTTTTTGTCTGTTTGTTCAAAACTCAACACTTGACCTATATATATAATCTCTTGTCTTTTAAAAATATATATTTATCTCTAATTCACTGGCAGCAAAATGACCCAAGACACTGAGAACAGCCCTTTTATTTTCTTCAGTGTCAAACAAACACATATATTATGTTTTCTTCAACTATTCTCGTTCTAACCCGTGATTATTAACTCATTAGTTTAGAGGAGGTTTTTAGTTTCTGTCTCTTGACAGAATTTTCCACTAATTCACCATAAACAATATTTATCCTCAAAGCAAGTGTGTACTCTATGTATTTTAATTAATCTGGATTGATATTTTTTTTGCCTAGTACTTAGTACTTCTTTTTAACTAGAAAATAGTAGGAAGTCTGAAACTTATTTCTAACATTTATTATACAATTTATTAAGTAAGGAATAATTGACGACAGGCCGTTGAATTATTAGAAAAATAATGCACACCCGAGGTGGTAATGCGGTCACGACGCGAAGCGGAGTGGCCGTTCACCTCGGGTGTGCATTATTTTTCTAATAATTCAACGGCCTGAAGTCAATTATTCCGCTTATACTACAGTTACCACACCTCGAAACATTGTTCAGATTATGTATTTCAAGACGTTTGTAAAGTTTTTGTCATTAAAACGCTCTTGTATGTAGGACTAATTTCTTACGCATCTAATCCCATGCCTCCGTTGCTAATTCCAAAACGTCATTTTAGAGTTAGTAACGGAGGTTTGAGCCACTGATAGCAGACTAATGCTGGGACACACGACTAGCTGACACACTCTCTGACTGTTTTCATCGCAGCATATTTTAAACACCGACTCTGAACACAGACTGAACGCGCTGAACACGCGTTTGGGCATGATCAGTCATAAGTATCAAATTACATTCATAACCGGCCTTAAAGTGTGTCCCCGGCTTTATGCAGTTATTAATGCAGTTATTAGAGAGAGATGTGCAATAATGAGACAGAAAAGCATGTGCGTCAATATTATTATTTATTTATTAATTCAATTCGTTTTAATTAATTCGTTCATTCTTTTGTTTCTATTATTGACAGATGACAGTAGACTAGCCAAATAAATGAAACACAAAGCCCTTTTAACAAGTAGGCCAATCAATAATTATTTATTTGTTAAATTATCTGCAATAAAAATCCGTGCTGCAGGACTATCCATTTATTTAGCCTATATTCAGTTTAATTTTCTATTGATTATATAGGACTATATACTTTATTTATTAAAATTAAACTGCATGTTTCCATTGATTGTGAAGCTAGACATTGAAAATTGCAGATCAAGCGCATGGGGCTAAATGTTTTTTCTTGTTATGAATTGTATCCTATTTTCCGTTATTACAGTTGACTACGCGAAGTGATATGGAACTGTAATGCGGTCGAGACCTGCCTGGAACTACTTTAGCTGTGCGTTTCCCTGAAAATAATGCACACCTTAGAACGTTCGTCAACCAATCAGATTCAAGCATTCAACGGCCCTGTAGTATAATCTTTGTTAATGTTAGTTAATAGAAATTCAGCTGTTCATTGTTAGTTCATGTTTGCTCAGGTTCATTAAATAATATTAACAGATACAACTTGTGTTTTTAATAATGTACTTAAATTTCAATACAGATTCAATTAGCATGAACTACAATTAATAACTGCTGTAGAAGTATTTCTTTTATTATTGTTAGTTCATGATAACTAATGAGGTTAACTTAACAAAGAGAACATAATTATAAAGTGTTATCATGGTGTTTCATGTCATGTTCACTTGGTTAAAGTTTAAACCTCTTGATGCAGCAAGTGTGTGTGATCGAGTTGTTCATCAAGTGACCAAACCAGTGGAACACTTCATTTGCACGAAACCATGTTTGTTAACCACAAAAAAGAAAACTGTGCAGAAGTTAGATGTTTTTAAACATGTGCAAAAATATTAAAAACAATTAATATGCATGCCAAAAAAATATCTTTAGATTTATTGACATTTGTTTTCTTGACTTCAAGCTTTGTCAAATGTCTGTAAAACATCACTCATGTTTCAGCCCCAAGAAAGCTCATCATCCATGTGGTTTACCACTTTCACTGCTGAGCATGTCAGCGCACTTATAATAGAGAGAGAGAAAAACGATTCTATTACTATATATAAGCAAGATCTCCACTTAAAACAGTACCAGCAAAAAGTGTTACTATAATACACACACTGCATATTTACATACAAAGCAGCAAACGGTAAATATATATGAAAATTATATATTAAATTTCACACATATAAAATATAACAATAATAACAATACATTTTAGTTTGTAAAAAAAAAAAAAAAAAAAAAAAAAAAAAAAGCATATGTAGGCACACTTTGTATTCATAAAGTGTATCACATCATACATTGGCTGTAGACAGTAGTGCTCTGCTCCTGACTAGGCCTGGTGTTACTGGAGCACATGAAGAAATCAACTTCAGCACACTGAAAGAGGACCATATTATATATGAATGGACATATACAGTGATAGACATAATGTACAGTCAGCTGGTCATAAACATTTCAGATCATTTAATGAATATTGTGCAGTTTGAAGTTGCACTGTAAGAATCTCCAGGATAATAGAAGACAAAATAAGATAACATATATTAATATTGAAGATCTTACCTGTGGATTATTTGAGTTTTGAGCCGCAGATTTTCCAGTTGCATCAATAAAGCTCTTCACCATTCCTGAAACAGCACTGAATATGAATATCACTGAATTCACACATTAACAGTCCAAGAGCTGATTCACAGAGAGTGTGTTTTACTGTGAAAAATGTGAGATTCAGACCAGGGGAATGAAAAAAGTGTCTAGAGAAATGCGTTTTTTTAAAAGTTTAACTTTTTTAGGCATTTTTAGAATGTCTCGAAAGAGACGCTGAAAAAGAAGACAGACACGAGCGCAGCAGTTAAACACGTTTAGTGTGTGTTTAAAAAACAATGCAAAAGTAGCACAACCAAATAGAAAAACAAGTGACTGAACAAAAACATGATCCGTGTGAACCGACTACATTTTGTAGATCTAGAGTTTGTTATCTTGTAGTTCAATGACACTTTTACTGTAGTAAAACAAGTACAAACCTATTAATGCAATGGTCAGAAGCACATTCAGCAGGACAGATATGATGATGGTCATATTTCTCCATGGTATCTGGTGTTGTGGAGCGTCATCTGTCTGATTCCTGTGGACGGAGTCTGTAAAAGGTTTGTAGTTCAAACTTTATTCAGTTTCAGTCTTTAACAGAGCAATAAAACTATTATTAGATCTTCATACAGTATATTCAATCTGGAATCCATCATGTGGTTTATAAAGACATGAAATGATAAAATAACTCACCGCTGATGTAGATTTTGGTGCCGTTGCTGAATTTAGTTGGTTCATTAGTTTTCACACAATAATAAACTCCTAATTCATCAATGGTGATATTTCTGATGAACAGACGACTGTTAGTTTTCACTGAGTATTTGTGTTTAAAGCTGCTGTTTTCATATTTACCTCCTTCATATGTGTTGCTGTAAGTGCGTAAGATCAACACTGGAGGATCCGGTAATCTCAGTTTGTACCAGTAAATCTCCTCTATATCAAGATCACAGGTTATAATCACATCAGATCCTAAAGTTACTGGTGTGTTTGTTAGACTCTCTGTGGCTTGATACAACATGAACAGATCTATGAGAGAAAGAAAAACACATTTATTAAGATATACAATCAAAACTGACTAAATCAAATGTGATGTGAGAAACTCACAGATCTGCAGCTGTATGATCTTCATTGTCTGATCCAGATGAATAATATCTGCTATAGTGATCATTCACACATCTCGAACTGTGAGCGGAAACACAAACCTCGACCACACAGACGAGAGGGGAAGTCAGAGCTGGCCTTCTCTGAGAACATGATCATTCTTAGTTGTTTAAATCAACAAGTAATTAGAAGATACAGTGTGTGTAAATATGCCAGTGTGTTTTATTTGAATATACAGATGTTTCTTTTGATTTGCTCCTCAAAAAAACTACATAACTTTTATATAACGATATAAAATTGTATTTATTTATTATTTGCTACCAACACCAGGAGACATACTGTATCAGACTGAGCTTTGACTAAAATGCCATTACAAAGACTCAAGCTTAAAGAAAAACATCTGATGATATCTTGATGAACAGATGAAACCAAATCAGTAAATGTGCACGTCTTCCATCGACTCCAGCAGATTTTAAACACCGACTGTGTGTAAATAATGGGCCCGGTTTCCCGATAACACTCACTCTTAGCGCGCTAAGAAAGCTCGAAAGATATATCTTACCAAAGTTGTTTATGTTCCTAAGTGTGTTCCCCGAACCATACCTTAGGAAGCTGCTTAAGATATACCTTCTTACGTGCGACGTGACCCGGCGCTGTCCGTGGCGATGGTGCTGAATTGGTTGATATCGACGGCTCGAGAATCAATTATTCTCTCGTGCAGGGGCTGTTTATGTGAGAAAGCGGTGATCTTTATAAATGAAGCACTTCATAAATAGTTGAAATTGCATTTATTAGGACTCATGGGATATTATAAAAAATAACCCAAACTATAATAGCCTATAATAGCCTTGCCTACATATTATAAAATTGTAACATATATTGCTGCCATAATAACCATTTCAAAAATTTACGTGCTTTCTTCTCTTTCCCATTTTTGTTCGCTGAGGTGGAGCTGCGATGAAATATTGTTCTTGTAAATACTTTCCAGCATTTCAGTAATAAAAGTGTACGTCATGTACGGTGCTTGGCAGTGATCAAAAAGGATTTAAACAGCGGATTTTGAATCTCTTTTTGTAAACTCAGAGATGTGGATTCAGACGGCATAAATTAACGTACGACCTGTTTGTCAAAAAACAGTAGGTACTACTTTGGACAGGGATTTTAACGCGGGTTGGGTGAGAAAAAACACTGATATTATGGATTCGGACAGCACTAAAATAACCGACTTACCGGACGAGCCCATGAGAAACAATATTAGCGTCCGAATAGTACTTAACTGACAGTAGCCTATGCTTTCACTGGCCTTTAAAAGCGCTCTTTTATTAAAATAAATTTATAAAATTGTATTATATAATAATATAATTAAAATTCTAACAACAATCAGTGTAATGACAATTTTATTCTTTGCATGAAAATACTTGAATTCGCCTAATTGAACACTGTCTGGGTGTATTAAAACTTCAGAATTATATTCATATAGACCTGCAACAGTGATAAGGTAAAGCTAAGAGTGGTCCAGACTCCAGACCAACCTTCCGAATGTATGACTTACAGAATGTATACTTAACTAAGAACGTTTCGGGAAACACATATTAACGATAAGGTACAGCTTAAGGTGTAACTTAAGAACGACGTAGCGTTAAGAAGGTTTCGGGAAACCCAGCCCAGATCAGTTGTTAGTCAAAACATCAAAACATGGAGAACACAGAATCCAAAGTATGTAGTTACAGAAAAAAAGTATTTTAACAAAGTAAATAAATTTTGCAGTTTTATGTAAAAAAAAAAAAAAAAAAAGTAAGCTATAGTAATTGCAACTTACAGTATTAAGGTGAATAAATTGTATACTGTATTCACTGCAAGTATAGTACTATACTGAATATTGTATAGTACGTAATGCATGTCTATTCAGCACTTGCATAGTGTAAAAATACAGTAGTCCAACTCCAAAAGCCAAAAAGGTTACAGTAAAAAACTCTAATTGAAAAGCATGTTATAGTACACTCAATAGAGATGTGCAACTGCAAAATCAAAGTCAAAATCAAAACCAAAGCATCAATCATGTTGGGTCCGGCCTGATGACTTTGTCTACATCACAGGCATTGACCTTTCTTTACAGTTTTTCACAATTCCTAAGACACATTTCTTGAAACCTTCACCCATTTTCTAACAACATTGAACAAAAAATCTAAATTTTCAAACTAAACTCAAAAAACCATTGACTCTTCTCAAAAAGTCAAACAAGTGTTGTACTCAAAATCAAACAATGCTTTCAGATCATACACACGAGTCAATAAAATAAGCACTACAGATCATTCATTGGACACTACATCAAAAAATGGAGAAAACAGCATCTAGAATGTTACAGAAAAGAATAATATTGTATACAGTAAACATTTTTTTGCAATTACATAAACAGTCTAGTAATTGCAACTGATAAGGTGAACATATTGTATACTGTATGCACTTTAAGTATAGTATTTTACTGAATATTGAATAGTAGGCCTATTGAATCTCTGTATATTCAGCACTTGTCACAAATCTCTTAACATTTTTAAATCTTACCTTAAAACTAATTTTTTATAGCTTTTAATTGAATATTTGCATATTTTTTTCATTGTGCATTATTTTATATGGTGTATTTTGTTGCTTTAATTTTAATTTTATATTGTGGATTGTTTTATTTGTTTCTGTAAATCGCTTTGAGATATACAGTTAAAGGCGCTATAGAAAATAAAAGTTATTATTATTATTAATTGCATACTGTAAAAATACTGCAGTCCAACTGCAAAAGCCAAAAAGGTCAAATAAAACTCTAAATGAAAAGCATGTTATGGTACACTCACATACTGTAAGTTGTGCAACTGCAAAATCAAGGACAATGAGAGATTGATTCTGCTTCAGCTTCATGTCTTCCTGCTGGCTCTGGCCTGAGGACTTTGTCCACATCACAGACAATGTTGTCTCCAGCCAGACGAAGAGAAAAACCTTCTAGTCTGACACATCCAGCCTTGACAACACTGTCCACACCTTGCTCTTTCTCATCCTCTTCCTCCTCTTACACGTACTCCTCCTGCTCTCCCTCTCAGATTGTTTCCATTTATTGTTCATATCATCAGTGCACCTGTGTCACCTGTACACTCTGAACTGGCTCATATTATACAGTTGGTTTGATCACATCATATGAAATCAGCGTGAACAATTTTGAATCGTTTGAATTGCAAAAAGAGAATTGCAAAAAGAGTGCAGGAGATTTGCAAACAGTGTCGAACTGCCAGAACTTGTTTAAGGATTTTGCAGAAATAGTGATTTATTTGACAATTGGTTTAGGCTATTGAGAATTTGGTTCAGAGAATGGAGTTTAGTGTTTTAGCAATTCAGAAAAACTGTAAAAGCCTTATTCAAGTAGGCTATAGTACAGCAGGATGCAGTAAATCTTTTAGTGTTGTTTTAGGTGTACAATATGTATTGCCTTTAATGTCCATTTATATTCTTTACACATTAGCTTGGATACTTGCATGGGTAAAAAATAGCTAATTTTAAGGCGCTGACGTCGCGTCAGGTCGTCGCGTGAGTCACCCGTTCAGTAAGACGCTCAAAAGTACAAGACGTTCGGATAGATGTTCGATCGTTCAGATGTTTGATTTTGGCACGGAGTGCGCGCCATATTCTCAGCTCCATTTAAAATTGTAATAATACAGGTTTGTTGTAAATGTCATTTTAGTGTATTTTACAGATTGCATGTGTCAGTTGCAAAGGCTGGTATCACTGGGATTGCATGAGCAGACCAAACTTTCATTTGTCTGGGATCCCAAGACCCTGTGTAAAGTGTGTTAATGTGTGTGTTTAAATAAAAGTGTTTTTGCTAATATGTCTATATGGCATGCCTCGTTTGTGAATAAACTTCAACACAGAATCAGTTGCTCTTTTTTATTAAAAATGAAACTACACTCATGATTTACTATCTTTGATATTTTCAGTAAATGTATTATTTTATCTGCTGTAAACATTTTAATTGTTATGGAAAGATTGTAGAATAGAACTAAAAACATTTAATTGCTAACTTGTTGCAGGTTTGCTCATTTCACAACTTTATCAATTTAATAGTTCCATATCACCACTGTGTTCCTAATACACAGCATCATGTGGTCAAAAAAAAAAGTTTTTTACATTTACAGTTACGCTACATTTACAAGACATGTTTTGTCAACTAAATCCATCGTTTTGGGGGGAAAAGATCGGGAAAGTTTTCTGACAATATGAAAAAAAACCCCACAACTTTAGGATTTAATAAGGTTAAATTATTTACCAACTGAGCAAGCAATTATGAAATTATGGAACAATCACAGCAGTGTGTATGTCTAATTATCCCCATATTAATAATAATAATCCTCATGCTTTTGCCAATTACTGTATGTCTTCTCCATATACATATTTGTAAATAAAAACCCATGAGTAACTTAGCTTTGTGGTTGATCAATTTAACCACTTGTAATTCAGTTTTAACATTTATCATTGTGTTTTAATACTAATGATAAGTATTGTAGATGTTAATATTGATTAAAAACTTAAAAACTTGATTATAAATCACTCAAGAGATATACATTGAAGCGGCAGTGGATTTCAGAATCAAACCATTCAGGGGTCTGAAGTTGCACCCTCTTTGCAGACTGTTACACCAGATCCTCCTGTGGTTTAGAGCAAGCTCCCTGAGAGAGAGTCTACATTCCTGGATAACTGAATTTAGGGAGAAGAAATCCTGTCGAGTCAGGTACTGAGGGCTGGGAAATGGAGACTCCGTCCCAAGATGGAGTTGATTTGGAAAAAGTCTGGCTGGGCGGAAATGGAGCTGTTTGCTTCTCAAGAAACACCACACTGTCCGCTCTGGTTCTCATTCACCATGGTACAGACATGGCCGATGTCTGTACGCTGTCCCCCAGATTACTGCTCTAGAGAGTGTTCGCCAGGACGGGATCAGCCTACTCTTCGTAGCCTATCTCTCCTGAACGACTCTCCTTGGGAGATTCCAACCAAGTCTGTCAAATGCTGGGGGCACAATCCACCACCCTCATTCACTCGCATTTGCTGTCCTGCAGTATTTTAGACCAAACATATAATGGTGACTGAGAGTGACCTGGACATGAATAAATAAAATGAGCCTGCCAGAAGAATTTCATGATAACTGGATTATGTCTTGTTCGGTCTGTATCATCTCAGTGAGCTTTTATGAGGGTTTACGCATGCGCTGTAAGGTGAATTTAGCGTTTTCCGATGTTTCAGTGTGGATTAGAAACTTTTGGAAAATGCTTGAAAACATTATGGACAGCGAGTGTGGACAGAGAGGTGTTTAAAGTCTGTGTGGACAGAGAGTGTTTTGAACTCAGTTTTCAAATCTATCTGGATTAATGTAGACATAGCAAAAGCCTTAGGTAGGCTGTGTGTTGAGAAGTTCATATCAAAATTTTGCATGCAGGAATTAATTTATATTACATAGGAAATAAAGAAATGCTGTTATCTGGGGGTGAATGCAACGTATGCAAATTTCAAAACATGATTGTTGAAGAGACAAATGCTTTTTATTTCACCATAAATCGCCTTTACAAATATTTTTGTCCTCAGCTGTGTTGAGGTGAGGCGTTTACTTGGAATTGAACATCGACTCCAATCAACAAGTAACCCTGTTCAAGAAAACACATTAGGTTACACAGGGTCTCTCTAAATGATCCAAGATGTACAGTGAAAGATTCAAATTTAAGAATATGTTTTAGATCTGCTGATCCTACTTCCTTACATAACATCACATGAAAAACTAAGGTAAATTACACTGTATTGGGCATTCAAGGTGAACATGATGGCATCAATTTACTGATCAGAAGTCAGCTGTAAGTCAGCTGTCTAAACATTGTAATAGTCAGGGGTTAGTTGAACTGTGTGTGAATGTTACATAGTCTTGGATCTCAGTTGGGGGTAATTGCCTCTATTGTCTTTAGATGATTAGATTCAGTAGTCATCTCTAAGGCTGTGTGTAAGTTCAGCACCTTTAAGGACAGCCCACTGTATGGCCTATAAGATACCATGTAAAGTTCCCTCAGTCAGATTATGTTGGACGAATCCTCATCCGCGCTCAATAAAGAATACTTCTGTTTGAACGTGATCCCAACTGTCTCACTGGTCTCTGCTTCGAACAAGAAAAACTTTACAACAGATGGTGCCGTGACCCGGATGGAGAAGAAGGAAACTCAAAGAACTGAATCTTAAAACTTCAAGCTTCCTCCAGATTGAAAACTTCAAGCTCAAAGATCTCAACAAAGCTGACTGAGTTCCAGACGAATGTTTTCTGTACAACCAAAGACTCGGTGAGTTTCACTCCACTCAAAGAACCAATGCAGACCAGTACAAATGTTTTCCTCTGCGCCGTTCAGAGAAGTAGTTAACAAACAGCTGTAGAGTTTGGTTAACTAAAGATAAGCCTCTAAAAAGTTTTCTTTTAGAGATGAAATTGATCCTCTGTTGTTGGCAGGGAAGATTAACAGTTACATGTTAATATTGTTTGTACCTTTGTAAGCTAGAGAAGATTTAGCCTCATGTGCTAATAAGATTGTACCCTCTGTTTGCAAGACAGTAGAGAGAAGTTTTTTTTTTAGTGTTTGTTTGTGGTAACAGAAATTCACAAAATGTTTAGGAAAAGTACTAGACAGATTACACCTTTTTGGACAGATAGTGAATTCAAGTCTTTGTTATCAGAGCACATGGACTCCATCGTGACTGAGCCAGTCAGATTGAATTTAACAAAGAAATTTGGCATTGATCCAGAGAAAGTGTGGTCAATTGAAGATTGCAAGAAAGTGTTGAGTGCATGTATCAGGAAGAAAAATCTGAAAGGCATTATCTGTTGTCACAGAGAATTTAGCTTATCCATTGCACAAGAACAATCTCGTTGTATTGCTACGTTAAACGATCAGAACAAACAATTGCAGACTCACATGTCCTGTCTCAAGACAAAGGTGGGCCATAACAAAGCCTCAACCAAATGTGATTTAGAAGACCAACAGTCAGATGAAAGCTATCCTGGTTTACAGTCTTTTGATAGATGATAGAGGACAATGTCAATGCAGATGTAAATGCAGTTGAAGTGTGCGTAGCTAGACAAAAGCCTCAGGGAAAAGGTGTTGATACAGTTCCATTTGCAACCCCCATATTGCAGCCACAAGCAGTCAAAACATTTTTAGGACCTAAAGATGTATAGAGACTATCCCAGAGCTTACCCTCAGCATGCACAAATTTTTCTGAATTTAGAAAAGCATTGATCAGTAAAATGCGTCTTTATGACATGTCGTTGGCAGAAGTTACACAGCTGATGTCACAAATTCTAACTGAATCTGAATTCAACAGTTTTGAGTCTGCTGTTACTTCCGAACTGCAACATGTCAGTAAAGGCGATTTGAGAGAAGGTGTTTTGAAAATCCTAAAGAATATCTTAGGATTTTTATGCTTGCTTCAATTCTGTTTAAGAGAATATAAAGTTTGTATGTAATTTGAGATCACTATCTCACATTCATAGATGGATGCACACTACTCAAAAACTACTCACATTTCAGCATTAGAATAATCTCTGTAGCCTATGGGTATAATCTGCAACGTTTTAATTAGTTTACATGGTTATAAAATAAAACCCGAAAATAACCTGCAGGGAAAGTTCCCAGAAAATATCTTTGTTTGACCGGTTGTGAACAAGTGCGGCAAACACGACTAGAATTTGGCTGAAATAACCTCTGATGATGACGTTCTCTGTGGGTATAAAAACATAAACCCAAAATCTTCTTCTTCTTCTTCTTCTTCTTCTTCTTCTTCTTCTTCTTATTATTATTATTATTATTATTATTTGGTACATTGTTCAGTATTATATTGAGAGCACTTCTTGTTAAACTTTCTGTTTACTTTTGTGAGGAAGAAACTACTTCAACTAGTTGTGAAGTTGTGTGACAGTTTTATCATTTTTATTTGCACTACAAAGAGTGTATGTATATTTTTTTTATTATTATTTATTCATTTTTTATATATTTCTTAAGAAGCATAATTTATTTTTAGACTTATTTGTTGGCCAGTTGTGGTCTGTGCAATAAATATTAAAAGTTCTAAACCATCTATTGTGTTTTGTTATTCCACTATATTAATGATTATATTTTAATATTAAAGTTAATAGGTGTCTCTTACATTGTCCCACAGCAACAGTAAAATAGTGTAGATTAGTGTACAATGTTTTATAATAATAACAATTTATTATATTTAGTGTCCATTTCATTCATTTAACATATTTAATATTGGGGTCATCCAAGTTATTTGACATATTTGAACATTTAAAAAAAAAAATCAATAGTTACTTTCCCAGATAATTAGTTTTATAAATAATTAAGTTACTAGCTCAGTTACTAGTGAGAAGTAACTAGTAACTATAAATAATAACTTTTTTATAGTAACATGCCCAACACTGCTAGTATGTAGCTACCGCTGGACGCAGCTTTGCGGTAACAATAAATACAACATAAACTAAGTTAATAATTTCAGAGTAAGTCAGAATAAATCCAAATGCAACATTTTATTATTAGTCAGGTAAATGTATCATGCCAATTACATAATCAAGTCAAAGATAATCAATACAATAACATTAAATGCTCAAAGATAAAGAGTAAAAGATGCATATCTGACATTAGATAAAATATATAATGCTGAGCGTCCAATTACAGACTGATCTGACTACAATATCACACTGAGCCTCTTGCAACATCTCTTTAAATAATCAGCCCAAGACAGAAACCTCTTTCATATGGAAACATGTGCTAACAATGGGAATTTGCATTAATCACAGTCTTTCGAGTTTACACCTTTTGAGGGCAGAATCCATTTGCATGAAAGACCCACCCTTCTCTGTAAGGACAACCCAGTCTCACGGCAGTTCGTGACATAGTAACGAAATTTAATCTATTGATTCGTGTTCGTGGACACGATTTCCCCCATTTTTTCGTGTCAGTCAGCACGACTTTCAATCTAATGTATTTCAATGGGACGTATTTTTCGTGCCTGCACCACGTTTTTCTTTCGAGAGCACAGTATTGTTTTTTCTCAATTGTTATTCATTTTGCAAACTTTAAGAGCTACATTACTCAATATTTAATCAAGATATTTTAATCCTCGTTTTTATTGCTTTATATTCGGTAGACTACTCAACATTAATCTATTTATTCGTGTCCAAGGGCACAAATATCCTTCTTTTTTTCGTGTCACTCAGCACGACTTTCAATGCATTTCAATGGGACGTATTTTTCGTGCCTGCACCACGTCTTTCTTTTGAGAGCACACTATTGTTTTTTTCTCAAATGTTAGGCTATTCCTTTTGCAAACTTTAAGGGCTAGGCCTACATATTACTCAACATTTAATCAGGAGATTTTAATCCTTGTTGTATTGCTTTATATTCGGTAGGCTACTCAACACGAATTGATTCGTGTCCATAGGCACGAATTTCCTTCTTTTTTTCGTGTCACTCAGCACGACTAATCTAATGTATTTCAATGGGGCGTATGCACCACATCTTTCTTTTGAGAGCACTCTATTGTTTTTTCTCAGATGTTACTATTCCTTTTGCAAACTTTAAGGGCTACATTACTCAACATTTAATCAGGTGATTTTAATCCTTGTTGTATTGCTTTATATTCGGTAGGCTACTCAACACGATTTGATTCGTGTCCATAGGCACGAATTTCCTTCTTTTTTTCGTGTCACTCAGCACGACTAATCTAATGTATTTCAATGGGGCGTATGCACCACATCTTTCTTTTGAGAGCACTCTATTGTTTTTTCTCAGATGTTACTATTCCTTTTGCAAACTTTAAGGGCTACATTACTCAACATTTAATCAGGTGATTTTAATCCTTGTTGTATTGCTTTATATTCGGTAGGCTACTCAACACGATTTGATTCGTGTCCATAGGCACGAATTTCCTTCTTTTTTTCGTGTCACTCAGCACGACTTTCAATCTAATGTATTTCAATGGGGCGTATGCACCACATCTTTCTTTCGAGAGCACACTATTGTTTTTTCTCAAATGTTACTATTCCTTTTGCAAACTTTAAGGGCTACATTACTCAACGTTTAATCAGGAGATTTTAATCCTTGTTGTATTGCTTTATATTCGGTAGGCTACTCAACACGAATTGATTCGTGTCCATAAGCACGAATTTCCTTCTTTTTTCGTGTCACTCAGCACGACTTTCAATCTAATGTATTTTAATGGGGATTATGGGGCGTATGCACCACGTCTTTCTTTCGAGAGCACACTATTGTTTTTTCTCAAATGTTAGGCTATTCCTTTAGCAAACTTTAAGGGCTACATTACTCAACATTTAATCAGGAGATTTTAATCCTTGTTGTATTGCTTTATATTCGGTAGGCTACTCAACACGAATTGATTCGTGTCCATAAGCACGAATTTCCTTCTTTTTTCGTGTCACTCAGCACGACTTTCAATCTAATGTATTTCAAAGGGACGTATTTTCCGTGCCTGCACCACGTCTTTCGTTGCAACATGGTCTCACCCCTATTCGTCACATACCGTTTGGTCATTTCCCCCTCACGTCCAAAGCCGACGTTGAGGGTACCCCCTATTCGTCACTTGACAACGGAGAGGGTCGTCCGATAGATTTGAGTGCGAATCCCTCATCTTTGAATTTTGAACTTTGATTATTTTCCTAACCCTAACTCTTTTTCCTCTCTTTTTATATAATTTTGGGCTACATTAAAATTGCATAATTACAAGACGGTAGGCTATATTTTCTATATGCTTAAAACATTCCAAGGTTCATTTAGGTGGGATATTTTATAATTTTCGATCACATATTGTGGTAATTTCCCCCTCACGTCCATAAGCCGACGTTGAGGGTAGCTTGCTGAAACTCTTTTCTAAATCGGTAATATCACGATTTTTCCTCTCTTTTTTATATTATTGTGGACTACATTAAAACGACATAATTGCAGGACTGCATATTTGCTGTAGGCTTAAAACATGCCTTAATTTATTGTGGGATATTTTATAATTGTCGATGGTATTTCAATTTGCAATGGCTTATAGTGAGCCTACTTTTCTTTTCTTTTTTTTCTGCGCCAAAAAAAAGAAAAAGAAAAAAAGAATAGCCTAGAACTTTCATCTCAATACTGATTATGAAGTTGTAATAAATTAATTATATAGCCTACTGCAGACATGTTTATATTACTTTATATGGACATATCCTTTGGCAAAGAGATGGATGCATTCTGGGAAGTGATATGTGTTTAAATGTAATGGCTACATACTCGTTTTTCCTTCACTTGGACATTTATGCTGACCCCTTTAAAAGTTTGAGCACGGATATAAAATATTAAGACTGTACTTTTTAATTATGATTGATATTTTGGCGCAATTTTGTGCAACACGTCACTGTGTGCGACCATCGGAGAAACCATTGCCCAGCCCAGCGCGATTCCACCACGGTAAGTCGCTTACAACAGTCTAATAAGCAAGATGAATTCATAAGCATTATTTACACGTCCAAAATGAATAAAATTACGAGTTTATATAAAAAAAAACATGTTCTAAGCCTAGATATAGGTTCTAGATGTATATATACAAAATAAAATTATGAGTATTTC
Organism: Abramis brama; assembly: GCF_963993115.1. Classification (NCBI taxonomy): domain Eukaryota; kingdom Metazoa; phylum Chordata; class Actinopteri; order Cypriniformes; family Leuciscidae; genus Abramis; species Abramis brama. The sequence goes on along the minus strand of NC_139968.1, from coordinate 10,942,237 downwards.
CACATAAAAAAAAAAAAAAAAACATGCTGTGATATATATATCACAACATGTGTTTTTTTATGTGGAAATACTCCTAATTTTATTTTGGACGTGTAACTGCTTATTGAGAATTTTTTGGGGGAATAGTAATTGGGGACATTTAGATGATGAGATTTTCTCTCGATCATCGTGGTTCACACACAACGTCACTGTAATGTGTTAGTAATAACAATATTATCACTTGGTCTAACGTTATACTGCACATAACGCTGCCTTTAAATCTGGGATGGCGAACCCCTAGACACATGTTACGTGCCATTAAAAAAAAATGTTACGCGCCTTTTAACAGTAGCACAGGAAATAGGAACAACGTGAATCTGTATTTATTTATCCTAAGCATTTACAAGAAAATGGGAATCACTCAATATTTGGGTACACTTTTTAAATCTTATATCAACATAACACTACATAATTAACATTTTCTGTTGTTCTCCCTGCAGATCCTGTCAAACATATCACCTGTCGAACCTATCCGAACCTGATTTTCAAAACCCAAAGGCACTTTTAAGAGCCAACCTCTATCTCTTCATTATTTTCTATCTTACATCCTCTCTGTTACATCCTCTCTTTCATCCTCAATCTTTATCTATCTCACAGTCTTTATCTATTGCTCTTTCTTTCCTCCCTGTCTGTCTTTGTCTACTTGTCTGTCTTACCCATCTTTGTCAGTCTGTCTGTTTGTATCTGACTGTGTCTGTCTGTCTGTATCTGACTGTCTGTCTGTATCTGACTGTTTGTTATAATGCCAGGGGGGTCTACAAAAAAGATCTGCCCCTTTTGTCAGGGGATAATATTTTGTGCTCAAAAGATCTGCTCACATTGTAAAAAGGAGCAGCCTCTGAAGCAGCGCCTCAAGAAGAAGCTTCAGAGGTTTGATGAGAAGCGAGAGGAATGGGTGGTTGGTCGTAAGAAAAACCACAACACTGCGTCCATCAAGGATGAAGCCAATATCATGGTACGTACAATTTCATACATGACAGTAAACTGTCCAGATCATCTAAGAAGTACATTCAGTGGTACCATTTGATATTGAGCATGCCAGCGCAAGGTCAGAAAGGCATTATTTTTTGCCAATATAGATAAATTTGAATTTTTTTTTCCAATGATACTTTGTCCTCCCTGTGTCATCAGAATCAATTTAAAAGTATAATTTAACTATCAACTTTGAAGGCACACGTAATTGTGATTTGTAGTTTTTATTTTAGTGGTGGTAATACAACCATAAAGTTATCACATCTTCACCGTAATACATCACATACCTAAATGATCTACCAGAGCAAAATTTGAACACACAGCAAATACAATTGAAACTCAGGAATTCTTGAGTTCATAACATATACAGTCATGCATTATGACAGAATTACAGGTGCAATTTAATAATCAAACTTTCTTATTGAGTGGATGAGAAATAACACATGAACTGCATTCATACTGTACTACTCAAAGCACTTTAAAATGTGAATGCGTCAATTGTAAATATGTGCAGCATTCACCCATTTGGTCACATAATCACTAAGGTTCTGCCTTTATTTATAATTAATCTTTAGATTGTCATTGTCCAGTTGCACAATGGTTACATAATCTTATCAATGTAGGTGCAAAACCCGAGCTACTAATGTTACAAAAATAAATATTTATATAAAGTTATATGAAGGGTACCCTCATGGTGTCAGATTTATCTTTTTACTGTTTTTCTATATATAGTTGTTTTTTGCTTCTATTGTATGAGCCTTTCCTGTTTGCACATAAAGCTAAACTCACCATTAGGTTAAAAAGCCTGAATGACAGTAACCTGGATGCTGTCATTAATAATGTTATATATTTTTAAATTAATATTCTTAGTTATTTTTTATGTTGTTTTTCTATTACTTAAAACAGCAAACACACAATTTTGTCATTGCAGCTTGAGAAACTCCATGCCATTGGCTACAAACCAGTTCTGCTACTAGGAAAGGAGAACAAAAAAAAAGAAATTAAGTGCGAAATATTAACGCCTCGCTGCACACTCTCCACCTTTGCCCAGGACTACCTACAGAAGATAGGTTCATTTTATGAATACCTTTGTGAAGGTGAGATGCATGCACTGTCTTAAAGTCACAGTTCACAACTTGTGTTGAGTACTCAAAATATTTTATTAAAGTTTAAATCTTAAAGGAATGTCTCACCCCTAAAACTTAAATTCAATCATTCTTTTTTTCTGCTGATGAATGCTTGTATGATCATAGGCTACTCTATGTGACTTCTCTACCAACACATTTAATGTAGACGCAAATGGGTAGAAAAATATAAAAATTCACACCTGGCAAATGATTATGGGAATTGAAGTAAACTTTCAAAACAGTAGTTTCTTGCAACTGCAGATACTCAGACATGTAGATTCTAAGTGTATTGAGCCCTGTTTGTATTAATAGCATGCAGTACACTGGTCTACAATGGGATTTGGCACCCAGAGTTAAGTGCATTCAAGCATATACTGTCAACTTTAGAATTATGTTTGGTATGTTTTTGTAGGAGCCATATTTCATTTCTGTTTTCAGCCCACATACAACCATATTTTTAATGTTTAGGCACACTGACCACAGCATTTTTTGTAGTGACATACTAATTGAACACATTACATTTGCAAAGACCCGTTTTGGTCACTGGGTCAATGAATCAAATGATAATGAATCTATATATACTCATTGAAACAATATCGAGGACAGTGCTAAAATGTAGATCATTAAAGGAAATAACACAGAGAAAAAGAAAACCATCAAATTTTTGCTGTGGATACACCACAAACTTACACTGCTACTAACTTTGAGGCATAAAGCCCAAAGTTTTTTAGCGCACGCAGTCTAGTCTTAACTGAATAGTTTGACCCAGTCTGTAAACAAACATTATACTTGTCATTTTTTTAATAGATATTATGAGCACTCTGGGTTTTATTTTCCTGACTTAAAGATATATTGTGTTGGTTATCGTCATAGAAAATCAATCAAATATATTACAGATATCTACTGTAATACATCCAGTAGACTCTCAATAGTTCTCCTGCAATCAAAAGTGCCTTCAAATCTGGTTGGGGAAAATTTGGTATATATTATTCAAACACATTTACCTAACAGTTAAAACAGGTACAGATCAAGCTTATGGTTAACCTCTATGTTTTAAATAAGCAAAACACAACACTTGTTTAACTTGCACAGGATGGACCCAGGATTCCAGTGGCAATGAGGATCAGCTGATTACTCTGCAGCTCACACCCTGCGAGGCGAGCCCCACGGAGGGGCAAGTGGAGCAGGCGGAGTCCACGGAGGGGCAAATGGAGCAGGCGGAATCCACGGAGGGGCAAGTGGAGCAGGCGGAATCCACGGAGGGGCAAGTGGAGCAGGCGGAGTCCACGGAGGGGCAAGTGGAGCAGGCGGAATCCACGGAGGGGCAAGTGGAGCAGGCGGAATCCACGGAGGGGCAAGTGGAGCAGGCGGAGTCCACGGAGGGGCAAGTGGAGCAGGCGGAATCCACGGAGGGGCAAGTGGAGCAGGCGGAATCCACGGAGGGGCAAGTGGAGCAGGCGGAATCCACGGAGGGGCAAGTGGAGCAGGCGGAATCCACGGAGGGGCAAGTGGAGGAGGCGGAATCCACGGAGGGGCAAGTGGAGCAGGCGGAGTCCACGGAGGGGCAAGTGGAGCAGGCGGAGTCCACGGAGGGGCAAGTGGAGCAGGCAGAATCCACGGAGGGGCAAGTGGAGCAGGCGGAGTCCACGGAGGGGCAAGTGGAGCAGGCGGAATCCACGGAGGGGCAAGTGGAGCAGGCGGAATCCACGGAGGGGCAAGTGGAGGAGGCGGAATCCACGGAGGGGCAAGGTAATTAGAACAAATTTAAAGAGTTACAGTTTATATTTGTAAAGTCCAAAAGTGTTTGACCCATGGGTTACCTTAACTTTACTTGACTTCCAGTGTTTTTCCCCCATAGAGCTTGATGCAGGTTAGGGCTCTTTTCAACGAAATGAACTCAAACTCACCATGCTATAACTTTTTTGCTGCTTGATAAAGTAAAACTCACTATAGGTGATGATACACAGGGCAACTTTTTGAGCAATGTTGCTGGGCAATCTTGCCGAGCGATTGTTCCTTGGGCACTTTCACATTGAAAATGGGCAACACATTTCTATCTGGATAATTTAGATGGGTTGTGGGCCCTGTGTCTCATCTGGTTGCCTGTTGACGGCAACATTGCCCAGCAACATTGCTCAAAAAGTTGCCCTGTGTATCATCACCTACAGGGTTCTCATTTTCAATGGATAATCTGCTAGAAAAGTTTATCTGATATTACATAATTAGATAGATGATAGGTCTATCTGATTCTGTACTAGGGCTGTTGGAAGGAATTTTGTGAGTCTATTAAAAATTTAAAAGTAAAATAAGTACTACTAATCAAATGCTGAAATTACTAGGCCAAATTTTATTATTAAAGATATTAGGATAATTCGAATATTCAAAATAATTGGGAATGTCAGTGTCCCATGAACACTTAACTTAACCATTCTCCCACCCCTTGCGTTCCCTGAACAAGTCAGCGCAGAATCAGCGCTTGTTGAAACATATTAGGATTATCACAAACAGGATGGACATAAACGAGAAAATGAAACACGTGGAGTTAATGGAGCAACCTTAATTCAATCGCAATAAGAATGCATGTACTTTACACCTATTAATACATGTACTGCCACACTTGTGCGATGTTGTGATCTTCAAGAATTTGAAATAATAAGTTAAAGATTTATTTGGTATATGAGTAATTTTCTTTCTCCAAACCCACAGCTGTCTTCACAGGGTCAGCCAGGGGCACAGTCGCAAGTCGAAAAAAAAAAAAGTCAGGTATGTAAATAATGTTTGTCCGTCCTTCGGATGAGACGTTAAACTGAGGTCCTGACTCTCTGTGGTCATTAAAAATCCCAGGGTGTCCTTCGAAAAAGTAGGGTGCGGTGGGGTGTAGGGGTGTAACCCCAGCATCCTGGCCAAATTTGCCCATTGGCCCCTGTCCATCATGGCCTCCTAATCATCCTCATATACTGATTGGCTTCATCACTGTCTCCTCTCCACCAGTAAGCTGGTGTGTGGTGAGCGTTCTGGCGCAATATGGCTGTCGTCACATCATCCAAGTGGATGCTGCACATTGGTGGTGGTTGAGGAGATTCCCCCCTTCAATGTAAAGCGCTTTGAGTACCCAGAAAAGCGCTATATAAATGTAATGAATTATTATTATTATTATTAGGGTAATTATTGGTGGTTCTGATAACTGTTACCATAGCTTGGTAACTATGAAACTCAATGAAACTCATTAGTCAAGCAGATTCTCTAATAAGTAAATTCATTACTTAAATAGAATTTAAAGGGGACCTATTATGCTAATTTCCAGTTCTATATTTTTATTCTGATACTCCACTAGAGTAGCTTTGCATGATCCTAAAAAAAGTCCTTATTTATCTTGAACTGGTCCTTTATGCAGACCGTGTCTGAAACAGGTCATTTTAGATGGAGTATTCTAAAAGCCTACTATGATTACTATTTTCCAATGAGCCTGCATGTGATGTAAAATCTGGAGCCAAATTAAACGGTGTGTTTGCACACACATTAACTGGGAGGATGGTCTTTTCTCATATTTCAGGGGTGTCTAGACACACCAGGGACACATATTTATGTTGAAAAGACATTACAAAGTGCATTTTGTCTAATTATTGTAAATGTGTTTTTTTTTTTTTTTTTTTTTTTGAGTGGATATATGACTGGACTGTAATCTTATATCCCACAGGGGGACCAAGGCATATGCCTGAAAGGAAAAGGCCACAAAAGAGTAAGTGCATGTAAAAGCAATGATTCATACTTTGCTAAACATTGCAACTTAACCCGTTAATTCGCTTTAGTTCAATTGCTTATTTTTTTTAACTACTACAACAGACAATTTCCGGTAGTCACAATTTTATTTATTTAATGAATTATTTAGCAAACGCTTTTATCCAAAGTTACTTACAAATAAATACAATATGTACAATACAAGCAGTCAAATCAACAACAGGGCAACAATACTGTATGTAAATGTCGTGACCAGTCCAGCTAGTCCAGCGTAGCACACGTAACCATGATTATTCATAATAGATATAGAATAGGAATGATTAGTATTATTGATATTATTACAATTGACATGCTATAAAATCCAACAGGCTTAATTAGTCAAATTTGACCAAAATGCATTGCCAAGTAGTAGAAGTAGCAGCAGTGTTCTTAGTTGTGAGCTGTGGCTTAGCAGTAGTATGGTTATTCAAGCAAGCATACCACATTGGAACCGAGAGTAATTTGGTTCCATGATACATATTTTGATTAGTGATAAACATCACTTGTCATCCTTGCAAGTCTGGTCACTACTTAAGTCTTCATAGTTGTGTTTATTTTGTTTCTAATCTAACAATCTAAGAAATATTTGAAATGTGTTTTTGATGTTCACAGATTGCTCCTACCACACTCGCCTAGAGGCTTTCCCCATCAGGAGTGTATTAAGAGAAAGAGTGAGAAAGGTTAGACAGTCATAAAGGAACTGCAGAGTGTAGGCAGTATGCAGAGTGTAATATAGGATTTAGAAACTTCCGTGTGTTTTGGCAAATACATATTATACATACCATAATTGTTAGGTAGATACTTTTTATGTGTTCAGTCTTTTTGAATTACAGTTTATGAAGGAGTGTCTTCTGAAAATCAATGAAACTCAATGCCTATAATCAGACATAATAGCCTTATGCTAAGAATGGATTTTATTTTTTGTATTTTCTTACATTAGGGCAAAGCAGAAATGCTGGTTGACTGGGAGCCCTGTCCAGTATGGTATGTATTATTCTGTTCTTCTGCTTAATGAATTAATGCATTCATTATTTATTTACTTAAACTTTTTTTTTTGCTACAATTTTTTGATTAATCTGTTCTGTTTCAGATTAAACAAGCCTTTTAAACAAGTTTAAAGCACACATCATTACCGAACATGTCTTTTATAAGTATAACAGTTTCATTTTCCATCTATGAAGGACCACCACCATTACTGGATGCATGAAGGAGGTGGTTCTTCATAGATGGAAAATGAAACTTATACTTATAAAAGACATGTTCGGTAATGTTTTAAGTTTATTGGAAACCCCAACCAGTAACAGAAAAAAAAAATCCCTTCTGTTTTTAGTGGTGAGCAGTGGGCCCATTCCTGGCAGCCAAAGGATTCACTCCAAAATAATAAAAATAAATAAAATGTATATTTAGAACTCCATTTTGGTTTCAGCCTATTTATTAAATTGTTTCTGTGCTGCATTTGAAGTCATATCTCATCTTTCTGTAGTAGTGAAAAGGGGAACATCTCCAAGAATATGACCTGGAGTTTAATCTCGAAAGGGAATGTACTAGAAATGTACTTAATCCAACTGAATTTTCTTCTTCAGATGTTATTCAAAAGCATGTTTCATATTTCATGATTATAAATTGCACTGTTATTTTATTACAGTTGACGTGTAATTTGATTTCATGTTCTGTTTTCTGTGCTTTTCAAGTTCACTTAACCTCACAGTCCACTGTTAAGAAAAACAACCTTATGGCTTGTTTGACATGAAGCTAAAATATGAAGTTCAACAAATAAGACTGTCCTTCTTTATACTCGCACATTATATCATATCTTTTACATTGTCTCTCTCACTCTCTTCTACTCCAAACTCATCAGCTGACTGGGTGTTTTATGTCTTAAACCAAATGTATTTTCTTCTCAACCCTCTTGAGCCAATCGTGTCATACAGTAGGTCCCTCCACTGTGGTCATCAGGAGAAGAGCTCCACATTCATCCAGATCTCAGCATTGCTACTCACCCCTTCACCACCACCAGTGTCGGCTCCATGTAGGGGATATCCCTTTTTCATATCATGCATTTCTCTTAAAAGAGTGATGTCTTGATGTGGTCCAATTGCCAAAGACTATATAGTTTCAATTTGTTATGCACCTTGTCAATAAATTTGTTTGATCATTCTTTAAGCCTCTAGTGAGTAATTAAGCAATAAATAAGCATTTGGAATATTTTCACTTGTATTTTTGTGAAAGAACACAAATACACTACAATAACACTTGCAAAAGATGATAATTTTTGTTTTTACTTTTCCATGCATGAATTTAATTCAAAACAATATGAGGATGAAGTGGTTGAGACAAAAGAAACAGACTACATTGAGCATATTTATATGTGATGAAGTGGATTCTTTTTTAATTAAAATTTAGCTTAGCATATATAATTGAATCAGAGCTCTCAAGTTTTTATAAAAAAAATTGGAGTGAGGTTACATTTGTTAGGGGAGGAGCCACTCACATATTTGAAACAGTGGCCCCAAGTTTTTGCTTGCAGTTCAATTGTATCTATTCTTGACCAGCACAAACAAACTATAGCAATTGGTAAATCTGATAAACAGACTGATTCATCCAAATAAAATATATGATTTTATCTTCTAGAACTGAACAGTGTTTTTCACACATTTTGGAATTCTTTACTGTAATATTAGGATATTGTTTGTATACTTATTGCATCTAATGCTGACATATTTATAAGTGGCAGTTTATTACATTCATCAGTTGGTAAAACATTTGCAGGCCATAAATAAATAAATAAACATAATGTTAAATACAACTTTTTTTTTTTTTTTTTTTTTTAGTCGCTCTTTGAAGGGTAGCATAACTCCCGCCGACAATCTTGAATTCATGTCTACTGTAGCCTAGCTAAAACCACAGATTTGAAGTCTTGGCGATTTTTTTTTTTTTTTAATCCTAATCATATAGCCTATAAATATAGCCTAATGTATGTTTCGGCTGTATAATGTATGTTTCTTAATATAGAATAGTAAAGACACATTTTTATAACATTATTCCTGGTTGGGAAACCAGAAGAACTACAAGTATGGTGACTGATATGTACACTCTGTAAGATCAATGGCACGTCTCTCGTGGGAATTGTAGTTTATACAGTTTTTTCCCAACTGCTTACACACAAAATCTTTTTTATGTCACACGATTTTTTGAAACCTCTCACTCAAAGTGCAAAACTTCACACCACATCTCCAAAAACAATAAACTATTTCTCAGCCTTTGACTAATAGCATAAAACACTTTTTTCAAAACACTAGGCTACACACAATTTTGTGTGTGCAGTTTTGGGAAAGTTTTGAAAAAAGGTGACATAGTTTTGAAAATGTGTGCAAGCAGTTGGAAAAAAAAAGTAAATAGTGTACATTGGAGACAGCCCTGATGGTTGTTCTACAACTACAATAACAGTCAAATATACTCAATGACCTGATAGCCTCGTGATTTTTTTTTCATCTTGATCATTTAAATATAGTATAATGTATGTTTCAACTGTAGGAGATTGTTGATATATACACTCACCTAAAGGATTATTAGGAACACCATACTAATACTGTGTTTGACCCCCTTTCGCCTTCAGAACTGCCTTAATTCTACGTGGCATTGATTCAACAAGGTGCTGAAAGCATTCTTTAGAAATGTTGGCCCATATTGATAGGATAGCATCTTGCAGTTGATGGAGATTTGTGGGATGCACATCCAGGGCACGAAGCTCCCGTTCCACCACATCCCAAAGATGCTCTATTGGGTTGAGATCTGGTGACTGTGGGGGCCATTTTAGTACAGTGAACTCATTGTCATGTTCAAGAAACCAATTTGAAATGATTCGAGCTTTGTGACATGGTGCATTATCCTGCTGGAAGTAGCCATCAGAGGATGGGTACATGGTGGTCATAAAGGGATGGGCATGGTCAGAAACAATGCTCAGGTAGGCCGTGGCATTTAAACGATGCCCAATTGGCACTAAGGGGCCTAAAGTGTGCCAAGAAAACATCCCCCACACCATTACACCACCACCACCAGCCTGCACAGTGGTAACAAGGCATGATGGATCCATGTTCTCATTCTGTTTATGCCAAATTCTGACTCTACCATCTGAATGTCTCAACATTCTTTGTAAACCCTAGAAATGGTTGTGCGTGAAAATCCCAGTAACTGAGCAGATTGTGAAATACTCAGACCGGCCCGTCTGGCACCAACAACCATGCCACGCTCAAAATTGCTTAAATCACCTTTCTTTCCCATTCTGACATTCAGTTTGGAGTTCAGGAGATTGTCTTGACCAGGACCACACCCCTAAATGCATTGAAACAACTGCCATGTGATTGGTTGATTAGATAATTGAATTAATGAGAAATTGAACAGGTGTTCCTAATAATTCTTTAGGTGAGTGTATAGTAAAGCTACAATTTTATAACCCTAAAACTAACCCTACTCTGAAAACTGGAAGAACTTCAAGTATGGACGCTGATTTGTACGCTTAGTAACAAGTTCAATGGCACGTCTCTACAGGGGGGAGCGTGCATATCTTAAATGTGGGTTAAATGTGGTAAGAAAATGACTTGACTTAGAGTTTCATTTTGAGAAAAATCTTTGAAATTAGAAAAATATTGAGAGAACATAGGACTGTGGGAACATATGGTTGTGGGAACATAGGGCCGTGGTAACATAGAGCTGTGGGAACAGAGGGATGACCCCAACTAGGGAGCTGGCACAAATCTCATCTGAGAATGCTTGTCTCTTTGCCCTTTCCCTTTCTCCTCCCCCTCTCATCTTATCCGTTTCATCGATCTGTTGAAGGTTCTGATTGCCGTGTGATCAGTTTTGACTCTTTGTGTAGTGCTTTCTAAATTACAACATTGTGTAGGCAATGATAAATGGATAATGTGTGTAAAGTTTTGCAGTGAAAGTTTAACAAATCTGACTCATGTGTCAAAACTGGGGAGTAGTGTTTATAGTTTGGGGAAAAGGGTGTGCTTTTTGATAAACGGTGTTGCGTTTTTGAAATTTGAGTTCATATCCATAGTTATAGTGTTTCAGCAATCGGGAAAAACTGTAACATATACACCTAACAGATACACATTACTTATTATGATAGATCTGGTTTAATTACAAACAAGGTTGATTGTTTGAAAATAAGTAAAAAGACATGCATTAAAGTAATTAATTAATTAATAATGCTTGATGTTAAACAGAGTTTAAACTGTTAAACAGTTTATCTGTAAACAAGATTCCACAGTGTGATGTTTTTTATCAACTATAAAAATATAAAATATTGTTTTTCAATAAAGTATGAAAAAGTAAAAACAAAATATTCATCTTTGGAAATACTTTATTTCTTGTCTCTCACAACAATACCAGTGAAAATACACCAAATGCATATTTGTCAAACAAGCCATAAGGCTGTATTTAAAAACATTGGACTGTGAGGTTAAGTTCACTTGCAAAAAGCTCCAGCAGAACAAAGAATTAAGTCATCTGTCAACTGTAATAATATACAATATAAATTATGATCGTAAAATAAAAAACGGTGTGTTTTTCTGTTACATACTATAATGCATCTTTGCAGTAATATAAAGTTACACAACAGTTATATACACCCAATCAAGTAGTAATCCATAGGCAGCCTCCTCTGGGGGAAAAAAAAAATGACATAGACTGACACAGACACTGCTGCTGCACCGCAGAATAAGTGAATTTTGAGAAATGCAATCAAGAATGAGTTTTTACATTAAGGCCTAAATGTGATGATAGAGGAACTGTCATGAGGTCACCAAAGTCATCATGTGCTTACAAGATTTCATGGCAATCTGCCCAATTAGACAATATTCAATTTTACATTCTGGTCTAATGATTGTGCTACAGGGAATGTCATAAGGTCAACATGACATGATTCATTGCTCAGCAAATTACAGAAATCGGTTCATAACATTTGTTGTATGCAAGTCAAAAGTTTGGCCTAACGTTGGTGCAAAAGGAAAGGTCACAGGGTCACCACAATTAAGGGGAGTCTCTCTTAAAAGAGTATACACTACCCTGATATCATATGAGCCCAGTAATTACATCTGGTAATATCATACATGCAAAGTTTACATTTTTGGATAAGATTGGTGCACCTATACTGAGAGGTTTGTGCATTTTCAATGAACTGTGCAATGTGCTAACTAAATTGCTTGGAAAATCTAAAGACACAGTTTGAATTTTTAACAAGATTTTGATGTGGTTAATCAATCAGCATACTAATAATACACAGATATAGGGCAAGTCCATTTCCTTCAACATAGTCCTTCGTGCAGCTTCCATCTGGGGAAATACAGAAAAACAAAAAAGCAAGAATTAGGATAAGAGAGTGAATTTCAGCTGTTTTAGAATAAGTAAGGTGTGTAAAGCATTAATAAAATACACAAATAAATTATTAAGAATAACAGTAACAGGGGGTTATTCCAAAAAACAAACAAACAAACAAACAAACATACATAATATTAATAAATGAATGACCTAAATTGTGTTTTCCTCTTCATCCTCACTGGTGTCTGGACTACTGAGGCCACTTTGATCTTCCTCTTCAACATGTAGAAGAACAGAGGCCTCAGGACCTAAGGCAGTCTTGTACTGTTGGAGGACCACTTGGAACCTTTCTGACACCTCTGACAGTCTTCTTCTCAAGAGACAGCAAAGTCCCTCATTTCCCTGGTCTACGTCTCAAAATACAAACGAGATTACATTAAAGACAAACTATATTAAAGGTTGTATCAGTGATTTCAGGCCCAAACATAAATGATCACATTCATCTAATCTTTCCTAATGATCCGCTAGCTGGCCGCCCCATAAGCATGCAGTAAAAAAAAACGTGTCTCTGTCGGCAGCCTAGGCTCTGAGATCTGCACACAAAAACAGTTGCGCTCACCACCACTCAAAACCAAAACAAATAGTGTTCCAACCAATCACCGACAGGGGTGGGTATTGTGAGTTTCGCGTGCAGCCGTCATAGGCAGCCGTGCACGAGCGCAAAACCTCACAACACCCGCCGTGATTGGTTGGAACACTATTTGTTTTGGTTTTGAGTGGTGGTGAGCGCAACTGTTTTTGTGTGCAGATCTCAGAGCCTAGGCTGCCTACAGAGACACGTTTTTTTGACGGCTTGCTTATGGGGCGGCCAGCTAGCGGATCATTAGGAAAGATTAGATGAATGTGATCATTTATGTTTGGGCCAAATAACTTAAATGGAGTAAAAAGATATCACCAATTCATATCTACATAGCAGGATGATTGCCATTTTTATGTGTATCGCTGACATGGGACCAGGCAAGCTTCTGTATAAAACAACTTAAGGCAACATGGCTCACTGAGGTGACTTTACTGTATGTAGGGAGGCCCAAAGCAGCATATATATGTCTGATAGCTGTTTTAAGTTAACAGTTTTCTTCTTCACTACAGTTGTGCTGAAGTAACATATTTTGTTACTTGCTGACCAGCAAGGTTTTCTATGTTGACTGGAGGATATAATAATAAGATTAATCTTGATGTTATGCTAACCCCATGTAACACACCAGGACACAAATTCCAATGTTCAAATTCTTTTGTTCATTTCCGCTTTCCAGTAACAGACATAGTACAACAAATCTGCACATCTTTCAAGCAAATGTGAATCTTTATAGCCTTACTGACTTGTTACCATAGCTACAGTAACAACTTTAATCCCCATTTTATGTATATCCCAAAGGACCACGGCAAAGAGAGCCATAACCGTTCTACTCCATCCAAGTTCTGTGACTGATGTGTTTTTTTGTACGTTTTTTTTAAACACATTAGATGGACAGGGTTTTAATTAAACTTACCCTCCTCAGCCAACTTGTTCTTGAGAACCATTGCCAGGCTCTGCAACCACGTGCAGTGTTGTGCCATCTCCAACACCAAAACGCTTCTTTCCTCATGCAGTCGCCTTGTTAACATCACTTGGTCGTGCACTCGTTTCTTGATTGAAATGTTTGCTAAGAATCAATAACAGTTATATGTACACATGAGACAATCTTGCATAATCTCTACAAACATTGACTTTTTTTTATCAAATTGATACATAAGAAAACTGAAAATACACCATTAAACTAAATTAATATTACAACACTCAATATGTAACATGCATGCCTTAGTTCAGTATGCTCTATAAAGCAGAACTGTAAATACGGTAAATTCCTGTGAAGCATCTAAAAACAGACATACCACTGCCATGAACCTCCCACGGCCATATTTGAGACACAGTGCTCTCTCCAGTTAGGGAATGCTCCACCACAGCTACGTCAATGGTTGTTGCCGATTCTAGTACAAGATCATTGTATTTCTGTATCTCCTGAAGAAGGAGTTTTTTGTCTTCTGCCAGCTTCCTTCGAAGGCGATGGCGAAACTTGCTGCTGTCTAGAAAGACATAAAGTACAGAGGCAGAGGTTTTTGACAGAACTCTTCAACAAGAAAAAAATTATAGCACCAAAAAATTGAAAAGCAAAGCTGCAGTTATTGAAGTATGTGAAAATTATAATGTAGACTGACATGGGAAACTAATTGTCCAGTGTGTAACATTTTGGGGGGAATCTAACTAACACACACACTTTTCATGATTGCCTGAAAATAATAATTGTGCATTAATTAAGAATGGGCAGTTTTAAATACGTTCCCCTTCCACGGAGGCCACTATGTTGCACCTCCAGGTTCCTACAGTAGCCCACAACGGACAAACAAACACTGGGTTTAGGATAGTACCTCTCACATTTTCTCGTCGGCTACCGTAGCTTGGAAAGATAGAGGTGAGGTAAGCTGGTTGCAATCGTCAAACCTCACTGATAGATACCACTAAATCCTACAGACTGGTCATTTAAAGAACAGAATTTAATGATTGAGCTGAACTGTGCTACTACATTATTTGCTAATTCCATGTTGGTGGAATAGGATGCATACATAGCCTGAATTTATCAACCTATTATATTATATAGTTATACCATTCTGACGGTAGAGGGTTCGCTTCCGGTGCCTCACACTAAGGTAAAGCCCCTCAATTGATTGCTGAAGTCCTCTGTGTGTGGTGCCTTGACTGGCACAAGATGTATCAAGTGTCTCTGTAGAAGATATAGTGAAAGCAAATTCACTGTTAAAACACAGAACCGTTTCTCTGCTTGAATTTCATGTAAAACCTTTTAATCCAACTTATTTAAACTTTGTATGTGCACTTCCTGCAGGGAACTGGAATATACTAATAAACCTGACATAAATGTGGCATCACATTAGATGAAGATCTGCCTACTATTTTTTGCTGCTCTTTAATATCAAACATAAAATTTAGATTGTAGAAAGGGATATTTGTTGTTTCTTTTATCTGGTCATGCTTACCACCAGCTGCCCATTCTTTTACATCAGATAGCCACTGTGACACCACTTCATCTGTGCAATCTAGCTCTGTTTTTAGGTCAGCTAGCCTTGCAGTCTCATCCTTGAGTCTCTGACAAGTCTGATGAACAGTTATACAATAATAAGGATTAAAACTTTGTATGATTAACAACAGGCCAAGTAAACACAACAAAAGGACACAAAACAATTAATAGGAGACTTACCTTCACATATCTTGTGGAAAGTCCCTGATGTAAAGAGAGATTTTTTTTCTCGTTCCACCCCATTGCATGCAAAGTAAGCATGTCCACCCGTGCTGTTGAAAGCAAATAATGAGGTTATGATGATCAATCTAAAAAAATGTATACACGAATATTGCAAACTCCGATCACCTGCTTTGGACATATATTTGGTCGTCAGGGCACAACGTGAGAGGTAGCTGTTCACTTGCTCCACCTCCTCACCAGCGGTTGTCCCTGCTCCTTCCTGGTTCCTGCCACTCCAGTTAATCTGTTAGTAAAGGGTGGAAGAAATTCAATTTTATTTTATTTATATAGCCCAATATCACAAACCACAATTTTCATCAAAGGGCATTACATTCCATGCAAGAAATGGTTATGCAAAAAGACAAGATAATATAGTGTAGCTTAACTTATATTTCATATTATTAATGTGCTTGTAAATATTACAAATGTACATATGATGCCAAAATATTATACACACCTCACACTTAGTAGCATGTGCTCGAGCATGCATTACACTGAGAAAGGGTTTCATAGTGGTCAGCTCCTGAAGAGCAGGAAGGACACTAGCTACTTTCTCCAGGTATGGCCAGTATTTGCATGCCACGTCCATTGCGAAGAATTGTGCCTTGGCTGGCATGAGCTCCCTTTGAAGGTACAGAGGGTAGGCAAATATCTCCCCCCTGTACATATTAAGGGCTTTCAAAAGGAACCCATGGCGACACACAGCAACCTCCATCCCCTCTTCATCCAATTTTGAAGCCCTCCTTGAAGTTTCCCTCGCTGCTGTCCACTGGGAGTCCCCACATGTGCCTCTTCCCTGTGTCTATGACACACAAAACAAACACGACAAATCAAATAAAAGCAATGGCGTCATTCAATATATGGCATTTATTCTCTCAATTTGATTTTGTAATTGGTAGGCAGGAGTAATTGAAGTGGGGGTCACGTTTATTATTGTAACAACTATTTTGTCAACTTGCATTTTTCACTGCTTTCTGTATGGTGTCGACAAATCTAGACACCGCGCTGTCTTCAGCCACAAAGAGCCCCTCAAAAAAGCCAGGATCATCAGAGCTGAGGAAGAAAGAAAAATAGAAAATCCGTTCATGAAATATATGAAGTAAGAAAATAAATCAATAAAAAGACTGAAAGAAAGATCACCTTCCGTTTCGGCGAAAGCGATATAGCTTTCTGTTTCCATCTGCTGAAACAGCCAACATTTCTGGCGTGCAGGCTGGGCAGGTGAAAGGAGCACTACAGCAGAGCTGGTCTTCCTCAAATGATGCATACGAAAGCTCTAAGAAGCTGCGCTGCAGTGCATCGCCGTTGATAGGTCCAGACTGGAAAATATATAGAATGAAATAGTATTTTGATATTGTCTGCTTATGGAATTTTTTTTAATAAAATGGTAATAACATTTACACTTACTCTTCCTCCACACTTAGTGCGATGTTCCAGCAGCTTTGCGAAGGCTTGTCTGGAGAATCCCGGAGAGATGATCTTGAGTTCCTGAAAGGAGCTCAAGAGGTCCAGTGTATAAAGTGTGGAATTGGTGATGGAGGCTGGCCAATATCCACTTCTTAGGAGGTTTTTAAAGTCAGGGGTCCACTGCTGCTGGCATGTTTGACATTCATACAGTGGCTGATGCAAGTCAAAACGCCCTTGGAACAAAAAAAATAATTAAAAATATAATACACATTTACCACATACTTAATTTTACAACACTTAGTTCATTATGCACATTGTGAATGGTTGAGAGACATTGCACAAGTTCCTATAATCCCACATTTATATTTTCAAATTCACTAAATTCCACACTGCTGTGTTGATTGGACATCATGCTGGAAAGATGCTAATAATTTTTTTCTTTGCGGAGGACAATAACAGGTCTTTGTTTCAGTTAATAACATTACCATGTGCTATTCCATATGTTCTGTCACTTCTGCAATTGTAAGCACAATGCCACAGCACACTAGTGTGAAAAACATCAAATCTACTATATATATATATATTTATTTTTTTACCATTGATGGTAATTAAAATCACTGGTTTGCCTGGTAACACAGTGAAGTTTGTGCCTCCACAGGAGCAGTCTGGCACCTTCACAGTTGGCAAAATGCAAGCTGGCAAAAAGAAGGAAAACCAATAATTTAGATTATCTGTAACTGTCTGCAGACACACATTGAACAGCAAAATTAAAGCTTTCGTGAGAACGTACCTTGCTCATGGGTGCAATATCCATCCTCCCCTTTAATGATGCATGTGGTCGGAGGAATGGCTTCAAAAAAAACACGAATCACGCATTCCCTGTTGTGGAGTGGATGTTTTTTGTGATGCAATACATCACAGTCCCCACAGAACCACTCCTCAGGAAGACACTCCCTGCACCTAAGGAGAAAATAAAACAATATTATAATATAATACATTATTTCAGGTGAATAACTCATATAAAGTACTGTACACTCTATTTAAGCTATTTCACTTTTACTAGGTTCGATTTTATTGTATAGGATTGCATAGTGCCTCAGTGTTTAGCACTGTCACCTCACAGCAAGAAGGTCCTAGATTTACTTTTCTCATTAATGTGTTTTTCATCTGGGTATCTAAGTCTTCTCCCATCCCAAAAGACATGTATCTTAGCCTATAAAGCAGGGCACTCAGCAAACCCACCCTGGGTAATTGAAGTTTGGTATTAATGAAAACCAACCTAATAACAGCAGGCTCGTTGCAAAGGTAACACAGGGGATGACCAACAGCCTCTTTTGAAATAAGGCATTTTAGGTGGTATGGTCTTGCTTCTTTCCAGCGCTCTGAGGCTTTCTGCTGCCGAAAAGACCATGATGATGCAGAGCTACTTTGAGGCTGAGCAGCAGAAGGACATGACGCCAAAATATCAGAGAGCCTCTCCATATTTTTTTCTGTAAAGAAAATCCAAAAATAAAGCGGTAAGGGATAATTTAGATAAGGAACAATTAAAAGTCAACTGATCAGTATTAGAACACTTTTTTTATACTGTACATGGATAAATTCATCACTGTGAATTACCAAATTCCTCTTGAGGATTTAGTTTTGTTGAGGTTGCAGTAAGTGGAACCTCCACACTGGATGACAGGGAGCACTCGACCGTGGGGTATGTGGCTGTAAAACAGCACATAGAAGAATAAGAACAAGTTAGGCTATCACACTCTATTCTTGTTCTTCTTTTCAAACTATATACTAAACAATTTATGAAATCAGACATATTTTTGTTAAGTACATGGTAGTGTCTTCTACAATAGTGTCACTGAAAGGTTTATCTACTTTTTAATGTCTTTTTAGATATTTGAATATTTTAAACTCTCAATAAACAATTACAGTGTTCTAATTTGAGTTGGTCCAACATTATCATTGTAAATTCCTCCTACAAATGTCAAATAATTCAGATATAACCTGTAGCGGAGGCATGGCGTCGCCCTCCTCGCCTCCCCCTCGGCTTACCACGTCCTACAGATTCCCTTTTAGAGGTGTGTGGAGGGTCTCGTACACGTTTCCTCTCATCAGCTGCTCTCTGTGTATTGGAGTGAATATTTCTTGTAAGACTGATGTTGATAAAAGTACGGTAACCAAAAGGCTTAAATGAGCCTTGGAATAGATTCTCCAAGTCTCTGTAACTCAGAGGGATGGAACTGCATATACTATTATTATTATTATTATTATTATATTCCCTTATTAACACATGTCACAGAGCATGGCAGGATGCATCATGCAATATACCTGTATTAAATCTTCTGCACTCATCATTCTTATATATTCCTCATCACGTTTTACTTTAATTTGTTATGTTTGTTGTTATAAAATGATTGAGGTGTACAAAAACTCTAACCTTGGCTTCAGCTAGAATGTGTTCATGTTTCAGCTCCAGAGCCATGCGTCTCCCCTCTTGGTAGTGGGGATCCTGTGAATCAAGTTTATGCTTGGTGGCCATTGCAAAGCAGTCAGATACAGACAGACAGTCAGATACAGACAGACAGTCAGATACAGACAGACAGTCAGATACAGACAGACAGACACAGTCAGATACAAACAGACAGACTGACAAAGATGGGTAAGACAGACAAGTAGACAAAGACAGACAGGGAGGAAAGAAAGAGCAATAGATAAAGACTGTGAGATAGATAAAGATTGAGGATGAAAGAGAGGATGTAACAGAGAGGATGTAAGATAGAAAATAATGAAGAGATAGAGGTTGGCTCTTAAAAGTGCCTTTGGGTTTTGAAAATCAGGTTCGGATAGGTTCGACAGGTGATATGTTTGACAGGATCTGCAGGGAGAACAACAGAAAATGTTAATTATGTAGTGTTATGTTGATATAAGATTTAAAAAGTGTACCCAAATATTGAGTGATTCCCATTTTCTTGTAAATGCTTAGGATAAATAAATACAGATTCACGTTGTTCCTATTTCCTGTGCTACTGTTAAAAGTCGCGTAACATTTTTTTTTAATGGCACGTAACATGTGTCTAGGGGTTCGCCATCCCAGATTTAAAGGCAGCGTTATGTGCAGTATAACGTTAGACCAAGTGATAATATTGTTATTACTAACACATTACAGTGACGTTGTGTGTGAACCACGATGATCGAGAGAAAATCTCATCATCTAAATGTCCCCAATTACTATTCCCCCAAAAAATTCTCAATAAGCAGTTACACGTCCAAAATAAAATTAGGAGTATTTCCACATAAAAAAACACATGTTGTGATATATATATCACAACATGTTTTTTTTTTGTTTTTTTATGTGGAAATACTCATAATTGTATTTTGTATATATACATCTAGAACCTATATCTAGGCTTAGAACATGTTTTTTTTTTATATAAACTCGTAATTTTATTCATTTTGGACGTGTAAATAATGCTTATGAATTCATCTTGCTTATTAGACTGTTGTAAGCGACTTACCGTGGTGGAATCGCGCTGGGCAATGGTTTCTCCGATGGTCGCACACAGTGACGTGTTGCACAAAATTGCGCCAAAATATCAATCATAATTAAAAAGTACAGTCTTAATATTTTATATCCGTGCTCAAACTTTTAAAGGGGTCAGCATAAATGTCCAAGTGAAGGAAAAACGAGTATGTAGCCATTACATTTAAACACATATCACTTCCCAGAATGCATCCATCTCTTTGCCAAAGGATATGTCCATATAAAGTAATATAAACATGTCTGCAGTAGGCTATATAATTAATTTATTACAACTTCATAATCAGTATTGAGATGAAAGTTCTAGGCTATTCTTTTTTTCTTTTTCTTTTTTTTGGCGCAGAAAAAAAAAGAAAAGAAAAGTAGGCTCACTATAAGCCATTGCAAATTGAAATACCATCGACAATTATAAAATATCCCACAATAAATTAAGGCATGTTTTAAGCCTACAGCAAATATGCAGTCCTGCAATTATGTCGTTTTAATGTAGTCCACAATAATATAAAAAAGAGAGGAAAAATCGTGATATTACCGATTTAGAAAAGAGTTTCAGCAAGCTACCCTCAACGTCGGCTTATGGACGTGAGGGGGAAATTACCACAATATGTGATCGAAAATTATAAAATATCCCACCTAAATGAACCTTGGAATGTTTTAAGCATATAGAAAATATAGCCTACCGTCTTGTAATTATGCAATTTTAATGTAGCCCAAAATTATATAAAAAGAGAGGAAAAAGAGTTAGGGTTAGGAAAATAATCAAAGTTCAAAATTCAAAGATGAGGGATTCGCACTCAAATCTATCGGACGACCCTCTCCGTTGTCAAGTGACGAATAGGGGGTACCCTCAACGTCGGCTTTGGACGTGAGGGGGAAATGACCAAACGGCATGTGACGAATAGGGGTGAGACCATGTTGCAACGAAAGACGTGGTGCAGGCACGGAAAATACGTCCCTTTGAAATACATTAGATTGAAAGTCGTGCTGAGTGACACGAAAAAAGAAGGAAATTCGTGCTTATGGACACGAATCAATTCGTGTTGAGTAGCCTACCGAATATAAAGCAATACAACAAGGATTAAAATCTCCTGATTAAATGTTGAGTAATGTAGCCCTTAAAGTTTGCTAAAGGAATAGCCTAACATTTGAGAAAAAACAATAGTGTGCTCTCGAAAGAAAGACGTGGTGCATACGCCCCATAATCCCCATTAAAATACATTAGATTGAAAGTCGTGCTGAGTGACACGAAAAAAGAAGGAAATTCGTGCCTCTGGACACGAATCAATTCGTGTTGAGTAGCCTACCGAATATAAAGCAATACAACAAGGATTAAAATCTCCTGATTAAATGTTGAGTAATGTAGCCCTTAAAGTTTGCTAAAGGAATAGCCTAACATTTGAGAAAAAACAATAGTGTGCTCTCGAAAAAAAGATGTGCATACGCCCCATTGAAATACATTAGATTGAAAGTCGTGCTGAGTGACACGAAAAAAAGAAGGAAATTCGTGCCCTTGGACACGAATCAAATCGTGAGTAGCCTACCGAATATAAAGCAATACAACAAGGATTAAAATCACCTGATTAAATGTTGAGTAATGTAGCCCTTAAAGTTTGCAAAAGGAATAGTAACATCTGAGAAAAAACAATAGAGTGCTCTCAAAAGAAAGATGTGGTGCATACGCCCCATTGAAATACATTAGATTAGTCGTGCTGAGTGACACGAAAAAAAGAAGGAAATTCGTGCCTCTGGACACGAATCAATTCGTGTTGAGTAGCCTAGCGAATATAAAGCAATACAACAAGGATTAAAATCTCCTGATTAAATGTTGAGTAATATGTAGGCCTAGCCCTTAAAGTTTGCAAAAGGAATAGCCTAACATTTGAGAAAAAAACAATAGTGTGCTCTCAAAAGAAAGACGTGGTGCAGGCACGAAAAATACGTCCCATTGAAATGCATTGAAAGTCGTGCTGAGTGACACGAAAAAAAGAAGGATATTTGTGCCCTTGGACACGAATAAATAAATTAATGTTGAGTAGTCTACCGAATATAAAGCAATAAAAACGAGGATTAAAATCTCTTGATTAAATATTGAGTAATGTAGCTCTTAAAGTTTGCAAAATGAATAACAATTGAGAAAAAACAATAGTGTGCTCTCGAAAGAAAGACGTGGTGCAGGCACGAAAAATATGTCCCATTGAAATGCATTGAAAGTCGTGCTGAGTGACACGAAAAAAAGAAGGATATTTGTGCCCTTGGACACGAATAAATAGATTAATGTTGAGTAGTCTATATAAAGCAATAAAAACGAGGATTAAAATCTCTTGATTAAATATTGAGTAATGTAGCTCTTAAAGTTTGCAAAATGAATAACAATTGAGAAAAAACAATACTGTGCTCTCGAAAGAAAAACGTGGTGCAGGCACGAAAAATACGTCCCATTGAAATACATTAGATTGAAAGTCGTGCTGACTGACACGAAAAAATGGGGGAAATCGTGTCCACGAACACGAATCAATCAGTAACGTGCGGTGAAATCTTGTCATGGGTAGGCTGTGACCTATCAATGTGGCATATGTTCATATTCATTCAGTTAATGAAGCAACCCAAGTTCATATCAGGCATCATCACATCGCTGCCATACAGCAAAGTCATATGTGAGGCTAATGCACAATCAAATCTAATAATCAAATTAATGGACACATCTATCTTATGATAGATATATATTATACAACAAACAAATGTTTTGTGCGGGACACAGTAAGAGGGAGGCGGCGCGGTGTCAGCGAACCGACAAGCAGCCTAGTCACTATTGTGTAGTTTGTATTAATGCCATGGTTCCAAAAATAATGTAAAGGTTAAATAATAATTCACTTAGACTTTATAAGAAGCAATTGCGACTTTATTTCAAACAATTCTGACTTTATATCTTGCAATTCTGACTTTATAACATGCAATTGCGACTTTATTTCACACAATTCTGACTTTATATCTCGCAATTCTGACTTTATAACACGCAATTGCGACTTTATTTCACGCAATTCTGAGAAATAATGACAGAATTGCGAGATGTAAACTCGCAATTGTGAGATAAAAAGTCGCAATTATCTTTTAAAATGTTTTATTCTGTGGCGGAAACAAGCTTCCATACCTCCTGGCCTCTTCCTCCCATCCATCCTCCCTGACGCATAGCTACCGGGCCGGCCCAGCTATCGGTAGGCGCCGGCGGTGCCGCGGTAGTTACCCGAGAAAACGTTTTGGAAAAGACGGGCTATATGGACCCAACCAACTCTATAGGAGGGGAGGGGAGAACTCCCTCACATGGTACAACCCATGCAGAGGCTGCGCGCTGCGGTGTCAGAATGCGGAACGTGTGTAGCCTAATGTAACTAACGTGACAAATGTGAAAAAACAAAAATCCTCGACCGGCCCAAAAGTGAAGCGGCCCACCGGGAATTCTCCCGATTACCCACCCCGGGCCTGTTGACAGCCAACGCTAGGCGCCGCTAGATCGGGAAGTGCGGATTGAGTGAGAGCGAGTGGATCACGTGACATGAAGCAAGCTCGGTCTCTGCCTCAATGTTGATAATTCAAGACAGCATGAGAACTGACTGCGCATGCGCAAACCTACGTAAACTACGTTCTATGGACCAAAGAGGCACTGCTAACCTCTGCCTCAATGGCCATGGCCTTGAATTTCCTGCATGAAACAATGGTTTTAGGAGCAAACAATGGCAAAATGAGTATATTATATGTGTATTCCTGAAAATTTTTGTTACAAAAATTAATATTTGGAATAAAATAAATGCAATTAATAATGTGGTGAATTAATAAAGTTCTTGGAATTAATAAATGTAATGTCAACATTTCCTTTGGTGAGGCACTGCCTACCCTGCCTACCCTGACCGCACGTCCCTGGAATCAATAGATTAAATTTCGTTACTATGTCACGAACTGCCGTGAGACTGGGTTGGTAAGGAAGATATCTCTAAACTCCTAAAAGCTTTATTAGCTTTTGGTTTGTTTCTGTGGGGATGAGAGCGTTGTACTGATATTTTCATTAGATATTTTCAAATGATACCAAACATGTATAGTGTTGTATGATAATTGTTCACATTAAACCATATAGATTTTTGGGTGGATTTCAGGTTATCCAGCATGAGGAGAGAAGGGATGGGTGATGAGGAGACTGTAAGGGTGAGGTGTGAACTGCTCGTGTGGTTCGTATTAGATGGCGTTATTACTTATGCAAGAGAGTGTTTAAATGTTAATTCTCAGGAGAGTCTTTGTTTCTTCGAGGAATCGTCGTTTTTTCTGTCCTTTCTGGCTTTCAAATCTTAGCTCAATGCTGTCTTTAGTGATGACAGCATGCTGCATGGAGAAGTCAATCCCAGTAAATTCAAGTACTTTGGCTAAAATGAAAGGGTCACAACAAAAATAACAATTATTTTGAATGTCATGAATGCTGTCATGAATGATTTTTGTAATCATTGCAGTCAGTGGTTAATAGTGTTTATTCATAGCACCATTTATTGTTGCCAGCTGGGTGTTAATGATGGTTTCCATCTTGGAGCAGACCTGAAACAGCAGATAGTTAATATTGACATGGAATGAGACTCTTGGTTTATGTTGTGAACAGTGAATGTTCAGTAATTTCCTACCAGCTTTTGAAGAAACCAGGTCAAAAAGGGAACTCTGGGAATTGTATCAAGGAACCTCGATCTGTAAATACCATATTTTAAAGTGTTAGTTCTTATAAGCTGTAAGCTAATTTGTTTAAAATTCTGTGACATAGACTCTGGGAACATAAACCAGAATAAATTGGTCTATTTTTAAATGTTATGTGATATTTGCAGAACTTACAACCCAATGGATAAACGTATGTTTTATTATTGAACATACGAATCCTGATTTAGCTAAATCTGCAAATATCACATAACATTTAAAAATAGACCAATTTATACTGGTTATTAGCCAGCTGCTATTTGTGATGTGGTGAGCTGAACAAAATTACCCGGTGTTGACTTTGAAAGTTCCAATTTTTGCTTCACAGTTTTCTATGCTGAGTTTTAGGTGGCCAGTTTTTTCATCTCTTTTGAATGCAACAGTGGCAGTAATGGCCAGTGTATCCACATTCACGTTCAACGATCTGTGAAATAGAGTTCAGGGCATTATTTCCTCTTCAGAAGCCTCATTTAACTCACTGTATATTAACCTCTATATATGTGTCTTTCCACAGACTTGTTGAGGCTGCTCTGATCAGGCTCCAGATTTGAAAAGACATATTCACATTAACCAATTTATTTTTTCCATCTGTTAAATTTAGCAAACAAATGTTGTTGTTGTTTTTTTGTCTGTTTATGGTGTGTTTTTATTAAAAATAGAATTGAGTGAAGAATTTTACCAGTTTGTTACTACTATTCTTTTTCTAATGATTTATTTGATGAAAATTTGTGATATCAACATTATACTAACTCTGATCCCTGGTTTCCAGTCACTTGAATTTCGGCACCATTAATTGTTAAAGTGACTCCAGTTGTAGGAACAAGCTCCTGCTCCACTTTAAGTTCATTGATACGAATCTTCATTCTGTCAAGAAAATATGCACATTTTAATATAAAATATACATTTTATTTAGCAGGAGGATATTGTAGGAACACTGGTCTCACCCTGTAAATGTATAAATTTCGTAGGGAAGGGTTTTGTCCGGAAATGGAATATCCATGTGTTTGAGCATCTCAGTAGCCTTACCTACAACTGTCAAAACAAACAAACTTGTGTACTGCTTAAAGATTAGGTTTTTGGATCTGTTCCTTCATTTTTATGACATGAAAGATCCAAACCCATCAGGGATCTATATTCTTATTCAATGAAAATGTGTAGCCTACATGTGATCTCCATGTCCATGTAGTGTTTTGATTATTGAACTACATATTACAAATATTTTATTCACAGTTAGTCACAGGTCAAAAGTCACAAAATAGAATTCATTTTCATTTACAAAGTTAAAATATAACTCCCTTCTCCATTTATACTCATGGGAGATTTTAATAGTCATAATAGTCATTTAATGTTCATCATATGCGGTAGTATCCATGGCAACACTAAATGAATAAGGATTGAAGATGTTATAGAAAACCATGCTCTATGTCTACTAAATGTTGTGTCAACTTCTTATTTACAACGAGAGGACATACCAAACAACTGATTTAACAATCTGTCAACCTTAGATATTCTTAGACCTCTCATGGCATGAGCGCAGTGGAAATGACAATTTTCTAATTATTATAACCATTAAAGTAGAGGAGAAGAATCAAGCATAACAAAAAAAGGTCAATTAAAAAGAGAGGATTATGCAATTAAAAAAATGCTTATATCCATAGCTAACAATACAGTTCCAAGAACGTTTTCAAATTCAAAATGCAGACAGCTTCCATGGCTTGATGACAAATGCAAAGAAGCTGTTAAAGTGTAGAAACTTAAAAACTCTTCTTCAGAAATCTGATCAATATAAATCTTTTTTTTATTATTATTATTATTAAGTAGATCACAAGCAAGGAGAACAATAAATAAAGCAAAAAGGGAGCTGAAAAAAAAATTGTGGATGCAGTTCATCATACCAGTGTGTTTTAATGTTTAATGTTTGTTTTAAAAAAACTTTTAAATCTCTCATTATGCTATATTATCACCAAATACTGGATTCAATATTTTTGTGTACATGAATGTGTGTGTGTGTGTGTGTGTGTGTGTGTGTGAGTGGTAGCACAAGTGCTGTATCTTTGCAAGCACAGTGTATATGTGAACAACATGATAAACACGGCACGCTCCTGAAAACTAAATGTTTCTCTTATTTTTTATCTCTCCCATTCATTTTCAATGGGTGGTCTAGTGTGATAAATTGTACAGAATATTTAAAAAGTTTATTCAGTATTGCCAAAATTACCCCCAAATGATTTAGGTGCATACGCTCGGATAAAGGAGGCATACAATGCAAAAATAAATACAAAACCTGTGCTAAATGAAAGAAAACAAGTTGACAAAAGTCAATATTAAATCCAATATTTGATAATAATATATGTTACAGTCATGTTGAGTTTATTTTAGGTTCTTGGACTTTCTGTTTTGTTTACATTCTTCATAGATGTTCCTTGTTGTAGTTTCCCAGCACTGATCAGTCAACATGGACACTACTAACACTAATCATCAAAGCTGTTCATCTTTTAGTTAATCATCACTGTGTATTTAAGTTCCTGCTTTTGTTCTGTTCCTTGTCAGGTATTGTTTGTGCATAGCTCACTGTCTCACAGTCACCAGCTGGTGTGCCCATGCCATGTTGACCACTAGAGGGCACTCTTTCTCTGACCTTTGCCACTCAGCCATGAACTTCAGTCCCCATAATCCTTTGCCCAGACTCATCATGAATATTGCATGCATTCACTTGTTTGTCATTACATTGTTCGTCTACTTGCACAATGTTCTCTCTGTCATTTTTCATCAATTGTAGTTGTCACATTGCATTTCTGAGCACTCTCAGACTTGTTTTTGTTCTGGATTTTCCAATAAAGCTGCGTTTGGATCTTATTAAAGTCTCAGAGCAATCCGTGACAGTTACGTATCTTGTTCTGTTATTTAAATAAACCACGTGTAATATCTTATATTTATATTTATACACAGTTATATTTTGCTCACACTTACCTAAATCGAGTCCCGTCTTGGTTAGTATGACTGTAACTCCAGTATTGACACCTGTAACCACTGGGACCAGAGTCAACAGCACTAGAGTACACCAATAGAACATCATCTTCTCACAGACCTATAAGAGAGACACAAGGGTATTTGGTAAGACAGAATAATAATTTTTCCTTGTCAGGATACAAGACACAAGTAATATTTCCCAGTCTCACTGTTTTCTCTTGAAATCATCTGCAGACTTGTTCTTGGCATTCCACCATGTAGCATTGTTTCGGCATAGGGACAAGACAATGGTGAAAAATTTGTTGTCAAAACCACATAAGCTGTAGAGACTGCCTTGACAATCCACCTACTGATCATACGTTTGGAAGCTGGGGAGCCCTTCTTGGGTGACTCAAAGCATTCCAGCAACTGGTCAGACTTCCTCCACTGGGAAGATCTGAGGACATACATCTTAAGAGCCCTCACAGGGCAAAGTAAGTAAAGCCTCTCTTGGTTTGCTGACACATGTTGAGGAGGGAAAGCCTGAAAAACTATAGCTTTAGTTGGTACTTTAGGCACATATCCCAGTCTCAGGTGAAGAATTTGACCGCAACTGGGGCAAACTCTAAGCAGGAGGAGGCAACTGACAGGGCCTGCTAATATCCTACTCTCTTTAGGGAGGGTAATAGCCAAAAGCAATGACATTTTGAGCATGAAAATTTTCTCAGAGCTTCCATTGGTTTGAAGGGAGCCAGGGACAGCCCTTCCAGAACCATAATGTTGTGTTGGCTTAAATGTTATGCTGGGTTAATATGCTCTGTCCACTAGGGGTCGCTACTATCCTGGAGTGTTGAGGGGAAAGGAGTAGAATAAAAGATGGAGAGTTGAGCTACTGCAGGTTTGTTACTGCTGCTTTTTCTTATATTAATACTAATGTAAGATACTACACATGGTCAAATCCCAGGCCGGGACCTTAGTACAAAAATCTGATCACACTTGTAACGCAAATAGTCATTCTTTCAAATCCGGATGTTCAGAGTATTTAATCTGATGTCATTGACTGTTTCCTTTCCCTTGTACTCTATCCTTCTCTATGTTCACAAATTGCAACACACACACACACACACACACACACTTTGAAAATAGTGTTTATAATGTAAAAATAATTAATTATATTTGGTTATCCATATAGGAAATTGCAAATAAAGTAGAAACTATACCTGTAGAATCAATATCTATAGAAATCTATAGATGTACCATAGGATTTATTGATTAACCATTAAGAACAGTTGTATTAAATAATAGACAAATGTATTAACCTGAACGAAAAGAGATGCAAATGAAAAGTTTGATAGTAATAGCATATTGAAAGGCAGTTACTGTTATTGAAACATTTAGATGAAACACTTATTTTGTGTTGTGAAAAGGATACTTGAAAACTTTTGAAATCAGATCTTTGTGTCATTTTAAACTGCTTTATACAGAAGTAATTCAAAAGCATGAAAATACAAATGTAGCTGGTGCACGTGTAAAAGTGATACAAGGTATGCAGAGAAGACTCAAGAAGGTGTTTGTCCTATTCTATATCTTAAAGTATAGGATAATGTTGAGCATGATGATGTGCATGCTGTGGATTAAATTGTGTTTTTAGCCTTTATTTCCAAATGAACACATGAACAATCAGTAAGCATTTGTATAGGCCATTTGTCTGATGCAACATTTGCTATCATTTTAAAGGGGTGGTATAATGCCCCCTTTTAAAAGATGTAAAATAAGTCTTTGATGTCCCCAGAGTGTGTATGTGAAGTTTGAGCTCAAAATACCCCATTTGAGGGTTGAAGATTTAAAAATCTTTTTGAGGGTGAGCAAAACCCTTTTAAGTGCATTTAAGTGTCCCTTTAAATGCAAATGAGCTGCTGCTCCCGGCACAGAGGGCGGAGCTTCAACAGCTTGTGTGTGTGTGTTAGCAGCTCCGATTACCTCACACAGACAAGCATTTAAAAGTCAGAAACTGTTCTCCCATTTATGTTTAAACGGGAGTCGGACAATGATGGAGAGACTCAAGAAGAAGTGACAACATGTAGAATGCAACAGGGCATTTCTGAATAGTTAGTTTATGAATTTATGTTGCTGATGTGGAGTTAACTATCTTCAAGTCATTGATTAGTATATTCTGTCATGATAATCTATAAACTCACTCGTGTGGGAACTGTAGTAAGATGTCTACAGAGCGACATGCTATTGCATTTGTGTTACGTACTGTATTGCAATAAATGTGAAAAGACGGATGCGACAGCTTGAGCTTTAGCCCTTAAAAAGCGATTTCTTTAAAAGCAAATATCTCCCTTTGCTTTGATTATTTCATTGTGGTTTCCCGGTGTGCACTGAATCACCGAGCACCGTCACAAGGGATTATTCACTGGATCTGAGCACCGTCACGAGGGATCATCATTGGACTTGAGCACCAGCACCTGTTGTCCACCGAGGTCCCTGCATCACTGTTCCACCCAGCGTTTGTGTCCGCCCGCCTGTCCTGCTGTGTTGGCGGCCATCTATGTTTTGTGTTGACCAGTGTGCTGATTACTAATAAAGAGCATTATTGCATTTACATCCTGTTCTGTCACCTGTTACAATAATACAATGCTTACCGTGATTCTTATAGCAAAACCACTCACTGAGTTTGCAAAACTAAAAGCACAAACACTGCTTTGCACTCAGTTTGCAATTTTGTAACACACACTTTGCAAAACTGTAGGTACAATCCACTGTACAGCACTCTTTTTGCGGAACTGTAAACACAACTCACTGCTTTACACTCAATTTCCAAATGATCAACACACTCCAAGCAAAACTATACACATGTATGGCTATTATTTACACTATTTTGCCAACTGTCTGGCACACTGTCACATGTGAAAACTGTTTTAGATAATTAGTTCACTTTGCAATCAGCCTAAGCACTATAAATAAGCCACAGGTAAGCTGTCCGTGTGGAGTACAATGGAGGGAGCAGGAAGAGTGAGAATTAGAGGAGGCCGAGGAAGAGGACGTGGAGGTGTGTCAGGTAGTTGTTAGGACCACAGCCACCAGCCCAAAATTGTTTGCCGAAAGGCCTGGGAAAAGTTGTAATGAGTGGAGTACACAGTAGGTAAGGATTAACGTCCAAGTGGATTTATTAGGACAGCTGTCTCAGCACACGTGCTCCCAAATGAAGTTCAAAATAAACAAAACAAATCATCAAAAATACGGAAAAAATAAACAATATAACTCAAAGATAAAACATGCTGAAAGCAGCAAAACACGGCATCAAATCTAGCCTTGAGGAACAAGCCTCTCACAGTAAAGACTCACATCTTGCAGCACTTGACTGTATAAGCTTTGGCTCTTGGCCCAACTCCCCTCTGGCTCAACTAGCCTCTCCCTTTGTACAGGAAATCTTCCCGCCAAACACTAGCGGACCATACCAACAGTAGGGGTCGGGTAACTCCCATGACAATAAAAATGCATTCAATGTCTATGCTGTTACATATGCATTTAAACAGAAAACAATCTCAAATAATATAATCAATCAAATAAACAATATGAAAACAATCATAACACATTAAACAATAAATCATTGTATACAACACTGTGCACTGATGTTCCTATGAGGATAACCCCCCAGGTTCATCATCACAAGGTGAAGAAGTAGGCGGAAGAGGAGGAGGAAGAGGACGTGGAGGTGAAGAAGTAGGAGGAAGAGGAGGAGGAAGAGGACGTGGAGGTGAAGAAGTACGAGGAAGAGGAGGAGGTAGAGGACGCGAAGGTGAAGAAGTAGGAGGAAGTGGAGGAGGAAGAGGACGCGGAGGTGAAGAAGTAGGAGGAAGTGGAGGAGGAAGAGGACGTGGAGGTGAAGTACGAGGAAGAGGAGGAGGTAGAGGATGCGAAGGTCAAGAAGTAGGAGGAAGTGGAGGAGGAAGAGGACGCGGAGGTGAAGAAGTAGGAGGAAGTGTAGGAGGAAGTGTAGGAGGAAGAGGACGCGGAGGTGAAGAAGTACGAGGAAGAGGAGGAGGAAGTGGAGGAGGAAGAGGACGCGTAGGTGAAGAAGTAGGAGGAAGTGAAGAAGTAGGAGGAAGTGGAGGAGGAAGAGGACGCGGAGGTGAAGAAGTAGGAGGAAGAGGAGGAGGAAGAGGACGCGGAGGTGAAGAAGCGAGAGGGAGAGGACAACAAGGACAAGGAGGTGAAGTTAGAGGAAGAGGACAAGGAGGAGCAAGAGGAGAATGAGGAGGGGGAAGAGGAAGGGTAAGAAGAGTGAGAAATAGAATTACTGATGACATCAGAGCTACAATAGTGGACCATGTAATCAACCATGACCCTGAGGGAAGATTGACAACGGGTTCAGCCTAACTTGAGCCGCTACACTGTAGCAAGCATCATAAGGACATTTCGAAATGAGAATCGGTTAGTACAGTCACTTTGCACTAAGTTTTGTAGCACTGCCATACTCTAATGAGAAACACAACAATACCATAAATGTAAAAATACTGAAATTGTTACTTTGCAGAATTGCTAGACGTCCAGATGCTGGAGGCAGAGGAAGAATGTTCACTGCAGAACAAGAGACCCATACAGTCAATACGGTGATTGCAAATAATTCCATAAGGCTACGAGAAATACAGTAGCGTGGCAACATAACTATATGGTGGTAACTAACAACGTGGTGGTAACATAACTATGTGTGCAGCTATAAGTCAAAATGGTGTTGTTCACCATCATGCAACCCTAGGCCCATATAACACTGCACACATTATTACATTCCTGGACACCTTACATGACATGCTCACTAATGTTCAGAGCCCAGAGCAGACCAGATACGTCATCATATGGGACAATGTTAGTTTCCATAGGGCTGCTTTGGTCCGCAACTGGTTTACAGATCACCCACTCTTCACTGTACTCAACCTCCCCCCATACTCTCCATTCTTGAATCCAATTGAAGAGTTCTTCTCTGCCTGGCGCTGGAAGGTCTATGACCATCATCCCCATCAATGCATAGACCTTTTACAGGCAATGGAGGAGGCATGTGGGGATATTGACCAGGCATAATATCAGGCCTGGATACGGCATTCCAGAAGATATTTTCCCCGGTGCCTTGGACTAGAGGACATTGCATGTGATTTAGATGAAATTTTGTGGCCGGCCCCAGAGAGACGACACGATGTAGACTGATTTTTTTTTTTTCTCAGTGAAATTACTATTTTGTGTTTTGACTTGGAAAAAAAACACTTGTGTTTGTATAAACAACAATACTTGAAGTTTGGATCCCTGTATGTTTACAGAACTATGACAAAAGTATGACCTCAAACTGACATAGCCTACCTTGTGCACAGAGAAAGCAAAAGCCAGATGTGTTTTTTATTTATACCATCAGTGTGTAGTTGGCGCA
The DNA here is from genome assembly GCF_963993115.1 of Abramis brama. NCBI lineage: Eukaryota > Metazoa > Chordata > Actinopteri > Cypriniformes > Leuciscidae > Abramis > Abramis brama. The sequence continues at coordinate 10,908,607 of NC_139968.1, read as the reverse complement.
TTGTGCATTTTGACTTGTGTGCTTATTAATGCCAGCAGGAACACCAGAAGTGTTTGAGCGGCCATCTTACTATTCCCTACCGACAGAGGGAATTGACTTGCAGCCAAAACATTGACCTAAAATCATACAAATTGTATTTCAGTTGCACATGAATAGTTTTTAAGATATATGTATGTACTTTAATTGATACTTCAAAAGTTATCTGTTATTTTATGGTCTTTTCGGGCAGGATAAGCGATATATAGAAACCTTGTCTACTGCACACAGGTAACTGAACTCAGACAAATGAGATTTCTTTATGCAGGCATTTATGCAGGAAATATTAAGAAAGAACATATATCTGGGATTATTTGCAGAATTTGATTTGAATATAGATTAAATATTACAATACATACAATCCCCTATTTCTAAATTGCACTACTATGTTAAAAAGGTTAACAATCGCTGAATCGCTGATCGATTGCTCCTGTCTGCCTCGCTGCCTGCTGTGAGTGTGTTTGTTTGCTTCGGTGCTGTAAGCTCCGTCTTAGCCTTGTATTTCTTTGTTTTGAACCATCATTTACTACCATTTCTAGTTGTTTATACTACTACATTTTACCCAACATCTCAGATTAACCAGACATCGCTAGCTTCTGTTACTAGTACTACTAGCACAACACGCTAGTAATTCGCTAGCCTGTTAACGCGCCACCCGTGCGCTCAGCTATCTTTATTTATTTATTTATCTCTCGCGCGTCCGCGCCTTTAAGTTCATAAAAAGCTCAGAGGGTTGTTCCATAAAAGACGCTTAGAAAAGCGGGGATTAAACTCCAAAACCGGACTTGAATGAGCCTAACAAATAAGTTGGGGCTAAAGTGGTTCCATAAAAGGTAATTGAAGTTCACGCAATCTCACTAATTTGATCCAGGTTTATCAAGTCTAGATAATTGCGTGTGCACGCGTTTTTGAAGCAGCCCTAGAGGTCGATCGTGGATCAAATCGATCCACCATCAAACAGCGTATATTTTGTGCTGTTTTATGCGTTTGTGATATGTGTTTTTTCCCCCTCAGTGCAAAACTTACATTTTACAGTTATATCCTCCATCTGTAAATGTTAGAAAGTCATGCAAATGTATCCATTTTGCTGCTAATCTTCATATTGAACGAGCACTGCTGCGCGCATGCCCGCCAAATAGGAGCGCAATAATTCTGACTGAAATATACATTTTGCTTGGAAAATTAATACGCGATATTTTATAACACTAGAAATATCTTCTAATTATAATAATTTATCTTTAGGATGTTGGATAAGTTGCAGTGAACTTCTAGCGAACAGAAGTACTTCAGTGAACAGAAGTAGCCTAATTCAGGGAAGTTTATTTTAAGAAACTAAATATATAAAGATACAAAATATAGTTTTGGGTATATGACCTATGCTACTTAATAAAGAGATGATGTATACTTATTTAGAATGCTGAGAATTACAGCTTTTAATGCAATACTTTTTTTGAGAAAGCCAGAATCCCCAGTTTTAAATGAGTAGATGTAATTTCTAAAGTACATTATGGAGAGGATAACATGAAATTAAGAGCAAATGTATACATTTTGAAAAGATATGTGCAACTCTAAAATCAAAGAATATTCCATAAAATAAAGGAATATATATTAGCCTACATTAACTAAATTTTTATATAACCCTCCCTCCCTTTTATTTCTAGTTATTTGTTATTTTATTTATTGACTTATTTAATATTGAATATTTGATATTCAAATAATATTACTTGAATAACTATTAGGAATTATGTGTCATTATAAGAGTTTGATATAAATATGTGAATGTTACATTTTTATTAATATTTATTTATTGTTTTTTTGTCTTTTCCCCCTTAAATCGTATGTAAAAGTGTCTAACTATGTACTTTTTGGTTATTGTTCTAATCATGTGTTTTTTAGGCTATGTGTTGGTGGGTATTATCAAAAAAGAAAAAAAAAGTAGAAGGAAAAATAAATAATAAATGAATATTTATTGGGGGAAAATATGATGTCTTTAAAGGAACTGTCCATTTGTATAATTGTGTTAAATGTGTTTGAATTGAAAGCCACAATAAAGTACATAATATATATATATATATGCTAAAATATTTGTTATTTGGACATTAACTGTAATAACTGTAGCAATAACTGTAAAGGGACTATTGCAATGGGGTAAATCAAATGTAGGCTAATATACTGTCAATTACTAAGCTCAGATTCATCTTACCAGTTAAAATGTATACTGTGGTTTTGTAATTATTTATTTTTAATTTTAACTTTTTTTAGATTGTGTTCTAATGTTCTTCTAATAATCATAAACATGCACTACAGCTGCCAAACAAAACCAGAGAGAAATGTATTCATAAATCTTTAAAACAGTCTAATTAAATCTTGGGCACAAAACATTCAGCCCCAAAAAAAGAAAACCTGTAGTATATATATTGTATCTATCTATCTATCTATCTATCTATCTATCTATCTATATATATATATATATATATATATTGTCTAATTTATCATTGTAGCCTTATTTAAGTTGATTTTCTGTATACTGTGTATTTATTTTTGGACTAATAGTGGTTAATAAAGTCCAATAATGGCATGAGAGAGTGTCAGTGGTAATATCATTGTGTTCTTGTCGGTCAGTGTTAGAGGATCTGTGTAATAGCTGAGGCTTAGCCTGACAGTTAGCCTGCCCTGGACCAGGCTAGTTTCCCAGCATAAGTTGCCAGGGTAACTGAGTTTGAACTATTTTAAGTTTGCTTTATGAAACAGAATCCACCGACAATAAGTCTGACTAACCAAAATAAGCCTGGCTTGTATTCTAATCTTGTTTTATGGAACAACCCTCAGGTGAGTAAGAATCAGTCAACAAACACGGTGAGTAATGTCTTGTCCTGTTATTGTCACCTGCACTTCATGTCACATGTTTAGCATAGCCTTCTCTGTCGGCAATATAGGATTTATATGTGATAAATGTAAGGAGACAGTTAGGTTGACGGAGAAGATTTCAGAATTAGAAACACGCATCCAAACTTTAATTGAGGATAGTAAGAGTGCTAGTACTTTAGATGTTTTGGATGCGCATAGTATAGTGGACTCTTTACATGAGTCGGTTCCGGCTGAAGTAGAGCCTGCGCAGCCGGGCAAATGGGTGACAGTGAGGGATCGCTCTAGTCGCGGATCAAAAAACCACTCTTCCGTTCCGATTACCATAACAAATCGATTTGCCCCGCTCAGTGAAACACCCACTGAGAATCATTGTGTCCTAGTAATTGGCGATTCTATCACACGGAACGTGAAAATAGAGACACCAGCCACCATAGTCACATGTTTGCCGGGAGCCAGAGCGCCTGACATCAAAGCAAATTTAAAAGTGCTGGCTAATGCTAATCGTAAATTCTCTAAGATCATTATTCATGTCGGCACTAATGATGTTCGGCTCCGCCAGTCGGAGATCACCAAAATTAATATTAAAGAGGTGTGTGAACTTGCAAGTACGATGTCAAGGACTGTAATCTGCTCTGGCCCCCTTCCTGTTCGCAGGAGTGATGAGATAGTTAGTAGATTGTGTTCGCTTAACGGTTGGCTGTCTAATTGGTGTCCGCTTAATAATATAGAATTCATAGACAATTGGAAAAGTTTTTGGGGCAAACCTGACCTGTTGAAAAGAGATGGTATCCATCCCTCCTGGGATGGTGCTGCTCTTCTCTCTAGTAATATGGCTCATAGTCCTAGAGCTCAAACATGACAATCTGGGGCTCAGGTCAGGAAGCAGACAGACTGGCTAAACCGACCGTCTGCTAGCGGCCTCGCGTCACCAAGGTCAGATAAATCACATCACATAGAGCCTCTTTCACCTAGATATCATCATATAGAGACTGTGTCTGTTCCCCGAACTTGGAAATCCAAAAAACGTTTAAACCCATCTAAGGTTAAAAATTTAATTGATGTTCAACAAATAAAAAACAGCTATAATACAGATGAGCAAATGCTAAAGCTTGGGTTGCTGAATATTCGATTGCTTACTTCAAAAGCACTCGTTGTTAATGATATGATTTCAGATAATAACCTAGATGTGCTGTGTTTGACAGAAACCTGGCTAAAACCAAACGATTACATTACTTTAAATGAATCAACCCCGCAAGATTACTGTTATAAACATGAGCCTAATCTGAAACGCAAAGGGGGTGGTGTTGCTGTAATTTATAGTAATAGTTTCAAAACCACTAAGAAATCAAGTTTTAAATATAATTCTTTTGAAGTATTGGTGCTTAATGTAAAAATATATAGTGTAAACAATAAATCACGTTTGAGATTTGTGCTGGCTACTGTATACAGGCCACCAGGGCACCATACAGACTTTATCAAATAATTTGCGGACTTTCTATCAGAATTAATATTGACTGCAGATAAAGTACTAATTGTTGGTGATTTTAATATTCACATCGATAATGAAAAAGATGCATTGGGATTGGCATTTAAAGACATTGTAAATTCAATTGGAGTTAGACAACACGTGTCAGGACCTACTCATCGTCGTAATCATACTCTAGATCTAATATTATCCCACGGAATAGATGTTGATGCCGTTGAAATTCTGCAGCAGAGCGATGACATCTCAGATCATTACCTAGTCTCGTGTAATTTGCATTTAGCCAAGGCTGCAAAGCCGACTCCGTGTTTCAAATATGTTAGAACTATCACTTCTGCCACTAAAGATTGCTTTATTAATAATCTTCCTGATCAGTTTCATCATCTCAGCATCCCAGATAGCTTAGAAGAACTAGATATTACAACAGAAACTTTTGACTCTCTCTTTTCCAGCACTTCAGACACAGTTGCTCCCTTGCGCTTAAAGAAGATTAAAGAAAATAGTCCAACGCCATGGTACAACGAGCACACTCGGGCCCTTAAGAGAGCAGCCAGAAAAATGGAGCGCAACTGGAAGAAAACAAAACTAGAGGTATTTCGCATTTCATGGAAGGAGAGCTCGATTACTTACAGAGAGGCTTTAAAAACTGCTAGATCTGCTTATTTTTCAACCCTATTAGAAGAAAATAAACATAATCCTAGGTATTTATTTGAAACGGTGGCTAAACTAACAAAAAATAAAGCTTCAAGCCCAGAAGTTTCCAAGCAACACAGCAGTAATGATTTTATGAACTTCTTCACTTATAAGATTGATAATATCAGGGACAAAATTATAACTATGCAACCGTCTACTACAGTATCACATCAGGCAGTGCATTGTAGTCTCCCTAAGGAAAAATTTGATTCATTCGTTGCTATAGGAGAGGAAGAATTTACAAAACTCATTAAATCATCTAAATCGACAACATGTATGTTAGACCCTATACCAACTAAGCTACTGAAAGAGATGCTTCCAGAGGTCCTAGATCCTCTTCTTAATATCATTAATTCGTCTTTGTCACTAGGATATGTACCGAAAACCTTTAAGCTGGCTATGATTAAACCGCTTGTTAAAAAAACGCAACTTGATCCTACAGAATTAGTCAATTACAGGCCGATCTTGAATCTACCTTTTCTGTCAAAGATACTAGAAAAGGCAGTATCCTCACAACTGTGTTCCTTTCTTGAAAGAAATGATATCTGCGAGGATTTCCAGTCCGGATTTAGACCGTACCATAGTACTGAGACAGCTCTCGTTAGAGTCACAAATGATTTGCTCTTATCATCCGATCGTGGTTGTATCTCGCTATTAGTGTTACTCGATCTTAGTGCTGCTTTTGACACCATTGACCACAACGTTCTTTTAAATAGATTAGAACATTATGTTGGCATTAGTGGAAATGCACTAGCATGGTTTAAATCATACTTATCTGACCGTTATCAGTTTGTAGCAGTAAATGATGAGATGTCTCATCGATCACAAGTTCAGTATGGCGTACCACAAGGCTCAGTACTAGGGCCGTTGCTGTTCACTCTGTACATGCTACCATTAGGAGATATCATTAGGAAACATGGAATTAGTTTTCACTGTTATGCTGACGATACTCAGCTGTATATTTCTTCAAAACCTAACGAAACTTATCAATTCACAAAATTAACGGAATGCATAGCTGATATAAAAAAATTGGATGACTCGTAATTTCCTACCTCTAAATTCTGAAAAAACAGAGTTTCTAATTATTGGACAAAAAACTTCCTCACGTAATAATCTAGAATACTGTCTAACACTCGATGGCTGCTCTGTTAAGTCTTCGTCGTCGGTTAGGAACCTGGGTGTGCTCTTTGATACCAATCTTTCATTTGAAAGTCACGTGTCTAGTATCTGTAAAACTGCATTTTTCCATCTTAAAAATATATCTAAACTACGCCATATGCTCTCATTGACAAATGCGGAACAATTAGTTCATGCGTTCATGACCTCAAGGCTAGATTATTGTAATGCTCTACTGGGTGGTTGCCCTGCACGCTTAATAAACAAACTACAGCTGGTTCAAAACGCAGCAGCTCGAGTTCTTACCAGAACCAGGAAGTATGACCATATTAGCCCGGTTCTGTCAACACTGCATTGGCTCCCTATTAAACATCGCATAAATTTTAAAATATTGCTGATTACTTACAAAGCACTAAATGGTTTAGGCTAGCTCCGCAGTACTTGAGCGAGCTCTTAACGCATTATAGTCCGTCACGTCTATTGCGATCTCAAAATTCCGGCCAGTTAATAATACCTAGAATATCAAAATCGACTGCTGGCGGTAGATCCTTTTCCTATTTAGCACCAAAACTCTGGAACAGTCTTCCTACCATTGTCCGGGAAGCAGACACACTCTGTCAGTTCAAAGCCAGATTAAAGACACATCTCTTTGACCTAGCATTCACTTAATACATTATAGACTTCTATAATTTAATGTTAGGCTGCATAGATTAGGTCAGCCGGAACCGGGAACACTCCCATAAATCCTGATGTACTCGTTACATCATGAGAAGAATGGCATCTACGCTAATTTTAGTGTCTGTGTTTATCCCGAGGTTTTTCTGCAGCCTGCCGGATCCAGGCCATATCCAGATCTGACGAAGGACCTTCGCCTGGACCCGATGACAACGCAGTGCTGAAGTGCCAACTAGTCTCTCCCTATGGAGGATCCCTCTACCACTATACAGATAAGGCGTTGTCGGGAAAATTCGTTTCGCGTTCCTACCCCAAAGCAACAAAATAAAATACAATTCTTTATCAAAATTTATAAGGAAAGACAAGTACTTTGTTTAGGCTTGGCTTGTAGGGAATTCCAAACCTGCGTATATTCAAACGCACATAACTATAGAACCAATTCTTAATGCGCATGTGAACGCCATCAGCGTTTCTCACAGGTTCGCGTTTAAAGTCTGTGTAGAGAGAATGGTGTCGTCTTAGCGGCCCCTAATTTAATAACAAATGATCGTTGCGACGGAAGCAAATCAATCAAAACTAACTTTAGATGGAAAAAAAATTAACTCTGCTATAAAGCCAAAACAACCTCTGTTAAATTATACGCTAATCTCTGTAAAGCTGCTTTGAAACAATCTACATTGTTATAAGCGCTATATAAATGAAGATGACTTGACTTGACTTAACCATGCATCATCTTGCTTGGAGCGACAGCATAAATGCTTGGAAATAAAGCTTCATGTCTTAAAATCCATACGCAGTCAGCATCTTTTCCCTGAATAATTTTTGAACCGTGTATATTATTTCCTGATGTTTTTTGTTTTTTTTGTTGACCAACATCCACACAGACTCTTGGAAACCGGTACAAAGCCAGAGGTCAGCTCAAATGCTTTACAAAGCATAAATCTGCATTCATAAATCATTGTATCATTTGTAATATAAATGAGGTGTTTCGTCTGTCAGCTGATCTGATATTTGCTACTGTAATGAAGATAAAAATATCTTTTAATAAGCAGGGGAAATTCCTGACTTTAAACAAATAAAAACGTAAATGTTTAGGAAGTTTGCATTGTAAGAATGTACAGGGAGACTTCAGATAAAAACGTTGACTCGTAAGGTAATGTTTTCTCATTAAAATCAGATGATTTCCTAATGTGAGGGAATACTAGGGAATACCAATATGGCGGCAATCCAGACATTTATATAGATCAGTGATTCTGACTAGTCAAATTATAATTATGACTTGTTGAAATACAATTGTAACTATCTAAAATAGTTTTATGTCAATTCTCCAAAGTGTTGTCATACACGCAGCGAGAGTTCCCTCGAAAGGGAACTTCTTTTCAATTAATATTTCAATTAATTTCACCCAAAGAGTAGATTCTCTATGCTTTAAAACGTTAGTGAAAAGTAACTTTGCAACTACATGTCAACTACAACTCATTGGAGTATTAGTAGACTTTCTGCTTAATATCTGCTAACATTTTATTTTGATGCTCCCTTGGGGACCATCAAAATAAATATAAGTAATTATAAGTAACTTTTCAGGTACTTTATATGTCCACTTATTCTACTAACCCCAACCTAACAGTCTACCAATACTCTAATGAGAGTTAGTTGACATGTAGTTGCAAAGTTACTTATAGTTAATAGAATGTGGACTATTAAAATAAAGTGTAACCAGTTTATTATCTATCTGTGGTATGAGCAGAAACAAAATACAATGTTATACACCATGGCCTGAAGCAACAGTGCAGAAGTTTTAAAAGGTTTTAAACAGATTTCAAAAAGTTTTAAACATTACCTAAAATAACAAGCAACTGCCAAATAAACTAAATAATTATGTATAACTAACTATATATATATATATATATATATATATATATATATATATATATATATATATATATATATATATATATATATATATAAAACTATATATATATAACCAATGTTACAACATTTCAAAATAAAATAGACACTGGAGAAAGCAAACCCATACCTGAGGAGACTTTCGAGGAGACTTCCACTATGGAATAACAGCACCTGTAAGAAAACTGTTGTCCTGCAGGAGTGTTGGAAGCTTTTTTAAAGGTCAGGGTGTTAAGATAAGCACTGCTCACATCTTCAGGTTTTTCATCATAGCCCAAATGGATCTTTGCACTTTGCATATCTTTGCATATTTGCATGCTGTATCTACAATCCATGTAAATCAAGTAATTGAACCTAAACGGTCATTGCCAAAAGTTTGTACAGGAATAGTTTAAGTTTTTATTGGTTGGGTTGGTGAGATAAGCCCTGCTCCTGTCTTCATGGTTTCAGTAGCTTGCGCTCAGTATCTCGTGAAGTGATGAAGTTAAAAAGCTTATGAACATCTTTTTTGTTAATGAAAAATATCTGCATTTTCACTTTCATATTTCTTTAAATCTTTTTATTGCTTTGGCATAATTTTCACAAGCAATTGGTAAATATTCAAAACTCTTATTACTAATATCACAACTGATCATCAAATGTGCGCTTTTTTTCCGAACATTTCAGCATATTTTCAATTGTGTCTACTAAAGTGTAAAGTGTAAAGTAAAGTGTCTACTTTAATATTTCAAATAACATTTGTGACCCTGGATCACAAAACCAGTCACAAGTCGCACGGGTATATTTGTGGCAAAAGTCAACAATAAGAATATGGTTCAAAATTATAGATTTTTCTTTTATGCCAAAAATCATTAGGCTATTAAGTAAAGATCATGTTCCATGAAGATATTAGTAAATTTCCAACCGTAAATATATAAAACGTTTATTTTTATGAGTGAATGCTGCACAATCACGAACATAAATGGACAACTTTAAAGGCGATTTTCTAAATGGTTTGATTTTTTTGTAGCCTCAGATTCCAGATTAGTTGTATCTCGGCCAAATATTGTCCTGTATAACAAACCATACACCAATGGAAAGCTTATTTGTTCAGCTTCCAGATTATGTATAAATCTCAATTTCAGAAAATTGACCCATATGACTGATTTTGTGGTCCAGGGTCACATTTGTGAAAATAAAATGTCAACATATAAGGGTTGTTACATATGTAACGGTGGGAACTGTGGGAACGCCTCTGCGGGATTGTGTTGTGAAGCACGTATGGAATCAGTCCAATGGCGTGACGGAACGTCATAGGCGGGTGACATCATCAACCAGGAAACTAAAAAGCGCACGTGAACAAATAATGTCAGCTTCTCATAGGCTGAAGCAAGTCGATCACGGGCATGCCGGGAGTATGGCACACTGTCAGAAAAAAAAAGTACAGAAAAAACTGTACCTTTTAGGGTACAAGTGGCCATCACTGGGGTGGTACCCTGAACGGTACCTTTAATGTGAGGTACAAAATTGTACCTTATATCTTTGTACCATTTAAGGGGCAATTTTGTACCCCAAGGAACGATTGTGCATACTGCAATAAAAGCAGAAAATTGTACCTTATTAAAATATTTCCCAGGGTACGCCCCAATGACAAATAAGTTTTGATCCTATGGGGCGCAAAAAAATATCTTAAATAAACTGGCTTACAGATATGCAGATTTAACAGATTTTATTTATAAACTTTCTTTTACAAAGAGAATTATTACATCATCTCACAGCAGCAGGTGTGAGTCGAGACAATTAATTAAAAGCTCATAAAAGCTCATCAGACATTACTCAGCAAATATATTCAGAGTTATGAAAAAGTCCTTTAAAACAGTAACACCTTCAAACTAAGTAACAGGAATACATGAAATTGTCTATACTGTAGAATCCTTACAAATCAGGAATTGTTATAATTAAAAGTACTGTTATAAATTGATATCCAGCTAATTAAACAGGCTATATCATGTGCTGCACATAGGGCAGTTGTTCTTTAGCAAGAATACCTAGTGCTAATAAATAATTTATCAACACTGTGGGCATCTAGTGCCTGGTATCAACCTCCTCACCTGGTGAGAGGACAGTCCGTTCATTCTCATATTTCACACAGTATGAATAATAATGATGACAAAAGGATTCAGGAATTAACAGCTTGCCACACAATAACCAGTGTCCATGTTAAGAATGACTTAATCTGGAAAAACAGTGGAACTTCTTCTGTATGCAGGTGACCCACAGTAAACACATCTTTAACACAATATCTGACCTCATTTATCTTTACTTCTGTTACTCGCTGAAGCTGTTTGCCTTCAAAATTTACATGACTGTACTTCTTGTTCACGCTTATTGAATGCTGTAGAGCTGAAGGTAAAGACTGAACATCCAGAAACTTTCTCATATTCCCCCAACATATTAACAGACGACAATTCCCAACATTGTCTATGCTGATGTCGGTTACTTAAAATGGATAAAATGTTAATTATTTTTTTTACAAGTGCTAGCAACCTGTTTGAAATATTGATGTTTGCCTTAAATCCTCAAACACCATAAAGAACGCAAAGGCCCATAGCAAAACATCAAACGAGAGTAATGGATTAAATAATGACATTTAGTAAGAATATCACCAAACTCTTCAACTGTACATGACAAAAACTCAGAAACAAGCCATTCTTTTTTTTACAACTGGTGCCATTACAATGTCAGAAATTTCACGACAAAGTAATTAGACATGCCAATAGCTGCAGCCCTCCGGGTTTCTGTGTGCTACCAAAAAAGGCAGTAGGCGAAATAAACACCATTTCTGTGAGGCAGACCCTACTACATTCCAGTTACGTAGAAGTTTTTCAGAAAGAGGAACAGGCTTGTTTTTTTTATTTTATTATTCTGTCCAAAAGTAAGTTTTCTCAGCTCCTCGTTAAACTGTTGTATAGTTATGACAGGGTGACACAGAGTCTCGACTAAGGTTACATACGTAACCGAGACGTTCCCTCTCAAGGGAGCTCGCATTGCGGTTCCTCCCGCACCGGGTGAGGCACTGGTGCTTCATATATCCAGCTCTGAGGAGTTGGATGTAGAAAGCATCGAAGCAGAGGGTGATGACTTGCCATCTCACTCTCCTGCTTATGAGGAACTGGTGGAGGTTGTGTCTTGCACTGTTGCTAAACTAAACATTGACTGGCCAGCAGAGAAGCAGGACATTCGTCCCAAATCCAAACTGCACGAACGTTTTCTGCCCTCATGAGCGCAACCTCTTACGCCTGCCATTCTTTCCCACACCGAGGTGTCGAGATTGTGGAAGAAACCGGTCTTCACGAGGCTGACTCCAGCTCCTTTTTCACCAGCTCCTTATTCGACTGGAAATCACAACAGTGGAAAGTCCTGCTCAAAGATCTGCCTGGTAAATGTGTACCTAATAGGTGAACCTCAGAACAAACAAAGGGTTTATGCAATCAAGGATGATCAGAGTAATCTATCATCAGATGATGTTTTCAAAACTCATATTTTAGGAAATGGGCGCCCTATAGCTATGAGTCCAAACAGTGTGCATGTGAAGGACTGTTTCAACTGTCATGATGAGCCACAGAGATCCTCCACCCTGAACCTTGAAGATTAGAAAGTGACTTCCATCAGGATGAGTCAAACAGCTGGGTTGATACCACTCAGAATTGATACTTCCGAATGACTGGCCCATGGGAATGGTGTTGAAGACAAGTTCAGGTCAGGAAGGAAAGCTGAGGTCAGGGTGGTCAAAGAGGGATCATCTAAGGTATTTCTGCGACCTATATCAGATGTTGTCTTACTGCTGTCTCATGAGACTGAATAGACAAACTTAATTATGTTTTACGAGTGTTTTCATAGGGTGTTTTCACACCTAGTTCGTTTGAGCCCTCCAAACTAGTGATGTTACATATGACACTGAAGCTTCGATGTGCGTATCACACATGCGACACAATTTCTAACACAGGCTTCTGGCTGCTTTATTTTAAATAAGCACCAGATGGCGCTGTTCTCGACACTCTCGAAGCTTTGATTCTTTTCCCGGAACAGTCAGGGGAAAGCCTCAGTGATTCATTAGGCTTCATTTCCCCATCCCTACTCCAAACGCTCTCAGAGCGGTTCCTTGTATATGTGAACAAACCAAGTGATCTCAGACGCCCCTAAAAGGAAATTAGTTTGCCTCTACTGCTGTCACTTGGAAAACAGTAAATATATATATATATATATATATATATTTGCCATATTGCCCACCCCTAAAAGAGGCTATAACAGAACAGTGCTACTGTAAGGTGGGTGCCAGTAAGTCTGGGCTACCCAGTGAGAAAGCAAAAGGCTCTCCTGAGAATTAACATTTGAACTCTCTCTTGCATAGTAACAGCAACATCCGAGATGCAACACACAGTGCAGCTCTCACCTCACTTTTACATTCTCATCATCTCCCCCTGCTCCCCCTCTTCTCCTCCTCACCTAAAACTAACTGAAAACCTATGCAATGTTAAATAAGTACAATAAGTAATTATACATGTTTGGTATCATTTGAAATGTCTCAGTGCGACTGGTATAAAGGTCTCATTCCAAAAGTAGTAAAACAAAAGATAACTTGAGATAACTTTAGAGATAACTTGCACACAGAGGAGGGTGCGTCTTCCAGACAAATGGCCTCCTGCTCTCAAAAGGTGTAAACTCTGAATGCAAATTCCCCTTGTTAGCAAATGTTTCCATGTGAAAGAAGTTTCTGTCTTGGCCTGGGTATATAATGAATTGCAACAAGAGGCTCGGGGCGACTTGTAACTCAAATTAGCCTGTGATGCTGAGTGTATGCCAAACACTTTGCATCATGTATTTTATAATGTCAGGTTCGCATCTTCTCTTTTCTTGTTTTTATTATCTTTGAACTGATTATGAAATTTCCGTTTACGGCAGTAAACATGCCACTTGACCAACCTAAATCTGGGTGTCTTACCTCTGTTTTAATTTAATATACCAAAGTAAATGTGATTGTGTAAGCTTGAATGCGACCGATCTCAGGTATATAGCAATTACCTCTGTTTGGTGATGAAAACTGATGAGCTTGTGAACGCGAGACCCGCGTTAAGCGTGAGGACCTCTGAGCGACATAGCTTCCTTATATGAACGGGTAAAATATAAGTAAAGAGTTGAAAAGAATAATCAAATGTGCTGCTAAACTATTATATGATTGACCAATAACCAATGGACAATCTAACCTAAATTTGAGGTTGCTAAAAAATGGAGTCAGATAAAAGCTTAAATAGAATTAAATGACTGTTTATATCTGTATTTATTTGCTGCTACACTATATTGTTGAGATGATTTTTTTATAGAAGGAATAGTACAGACGAATGATATTTATCATTAGTCATAGTCGCTATATCAGGAGGATACTAGATAACGTTAGCCTACTCGTGGTAAGTCTGATTTTTTTTTTCCCTTTATTAATACTATACTAATACTATTTATAATACAGTACTGGCTTTTTTCAGGTGGAGAGGCATTTTAGAGCTCAGTGAGAGCCCATAACATTATACAGCTGTGTTGTCTTGATTTAACTGTTAGCCCAATCATTACATGACTTGTTTATCTACATTCGGTTACAGTCTTCGATTAGATCATATTTCCCCCCAGCCACCCCAAACAACATTGGGCTAGAGTACTGTACAGTATCTGTACTGTATCAGTCAATGACCGATGCCATAGGACCAGAGCGCTGTCAATCACTGCCTGATCAATCACTACTTTGGCAATGTAAAGCCTTTTTTTACCATGCCAATAAAGCTATTTAAACATGAATTTCTCAATTTGCTGATTAATTTGCGATGCAGAGTTTTTGAAAGAGGAGAGACACGACTTGATCACAGACCACAGACCACGTCTCTGTTCGTAATATGTAAACACTCAATTATTTTGAAGTATCGCCCTGGTTGCAATATTTATTCTGATTACTTTTGTGTGATAAAGATGACTGATAAAGCTATTATATGTATCTAGTATGAGTAACAAAATGCTTTTTCTGTGTCCATATTTGATTAATAATAATGAAAAAAGTGCACTTCAAATGAACATTTCTGAGAAAAATGTTTAATCTTTAATAGTCTTTAAAACTAAATATATGTCCAAATTAAAAACTTAATACATGCAAGTAATTATGACTGAAAACATCCAGCAACTAAGGAACAGCCATATGTTTATATATAGGGCAATACAGCCATCTACTGGTTACACAACAGTATTACAGATGATAAATGCTGCTTGACTGATATATATATATAATATTTTAAGTCTGCAACTTGTTACTGTATGTGGGAGTTCAAAGCAGTTTGTATTGTTAGATTATAATACATTTCCTCTCTCATTTTCCAGGGAGTGGAGCAACTTTTCCATAAACAAAATTCTGATGCTGACACAGAGGATGGAGTGATAGTACCAGAGATCCACTGTCCCTATCAGACAATAATCTTACTCTGTTCAGACACATCACCTTTGAATGACTGGGATCTTGATCTTCAGACACCTGATTTATTTTAATATAGCAAATATTTCAATTTCCTCTAGATTAAAACAAACATAGTTCACAAGTACACAAGAGGTTTCACTTTATTCTTATTAATCTATGCTGATCTTGGATTAGCATACCAACAGCATATGAATGTTGAGGGGATAGTTCAACCAAAAATACAATTCTCTCTTATTTTACTCACCCTCATGCTGTCCCAGATGCATTTTACTTTCTTTCTACAGATTAACACGAATTAAGATTGTAAGGAAAGTAATCCATCTCTGCGAGTCCTAAAGACCCTTTAAACCACACACAGTGAGCGTGACGGTAATCCATGCAACCTCAGTGGATGAATCAATGCCTTCTGAAGTAAAACAATAGGCTAGATAAGAAAAATACTAATAATATGACTGTTTTAACTATTAAAAATCACTTCCGACCAACTGTCTTAAGTACA
This sequence comes from Abramis brama, assembly GCF_963993115.1. Classification (NCBI taxonomy): domain Eukaryota; kingdom Metazoa; phylum Chordata; class Actinopteri; order Cypriniformes; family Leuciscidae; genus Abramis; species Abramis brama. The sequence goes on along the minus strand of NC_139968.1, from coordinate 10,892,839 downwards.
TGGGTTACAATCCACTTGTATTCTGGACTCACAGAGATGGATTATTTCCTTAAAAATCTTTGTCTATGTTTATGTCAAGAAGAAAGTCATATACATCTGGGATGGCATGAAGGAGAGTAAATGATGAGAGAATGCTCATGTTTTGGGTGGACTATCCTTGCACTGCTTGTGTCCAGTCACTGCTTTGTTACTTGTACTGCAACAGGAACTGCTCAAAGAATCATTGCAACATTTAAAATGTATATGAATTTTTAAAATGTATTCTGTATTTGTAATTGTGCATTTTGTATAGTAATGTATATCATGAGAATACTGTGCATTGCATTATGCAGTTAATGTTTTGTGGATTCTGGTCTTTCCGGTCACAACATAATTGCATCCAAGACTTTCACTCTGATACTTGTGTATATGCTTTAGTGACAATAAAGAATGTACATTTATTTGAATTCATATTTTCATTTACATTCATTTAACTGGTTGTATAAGTCACGATTGAAACGGTTGATGATTGTTAACATATATTTACAATTTTAAATGTTAGAAGATAGTGTTAATTAAATTAAATAACTAAATACAATTATCAATTAAAAAAATGGCAACAAGAACATTCTTTGTGTGACATGTGTAATGCAATGCCCTTTGAGGTCTGTATCTGACAGCAGGCCACGACTGTAATTTTCATATTGTTTAAATTCCTCTTATTTAAGTGATCATTCATTTTGATGGTGTAAACGTATATCATGCTAACAATGAGTAGTGTGATGGCCATGGCTGCCAACCTTGATTACCTGGTTGAAGTTTGACTTTCTTGACGGCTGAATATATCACACACGTATTCTCTTTAAATTGTAACAGCTGAACCTAATCAGAGCCTAACATGCAAAAGAATCATCAGGAATAAACAAATATTCTCCGAAAACATTGGACACTACAATATTTTAAGTATTATATACAGTACTTTAATGTGCAATTACACCTGAATAGACTGAATAGATCTCTTGTGCTCCTAAAAGCTTCTGCTAAGTAGTAGCAGCAGGTAAATACAGATAAAATTAAAAAACAAACATAACTTAATATCACTAAAATGAAATAGAAAGCTGCGATTACAGACGCTCACATCCACACATAAACAAACACACCACTGACGTCTTCACTTCCAGGTCACGAAACTGTCAATCAAAAACTCAGTAACCAATGAGAACACACTGCCACTAGCCCCGCCCCCACGAGAGAAATGTGTCAGAACGGCGAACGAAAACTCAGGGAGCGTAAACGAAAACTTCAGAAGCGTAAATGAAAACTCTGGAAGCGCATTTGTAAGTTCAGATCAGCGATTGAAATATGAGAAATAGTTAGCAAAACATGCAGTGTATTAAAAACGAAGTCAAAACATTTGCCTGCGATTTATTCTTTTTCAGTTTCAGAGATAATTTATTTAGTTTCAATTTATATTTTCATTAGTTTCTTGAAAAGCTACGTTCATTATTATTGGCTCAAGAATAATTCCATAAATTCCATGTGGGCTATGCCAAAGTATCTTTGATTGTGTAAGCATGAATGCGACCAATCTCAGGTAGCCTATATAGCAATTACCTCTGTTTAATGATGATAACTGACGAGCTTGTGAACGCGAGACCCGCGTTAAGCGTGAGGACTTCTGAGCGACATAGCTTCCTAATATGAACGGGTAAAATATAAGTAAAGAGTTGAAAAGAATAATCAAATGTGCTGCTAAACTATTATATGATATATAATATAAATTACTTTGCCGTGCGGAAAGACAGTAACATGCAGAGACCTTCACCCGTTCTATCGGATACCGCCTTTGGACCGATCCAGACGGGCTTACACTACAATGCCTGACAAAATGCATCAAAGTGGGTGAAATTAAGCATTCCTGTCCCTTCTATGATGACCAGGATGACATTTTTGGTGCAAGCACTTGTGCTTGTCGGAGTTCTTTTGAGGTTGTGGTGTGAACAATAAAGGGTCTGAGATCACTTCAATGCTGAAGAGGACCAAAAAAAAAAAAAAAAACGGGTTCTCTTTTGAGTCCACTATAATGTGAACACCAAAAGGACTGAGGTCACCTTCCGGCTGGTTCCCTTTAAGTGAACTGGGTTTGGTTCTTTTAAAATGAACTATTTGTGAAACCACCCATAGAGAGTAACCTCTGACCTTTAATAGCAGCAATCTTGTTTTACTCAGTTGATGCTGATAGTCACACGGTTAAAGCAGCTATCTTCAATCAATTCATCATCTTTGCAATCATTTATAGAAGCTTTGTCTGTAAGTATTAGGTTTACAAGAAGCTTGTTTCCATCATATGTTTGGAATTGGTCAACAAGCAAACTGTTACGATACAAACTGTACAGTCTCTTTATAAACGTGTTCTTCCCTTTTTCTGTATTTACTCTGTTCCATTTGTATTTTAAGTGGTGGTGCTAATAAATCCATGCTTCAGTTCAACTTTCTTGTGGAAGGAGTTATCTGTCTGCCTAGTAGAAGAAGGGGAACTCTTTTACGAGGGCAGAATAGTGAAGCTGGCTAATCTAAAACATTTGTTGATAATCTATGTTAAAACACTTGTTTCTTTCACACAACTGTAGAGATGTAACTTTACCTCAGAGCTTTCAAATGAATAGTGTGATTAACCACAATCAAGAGGAAGTGAAAGGCAGGTTTGCTCTGACCACACTCTGTTTTTTTGGGGGGTTTTTTTGTCTATTTGTTCAAAACTCAACCATTAACATTATTTTTTTTTTTAAATATATATATATATGTACTCTAATTCACTGGCAGAACAATTGACACTGAGAACAGCCCATTTAACTAAAATTAATAAATGCTCTAGAAGAATTTTTTTCATTGTTAGTTCATGTTAACTAGTGAAGTTAACTTATGTTAAAAAATAGAACATAACTGTAAAGTGTTGGTGTTTCGTGTCATGTTCACTTGGTTAAAGTTTAAACCACTTCATGCAAGTGTGTGTGATCGTGTTGTTCATCAAGTGACCAAACCAGTGGAACACTTCATTTGCACGAAACCATGCTTGTGTTAACCACAAAAAAGAAAACTGTGCAAAAGTTATATGTTTTTAAATGTGTGCAAAAGTATTAAAAACAATTAATATGCATGCCAAAAAAATATCTTTAGATTTATTGACATTTGTTTTCTTGACTTCAAGTTTTGTCAAATGTCTGTAAAACATCACTCATGTAATGTGTAATTTGATATCAAGAATAACTAAAATTGTTGCAGAGATAAAAAAAAAAACAGTTTCAGCCCCAAGAAAGCTCATCATCCATGTGGTTTACAACTTTTACTGCTGAGAATGTCAGCGCACTTATAACAGAGAGAGAGAAAAAAAATTCTATTACTATATATAAGCAAGATCTCCACTTAAAACAGTACCAGCAAAAAGTGTTACTATCACACACACACTGCATATTTACATACAAAGCAGCAAACGGAAATTATATGTGGGAATTTTAAATTAAAATTAAAATTCACACATATAAAACATAATAACAATAAAATTAATTTTAAAAAGCATATGTAGGCACACTCTGTATTCATAAAGTGCATCACATCATACATTGGCTGTAGACAGTAGTGCTCTGCTCCTGACTAGGCCTGGTGTTACTGGAGCACATGAAGAAATCAACTTCAGCACACTGAAAGAGGACGATATTATATATGAATGGACATATACAGTATGATAGACATAATGTACAGTCAGCTGGTCATAAACATTTCAGATCATTTAATGAATCTTGTGCAGCTTGAAGTTGCACTGTAAGAATCTCCAGGATAATAGAAGACAAAATAAGATAACGTATATTAATATTGAAGATCTTACCTGTGGATTATTTGAGTTTTGAGCCGCAGATTTTCCAGTTGCATCAATGAAGCTCTTCACCATTCCTGAAACAACAGTGAATAATGTGAGATTCAGACCAGGGGAATGAAAAAAGTGTGTTGAGAGACGCGTTTTTAAAAATGTTACATTTCTTTTTAGATCGCCATGTCTCGCACAAGACGTTGAAAAAGAAGACAGACGTGAGCGCAGCAGTTAAACACGTTTAGATTAAAAAAACAAAAAAAAACAATGCAAAAGTAGCGCAGAGGAATAGAAAAACAAGTGACCGGATAAAAACACGTTCTGTGAGAACCGGCTACATTTTATAGATCTAGAGTTCCCTTTCAAGGGAACGAGCGTTGCGTCGAGAATGACGCTATGGGGAACGCTTTGCGTGATGACGTCTTGAAGCACATGTAAAATCAGTCCAATGGCGTGGCGGAACGTCAGAGGCGGGTGACGTCACGTACCAGGAAGCTATAAAAGCCGGCCTGAAACAGAAAACGAAAGCTTTCTGAGTCTTCAGTCGCGCTCTGTGTTGAAATCTGTCCTTGTTATTTGGTGTTGTCTGTCGATATATATATATATTCAGTATGGCGAGCAAGCAGCAGTTTAGAGTGTGTGTTCATCCTTGCCCGCGTTATATAACGGGAGGTGATACTCACACTCTTTGTGTTGTTTGTTTGGGAGAGGAGCATGCCCAGTCAGCACTCGAGGGTGGTGACTGTGTGCATTGCTGTGCGCTTCCATTGCGTACGCTCCGATCCCGCTTGGCTCGGTTCAATCCCGACCACGTTCCCCAGGGCTCGGGTCCCGCCGCGGCTGAGGCTCGGCGGCGATCTCAGACCTGGGGTTCGCAAATGGATCTGTCAGTGGATGTTGAGACGGGCTCTGCCTTATCTCAGCCTCCTTCTGACAGATCCAGTGCCTCTCATCAGGGTGTGGAAGCACGCGCTGTGGTTTCTTCCCCCCCGATAGAGGTACCAGTACTGCAACTATCCAGCTCTGAGGAGTTGGATGTTGTGAGTATTGAAGCTGAGTCTGAGGATTCGCCACCTCAGTCTCATGCGTTTGAGGAACTGCTCGATGTCATTACTAGAGCTGTTGACAGACTGTCTATTGAGTGGCCAGAAGATAGGCAGGACGTTCGTTCGAAAAGTAAGCTCGACGAACGCTTCCTGCCATCTCGTGCGCAGCCCCAGCGCAGGAGCCTGCCGTTTTTCCCCGATCTCCACACCGAGGTGTCGAGATCGTGGGCGAAACCAGTGTCTCACAGAGTTTATACACCACAAACATCTCACTACTCCTCAATATCTAAATATAAAGAGTATGGTTATGGGGAGATGCCGAAGGTGGAAGAGACGCTTGCGGGCTATCTCTCTCCAGCAATGGCATCTTCTCTGAAAGCTCCTACACTTCCCTCTAAGCCAGTTAAAGTAACATCTTCCCTGGTTCATAAGTCGTATGCAGCCGCTGGTCAAGCTGCAGCGTGTCTGCATACGATGTCCATTTTACAAGCCTATCAGGCTGAATTATTGGGGGATTTGGAGGAGGGCGGGGGAATTGGTCCTGACACTGTGGCCGAACTTCGCAGAGCCACAGATTTGTCTCTCAGGGCCACCAAGGAGACCGCTAAATCTATCGGGCGGTCTATGGCAGCCCTGGTGGCCACTGAGAGGCATCTGTGGCTCAATCTAAGTGATATCAAGGATAAAGAAAAGCATGTTCTCTTAGATGCTCCGGTCTCCACTGTTGGTCTGTTTGGTGATGCAGTTAGTGTTGCGGTAGCAAAATCACAAGAAGCCGCTAAGCAAGCTGCTGCTCTCCAGAAACTTCTCCCCCGCCGTTCTTTCTATGAGGCTGCTGAGCGGGAGCAGCCTCACTCCTCTAGAAAGAGCGCTGAGCACCGTGCCACTCAGAAACAGAGCGTGTCCTCCCGTGCTCCCCCACAAAAATCTCGGGGACACGGAGGGCGCGCTCAAACCCAGCAGTCCTCGAGGGGTAAAGCGGATCTGCGGACCGTTATTACCGCCAAGAAGGCTGCTGGGAAGAAATCCTGACGTCCGAGGGCTCAGGACTAATGAGGGTAGTCCCCCCCCGAAGCAGAGCGGTTAACACCTCTTTTTACGGTGCCCGTCTCTCTTCGGTACCCTCAGGGGACCGTTCTGCTAACCCTGCCGCCTCCGGTGTTACAGGGCGCAGCGGTCTCCGGCGAGCACATATCTCAAGGACCACCCGGAAACGTAGTGGCCTCGGGATGCCCGCCCCCTCCGAGGAGGGTGTTAGAGCAGTCTGTTCGATCGTTCCCTGCCGGTGCGCCGTTACAGGGCGACGAATTGACTGCTCAACAACAACAAAATCCAGAAACCAGTCTCGAGAGGCTGGTACCTCTAGTAGAATCTTTGACAGCGTGGAAGCTACTGTCAAATGTTTCTCGTTGGGTCCTGCAGACCGTGGAAAAAGGGTATCAGATACAATTCAAAAAACGCCCACCTCGGTTTATGGGGGTCCTGCCCACAGTGGTGGGCCCCGAGCAGGTTCTGGTCATGGAACAGGAAGTGAACACTCTGTTAGAGAAAGGGGCCATAGAATATGTACCTCCCTCCGACAGGGAAACCGGGTTTTACAGCCGGTACTTCATTGTTCCGAAAAAGGACGGGGGATTGCGTCCCATTTTAGATCTTCGAGTTCTGAACGATTCAGTCATGCAGCTCAAGTTCAAAATGTTAACATTGAGACAGATCGTGCCACAGATCAGGTCCGAGGACTGGTTTGTCACGATAGATCTCAAGGACGCATATTTCCATATTTCCATCTGTCCGTGTCATTGGAAGTTCCTGAGGTTTGCTTTCGGGGGCAAAGCATACCAATATCGTGTTCTTCCATTCGGCCTAGCTTTATCACCCCGCTCTTTCACCAAATGCATGGATGCAGCTCTGGCGCCGCTGCGCCTCCAGGGTATTCGCATCATGAACTACATCGACGATTGGTTGATTTTAGCTCAGTCGCATCAGTTGGCGGTTCAACATCGAGATGTTGTTCTCGCCCACATGAAAGAGCTGGGGTTACGGCTGAACGCCAAGAAGAGTGTGCTTTCTCCACTCCAGAGGACCACTTTTTTAGGCGTGGTTTGGGACTCAGTGTCGATGCAGGCGCGCCTGTCACCGCCACGTATAGAGTCCATCCTTGCAGCTGTGAAAAGTGTAAAGCTAGGCCAGCTACTCACTGTCAAACAGTTCCAGAGACTGTTGGGTCTCATGGCAGCAGCTTCCAACGTGATACCTTTTGGACTGCTGCACATGAGGCCCCTGCAGTGGTGGCTCAGGACCAGGGGGTTTTCCCCGAGGGGCAACCCATTTCGCACAATCAAGGTCACGCGGCGATGCTTACGTGCCCTGGTTATGTGGAAGAAACCTTGGTTCCTGTCCCAGGGCCCAGTGTTGGGAGCTCCTTGTCGTCGCAAACTGCTAACGACGGATGCTTCCCTCACGGGTTGGGGAGCGATCCTGGAGGGTCGCTCATCTCAAGGTCTGTGGGAAGACCATCATCGTTCCTGGCATATCAATCGCCTAGAGATGTTAGCTGTCTTCCGGGCTCTGAGGAGCTTTATCACAGATCTCAGGGGACACCATGTGTTAGTACACACGGACAACACGTCGGTAGTCGCCTATATCAACCACCAAGTGGGTTTGCGCTCGCGCCCGTTATCCAACTTGGCACGCCATATCCTCTTGTGGTCCCAGGGGAAGTTACTGTCACTCAGGGCAGCTTACATCCCCGGGGTCCAGAATATAGGAGCAGACACTCTGTCGAGACAGGGGCCGAGGCCCGGGGAATGGAGGCTCCACCCCGAGGTGGTGGAGCTGATATGGAGGGAGTTTGGCCAAGCTCAAGTGGATCTGTTTGCGTCTCGAGAGACGTCTCACTGTCCACTTTGGTTCTCCCTCACGCATCCAGCTCCTCTGGGACTGGATGCTATGGTGCAGACGTGGCCGAGGCTACGTCTGTACGCTTTCCCCCCAGTTGCTCTGCTCCCGGGAGTTCTGGAGAGAGTTCGCAGGGACCGGGTTTGCCTGCTTCTTATAGCCCCGCGCTGGCCGGGCAGAGTATGGTTTCCCGATCTTGTGTCGCTCCTCGACGGGCCTCCTCTGGAGCTACCCGTCAGGAGGGACCTTCTGTCCCAGGCGGAGGGCTCGATATTTCACCCCCGCCCAGAACTGTGGAACCTGTGGGCTTGGCCTCTGAGGGGGCCCAGCTCATAGAGTCAGGTCTCTCAACTGAGGTTGTGGAGACCATTCTACAGTCCAGAGCTCCCTCCACGAGGAAACTTTATGCCCTGAAGTGGAGAGTCTTCACTTCTTGGTGTAGTGACCGTCGGTTGGATCCAGTCAACTGCCCAATTGGTACAGTTCTGGAGTTCCTGCAGGACCGGTTCACTGCAGGTCTGACCCCGTCCACCTTAAAGGTTTATGTGGCGGCCATAGGTGCTTACCACATTCCTTTGGGTGGAATGTCTGTGGGGAAAGACCCTTTGGTATCTCGTTTCCTTCGTGGCACTTGGAGGCTGAGGCCTGCAGTTCGCTCTAGGGTGCCACCATGGGACTTGTCCATTGCATTACAAGGCTTGTCCCTGGCCCCCTTTGAGCCCATTGAGGAGGTTCCTGAGAAGTTTCTAACTCTGAAAGCTCTTTTTCTTCTTGCTATTTCTTCTCTCAAGAGAATAGGGGATCTGCAAGCATTGTCGGTTGCTCCGTCATGCTTAGAGTTTGCTCCGGGTATGGTGAAAGCTTTTCTACATCCGAGACCGGGTTATATCCCCAAGGTCCCCACTAATGTGGTCAGACCTATTGTTCTGCAGGCCTTTTGTCCTCCTCCTTTTCAGAATGCGGACCAGGAGGCTAATAATTTGCTTTGCCCAGTTCGGGCGTTAGACGCTTATGTCCACAGAGCTGCCCTGTGGCGTAAAAGTGATCAATTATTTGTGTGCTTTGGGTCTCCTAACAAGGGAGGTCCAGTGTCTAAGCAGAGGATGAGCAAGTGGGTGGTCGAGGCTATCTCACTTGCTTATGAGGCGGCTGGGCAGCCTTCTCCTATGGCTGTCCGGTCCCATTCTACAAGGAGTATGGCGGCCTCTAAGGCCCTTATATCAGGAGTATCGTTACAGGACGTCTGTGATGCGGCAGGCTGGTCCTCACCGCACACTTTCGTCAGGTTCTACTCTCTGGATCTAGACTCTGCTCCAGGGTCTCATGTTTTGTCTTCCTAGTGCTGCTCACCAGATTTCACACGGGACAGACACTTGTAGCTATGGAGGCGTTGGTATAGACGTTCCCCATAGCGTCATTCTCGACGCAACGCGAGTTCCCTTGAAAGGGAACGCCTCGGTTACGACTGTAACCTCGGTTCCCTGAAGAGGGAACGAGCGTTGCGTCGCCCTGCCATATCTCCTTCATGCCTGTCAGCCCGACTTCAGACTATACGAAGCTTTCGTTTTCTGTTTCAGGCCGGCTTTTATAGCTTCCTGGTACGTGACGTCACCCGCCTCTGACGTTCCGCCACACCATTGGACTGATTTTACATGTGCTTCAAGACGTCATCACGCAAAGCGTTCCCCATAGCGTCATTCTCGACGCAACGCTCGTTCCCTCTTCAGGGAACCGAGGTTACAGTCGTAACCGAGGCGTTTGTCATCTTGTAGTTCAATGAGACTTTTACTGTAGTAAAACAAGTACAAACCTATTAATGCAATGGTCAGAAGCACATTCAGCAGGACAGATATGATGATGGTCATATTTCTCCATGGTATCTGGTGTTGTGGAGCGTCATCTGTCTGATTCCTGTGGACGGAGTCTGTAAAAGGTTTGTAGTTCAATCTTTATTCAGTTTCAGTCTTTAACAGAACAATAAAACTATTATTAGTTCTTCATACAGTATATTCAATCTGGGATCCATCATGTGGTTTATAAAGACATGAAATGATAAAATAACTCACCGCTGATGTAGATTTTGGTGCCGTTGCTGAATTTAGTTGGTTCACTAACTTTCACACAATAATAAACTCCTAATTCATCAATGGTGATATTTTTGATGAACAGACGACTGTTAGTTTTCACTGAGTATTTGTGTTTAAAGCTGCTGTTTTCATATGTACCTCCTTCAACTGTGCTAAGATAAGTGCGTAAGATCAACACTGGAGGATCCAGTAATTTCTGTTTGTACCAGTAAATCTCCTTTATATCAAGATCACAGGTTATAATCACATCAGATCCTAAAGTTACTGGTATGTTTGTTAGACTCTCTGTGGCTTGATACAACATGAACAGATCTATGACAGAAAGAAAAACACATTTATTAAGATATAAAATCAAAAGAAAACTGACTCAATCAAATGTGACGTGAGAAACTCACAGATCTGCAGCTGTATGATCTTCATTGTCTGATCCAGATGAATAATATCTGCTATAGTGATCATTCAAACATCTCGAACTGTGAGCGGAAACACAAACCTCGACCACACAGACGAGAGGGGAAGTCAGAGCTGGCCTTCTCTGAGAACATGATCATTCTTAGTTGTTTAAATCAACAAGTAATTAGAAGATACAGTGTGTGTAAATATGCCAGTGTGTTTTATTTAAATATACAAATGTTTATTTTGATTTCTCCTATTTTTTTTTAAAAACACACAAACACACACACACACACACACACACACACACACACACACAAACACACAACACATAACTTATATATAACCATAAAAAAATGTATATATATATATATATATATATATTTGCTACCAGCACCAGGTGACAGATTTACATTTGACTAAAATGCCACTGCAAAGACTCAAGCTTAAAGAAAAACATCTGATGATCGCTTGATGAACAAATCAATAAATGTGCACGTCTGACTGTGTTTGTTCAGATGTTTAGTGGCAAAACAAACACATGTGGAGTTTCCACATTTTCATAATGCAAAAATTGTCTCAAAATTTTGTTTAATTTATATTGTTAATTGTGAACATTGCTACTGTCAGTCCTAGTCTTATGCTCATAAAAAATTGTAATCTTTAAAAAGAACAGTGATTTTACTGATAATACACCTATACATAAAATATATTTACAACACAGTAAAATAAATGATGAACGCATGATAAAGTTCTCTAAATAAGTTTTAAAATGACCTAAATTTAGCAAATAGACAAAATCCACATCCTTAGATTTAGTCCTTGTATGTGTTTTAAAGCACACTCAGTGAACAAACAAAGGTTCACAACACAACGGAAATGCAACTTGGTTTGATTTTGTACATTTATAGCCAATTTAGTCAATATAGTCAATGTTTTTAATTTATTGTCAGTAAATGTTTTTTGAAATCCTGGTTTTCTTGCTCAACACTGCTCTCTTGTGGTCAGGAGGCATTTCCTTTGTGTTGTGGATTATTTTTTTAGTTTCAACAGAAATAAACAAATTACAAAAGCATAGAACAAAGCCAGCAGGAAACATGAAAAGGACATATTATGAAAATGAAAATCTCACATGCATAATTGGGTATTATGTTTTTTATTTTTTTATTTACTTGCCCCTAAACAGCACATACATTGCTGTATAAATCAATATCAAGCTCTCAGTCGCACTGTTGGCCTGAATATCAGCACATATGCATAATTATAACCATATTTATAAGCTTTATACTTTAACAAAGAGAAAGACACATTGTGTTACATTATATTTTCATGTAGCATATCAGTGTTTGTGTTGAGTCTTGAGGTTGTTCGAAATCCATATCTTGAAGATTTTGTAGGTCTGTGTCTTGAAATTGTTTCAAGTCGTCTCCGTTTCTTGCATGAACAAACACCTTTAATAGTCCTTAAAAGTGAATTCATATTTAACATTAAATTAGTATTTCAGACAAAACATGATTTATTCACCCACATTTCATGGTTTTGTTCTTTCTGTAATAAAATAATTGTAGTCACTATAAAGAGCTATAACTGCAAGAGCTGTTAAAATATTCTTTAAACATTTTTAAGCATACTGATATTATAGTGAGAATTCAAGAGCACAATGTCCACATTTGGAGACATACATATATAATTTCACCAAAGAGCTCACCTATGATCACAATGATCAGAAGACCATTTATGAAAGCAGATATGAAGATAATAATCTGCCAATATGTCTGATTCTTCTCAATGTTCTTCACCGCTGTATGATTCTGGATCTCTGGAGTTGGAGTTGGTACTGTGTAATCATTGAAGGGGTTTAATATTAATATTTAATATTGTTTTGTCTAACAATGATTAAATGTTAAGCTTGATGATCACTGAATGTTCACTCACCAGTGATGTGTAGTCTGGTGCCGTTGCTGTATTTAGGAGGAGTGTCTGTGGTCACACAGTAATAATCTCCTAAATCATCAATAGTGACATTATTTATGAACAGGCGATGTTTACTTTGCACTGAATATTTCTGCCTAAAAGCTTTACTGTAGTGAAAGAGAGCTGACGTTGTGGAAGAGCGTAAAATGACAACCGGAGAATCTGGAAGTTTCAGTAAAAACCAATAAACCTCATTTACATCAAAATCACAGTTTATCGTCACATTTTGACCCAAATCTGTTAGTTGATCAGTTAAAGTCTCCGCAGCTTCACACCATATGAGCAGATCTGTGGAATAAACACAACAGACACACTAAATATGGATTATTATTATGTCATTAAACATTATAAATTATCTTATAAAGAACAATACAATTTTCATAAAGAACAAAAAAATATTCATAAAGTACAATAAACTCACAGAGGTAAAGCTGCACAATCTTCATGATGTTAAAACACTTGTTTCTTTCACACGACTGTAGAGATGTAACTTTACCTCAGAGCTTTCAAATGAATAGTGTGATTAACCACAATCAAGAGGAAGTTAAAGGCAGGTTTGCTCTGGCCACACGTTTAGCGTTTTTGTCTGTTTGTTCAAAACTAAACCCTTGACCTATATATATAATCTCTTGTCTTTTAAAAATATATATTTATCTCTAATTCACTGGCAGCAAAATGACCCAAGACACTGAGAACAGCCCAATTTGTTTTTTCTTCAGTGTCATACAAACACATATATTATGTTTTCTTCAACTATTCTCGTTCTAACCCGTGATTATTAACTCATAAGTCTCTTGACAGAATTTTCCACTAATTCACCATTAACAATATTTATCCTCGAGGCAAGTGAGTACTCTATGTATTTTAATTAATCTGGATTGAATTTATTTTTGCCTAGTACTTAGCTCTGTGGGCAAAAGGGAACACTGGCACTATCAGGGTGTAAAACAGCTCTCACCCAAGCTCTTGCTGACATATTGGAGCAGGAGAGATGCAGCAAGAGGCCTGCCGGTATGGGCTTGAAGAGGGCGATAACCTTCATCAAGGAGGGAGAAAGGCCTTTTTCAACCAAATCATCAAAACCCAATCTCCTTCAAAACGCCAGGTCCTGGGAGATGAGGGTGGACGTGGGAAAAAGGCTGCAGTTCCCAGAGGTGGTGCTCACAGCCCTTGTCCAGACATTGTTATTGTGTTCATGATAACTAATGAGGTTAACTTAACAAATGGAACATAATTGTAAAGATTTATCATGGTGTTTCGTGTCATGTTCACTTGGTTAAAGTTTAAACCATATGATGCAGCAAGTGTGTGTGATCATGTTGTTCATCGAGTGACCAAACCAGTGGAACACTTCATTTGCACAAAACCATGCTTGTGTTAACCACAAAAAAAAAAAACTGTGCAGAAGTTAGATGTTTTTAAATATGTGCAAAAATATTTTGCAATTTTCTTTCTTCAGTGTCATACAAACACAATTATGATGTTTTCTTAAACTATATTCCCATTCTAACCCGTGATTATTAACTCATTAGTTTAGATGAGGTTTTTAGTTTCTCTCTCTTGACAGAATTTTCCACTAATTCACCATAAACAATATTTATCCTCAAAGCAAGTGAGTACTCTATGTATTTTAATTAATCTGGATTGATATTTTTTTTTGCCTAGTACTTCTTTTTAACTAGAAAATAGTAGGAAGTGTGAAACTTATTTCTAACATTTATTATACAATATAGTGATCTTTGTTAATGTTAGTTAATAGAAATTCAGCTGTTCATTGTTAGTTCATGTTTGCTCAGGTTCATTAAATAATATTTACAGATACAACTTGTGTTTTTAATAATGTACTTCAATTTCAATACAAATTCAATTAGCATGAACTACAATTAATAACTGCTGTAGAAGTATTTCTTTTATTATTGTTAGTTCATGATAACTAATGAGGTTAACTTAACAAATGGAACATAATTATAAAGTGTTATCATGGTGTTTCGTGTCATGTTCACTTGGTTAAAGTTTAAACCTCTTGATGCAGCAAGTGTGTGTGATCGTGTTGTTCATCAAGTGACCAAACCAGTGGAACACTTCATTTGCACGAAACCATGCTTGTGTTAACCACAAAAAAGAAAACTGTGCAAAAGTTATGTTTTTAAATATGTGCAAAAATATTAAGAACAATTAATATGCATGCCAAAAAAATATCTTTAGATTTATTGACATTTGTTTTCTTGATTTCAAGCTTTGTCAAATTTCTGTAAAACATCACTCATGTTTCAGCCCCAAGAAAGCTCATCATCCATGTGGTTTACCACTTTTACTGCTGAGCATGTCAGCGCACTTATAATAGAGAGAGAAAAAAATGATTATATTACTATATAAGCAAGATCTCCACTTAAAACAGTACCAGCAAAAAGTGTTACTATCATACACACACTGCATATTTACATACAAAGCAGCAAACGGAAAATATATATGAAAATTATATATTAAATTTCACACATATAAAACATAACAATAATAACAATACATTTTAGTTTGTAAAAAAAAAAGCATATGTAGGCACACTTTGTATTCATAAAGTGTATCACATCATACATTGGCTGTATACAGTAGTGCTCTGCTCCTGACTAGGCCTGGTGTTACTGGAGCACATGAAGAAATCAACTTCAGCACACTGAAAGAGGACGATATTATATATGAATGGACATATACAGTATGATAGACATAATGCACAGTCAGCTGATCATAAACATTTCAGATCATTTAATGAATCTTGTGCAGCTTGAAGTTGCACTGTAAGAATCTCCAGGATAATAGAGGACAAAATAAGATAACATATATTAATATTGAAGATCTTACCTGTGGATTATTTGAGTTTTGAGCCACAGATTTTCCAGTTGCATTAATAAAGCTCTTCACCATTCCTGAAACAACACTGAATATGAATATCACTGAATTCACACATTGTAACAGTCCAAGAGCTGATTCACAGAGAGTGTGTTTTACTGTGAAAAATGTGAGATTCAGACCAGGGGAATGAAAACAGTGTCTAGAGAAATGCTTTTTTTAAAAGTTGAACTTTTTTAGCCATTTTTAGAACGCCATGTCTCGAACGAGACGCTGAAAAAGAAGACAGACACGAGCGCAACAGTTAAACACGTTCAGTGTGTGTTTAAAAAGCAATGCAAAAGTAGCACAACCAAATAGAAAAACAAGTGACTGAACAAAACCGGCTACATTTTATAGATCTAGACTTTGTCACCTTGTAGTTCAATGAGACTTTTACTGTAGTAAAACAAGTACAAACCTATTAATGCAATGGTCAGAAGCACATTCAGCAGGACAGATATGATGATGGTCATATTTCTCCATGGTATCTGGTGTTGTGGAGCCTCATCTGTCTGATTCCTGAGGACGGAGTCTGTAAAAGGTTTGTAGTTCAATCTTTATTCAGTTTCAGTCTTTAACAGAACAATAAAACTATTATTAGATCTTCATACAGTATATTCAATCTGGAATCCATCATGTGGTTTATAAAGACATGAAATGATAAAATAACTCACCGCTGATGTAGATTTTGGTGCCGTTGTTGAATTTAGTTGGTTCACTAGTTTTCACACAATAATAAACTCCTAATTCATCAATGGTGATATTTTTGATGAACAGACGACTGTTAGTTTTCACTGAGTATTTGTGTTTAGAGGTGTGGTTTTCATATTTACCTCCTTCAACTGTGCTATCATAAGAGCGTAAGATCAACACTGGAGGATCCGGTAATTTCAGTTTGTACCAGTAAATCTCCTTTATATCAAGATCACAGGTTATAATCGCATCAGATCCTAAAGTTACTGGTGTGTTTGTTAGACTCTCTGTGGCTTGATACAACATGAACAGATCTATGACAGAAAGAAAAACACATTTATTAAGATATAAAATCAAAAGAAAACTGACTCAATCAAATGTGACGTGAGAAACTCACAGATCTGCAGCTGTATGATCTTCATTGTCTGATCCAGATGAATAATATCTGCTATAGTGATCATTCAAACATCTCGAACTGTGTGCGGAAACACAAACCTCGACCACACAGACGAGAGGGGAAGTCAGAGCTGGCCTTCTCTGAGAACATGATCATTCTTAGTTGTTTAAATCAACAAGTCATTAGAAGATACAGTGTGTGTAAATATGCCAGTGTGTTTTTATTTGAATATACAGATGTTTCTTTTGATTTGCTCCTCAAAAAAACTACATAACTTTTATATAACGATATAAAATTGTATTTATTTATTATTTGCTACCAACACCAGGAGACATACTGTATCAGATTGAGCTTTGACTAAAATGCCATTACAAAGACTCAAGCTTAAAGAAAAACATCTGATGATATCTTGATGAACAGATGAAACCAAATCAATAAATGTGCACGTCTGACTGTTTGTTCAGATGTTTAGTGGCAAAACAAACACATGTGTGGAGTTTCCACATTGAGCCGTTGAGTTATTAGAAAAATAATTCACACCCGAGGTGGTAATGCGGTCACAATGTGAAGGGTGTGCATTATTTTTATAATAACTCAACGGCCCGGAGTCAATTATTCCGCTTAAACTACAGTTACCACACATCAAAACATTGTTCAGATGATGTATTTCAAGACGTTTGTCAAGTTTTTGTCATTAAAACGCTCTTGTATGTAGGACTAATGTCTAACGCATCTAATCCCATGCCTCCGTTACTAATTCCAAAACGTCATTTTAGAGTTAGTAACGGAGGTTTGAGCCACCGATAGCAGACTAATGCTGGGGACACACTTAACGACTAGCTGAAACATTCTAAGACTGACTGTTTCCATCGACTGCAAGAAAGAAAGCTCGAAAGATATATCTTACCAAAGTTGTTTATGTTCCTAAGTGTGTTCCCCGAACCATACCTTAGGAAGCTGCTTAAGATATACCTTCTTACGTGCGACGTGACCCGGCGCTGTCCGTGGCGATGGTGCTGAATTGGTTGATATCGATGGCTCGGGAATCAATTATTCTCTCGTGCAGGGGCTGTTTATGTGAGAAAGCGGTGTTCTTTATAAATGAAGCACTTCAGAAATAGTTGAAATTGCTGAAATTTATTATGATTATTGGATATTATAAAAAATAATCCAAACTATAATAGCCTATAATAGCATAGCCTACATATTTTAAAATTGTAACATATATTGCTGCCATAATAACCTTTTCAAAAATTTACGTGCTTTCTTCTCTTTCCCATTTTTGTTCGCTGAGGTGGAGCTGCGATGAAATATTGTTCTTGTAAATACTTTCCAGCATTTCAGTAATAAAAGTTTACATCTTGCGTACGGTGCTCGGCAGTGATCAAAAAGGATTTAAACCGTGAATTTTGAATCTCTTGTAAACTCAGAGATGTGGATTCAGACGGCAATTAAATTACCACACGACCTGTTTGTCAAAAAACAGAAGGTACTAATTTGGCCAGGGATTTTTACGCGGGTTGGGTGAGAAAAACACTGATATTATGGATTCGGACAGCACTAAAATCACCGACTTACCCCTGTAAATGTTTAAAATACCGGACGAGCCCATGAGAAACAATATTAGCGTCCAAATAGGACTTAACTGACTGTAGCCTATGCTTTCACTGGCCTTTAAAAGAGCGTTTTAATTCAATTCATAATATTGTATAATAATATAATTAAAAATCTAACAACAATCAGTGTAATGACAATTTTATTCTTTGCATGAAAACACTTGAATTAGCCTAATTTAATACTGTCTGGGTGTATTAAAACTTCAGAATTATATTCATATAGACCTGCAACAGTGATAAGGTAAAGCTAAGAGTGGTCCAGACCAACCTTACGAAAGTGTGACTTACAGAAGATATACTTAGCGTACGAACGTTTCGGGAATCGTGCCATAAGGTTAAGAGAGAGGTTAAGGAATAGGTTAAGAACTACTTAGAGATAAGAACGCTTTGGGAAACCGGGCCCTGTTATGTTGAGAATAAGAGTTTCTGTGTTGGAGTTTTGAGGGTCACCTGTGGATTGTAGTGGATTGAATTGTAGAGCACCTCCTAGTGCTCCAATAATAGGATATTCCAGAAACTTAAAAAAAGTGACTAAACTGTAATATGAAATATTTTTACTGAAAATTGTATATAACATAATTTAAATAATTAATTTACTTTTCCAACAAATGTCACAAGTCCAAAAAAGTACATACTGTCATGTTAAGAACATTTATGTCAGGAATATTGTAAATTACAGCAATAAAAAAAAAAAAAGAAATTGGCTGCCAAAAATATAAATATTGGGAGTTGTGATTGCAGGTATGGTTTAAAGACACTACAAGAAAATATTTATTTGTTATTAGTTTGTTCAATATTAAAATAGTTCAACATAAACCTATTTTAGTTAATAACTACTTTGATGTTTAACATTACAATTCCAGGAGTCTTTACAGTGGACCTTACATTTCAGATAAAGACTTTCAATATGTTCTCATGAACCGCTAGAATCTGAGTTTTCATAGTCAGCTCTGGATGTGTTAATTGAGTATATAAAATATAAACACATGTTCAGTTTTCAGCCAAGCTGATTTGTGTGTAAAATCTCGAATGAAATAAAGAACATCACTTTTGTTTGCATTTACAGAGATGTTGACTGATTAAACATAGGCCTATCCTCCTGAGATTCAGACATATCTGACCTCTATAGAGTACGAATAAACATTTTTATATTTATCTGATGTAGCAACATTGGCTATGAATCATGGCTCATTGAATCAGAACACAAACGCACATTCCTTCTTGCTGTCCCACTCTGAACCCCCGAAGGTAAATCAGTTGTGTTGGCTCCAGCTTGTCTGGAGCAAATGGACTTTTACGACATTAATTGCACCTCAGAGATACTCCAGAAACCTGGAAACCACATTCTTCTTCCCTGTGGGGAGCTTCAAAAGGACCCACAAAGAGATAACAAAACTTTCTAGAGACATTCCAAACACACAACAACTTACCTTGCATTTAATTCAGAATGATTCAGAACCTAAGATGATGTATTAAGGCCTGCATGGGTAGCCTTTTCATGCCATAGTCACGATTTTCTGCATTTGTAACTTGGAAGTGTTTCTCATAAGTAATGTTCTCAAATAGAAACATGGTCTAGGTAACCTGACCCCTCCTGCTATAGGATAACACTTTACAACACCCCCTGGGAGACTGAGGAGTCATCCCACACACATACATGCATACACACACACACACACACACACACACACACACACACACCTTTGTATTAGAACTTAGAAATATAATTTTCATATAAGTACAATGCCATTATCCATGTGTGATTAGTTTTGCTTTATAATAGAGGTGTAGTTTTCTAATGCGTAATCTGGAATCAGCATTCAAGAGTGTCTGGCAATTGCCTCCCCCCCCCACTTTGTTTTTATTGCCCTAACGGAATGTCAAGCAAACTGAGATTCCAGGAGAGGAGTAGGAATAAAGTGTTAATCCTACATTTATGTATAACCACTTAAGAAATGTATAAACAAGGATTTGATTTTCCCATATCAAATTTGTGTATCTGCAATGTTATCGTGTATTAATCAAAACTTTAAAATGTTTGTAAGATGCATACAAGTATGTAACTTTGTGTATTCCCATAATCTTTCATATGACATGTTTTATATCATTTTAAATCTTGAGACTTAACGGAGTTGAATCTCGATAATAGATTGCAATGATATGATTATTACTATATGAATCATCTTACTAGAGTATTAAGACAACACCATAACTCCCTCGAGTGGGTGTCGCCCCCAGAGACAAAAATAATCTTCTTCCCCCTCTGAAATCTCTGAAGGTGATTGGTTGTTCGTGCGAACAGAGGCGTCAACCCATATTTTCCATAAAAGACCGACTCAGGAAATCTCCGTGAGCACTTTTACGAACCCTCCTCATCAGCGAGACCACCCATGGCTCCCTAGGGAGCATTTCTCCGTTTATAATTTCCTTTCCTTGCAGGCTTTTAGTTTTGTTTCGTCTTCAGACTTCAGTCGACAACTTTAACTTTAAAGAGACTTGAATCTCCCGCGGCGCGCGCTCCTCATCCTCAAGGACGTGCACGAGCACTGAAAGAATTCCTGGCTCCATGGCTAGGGAATCATCAACTCAGTTTTATTTTCTTTACTAAGTTTTATTTTCATATTCGTTCTCCCTCCACAAAGGGAGATGAACTCTTCTGGCAACTTCACGTTCGGTGAACCTTTAAACTTCGCGCGAGTCGGGCTCGCCCCAAAGACACGAGGAAACACGCCCAGCTCTTAAGGAGCTCTTCTTCTTCAGCAAATAGCCTACAAAGAGAACCATTTTGCAAGATAAGTTTATTGAACTTTTAATGTGATTTGATTCCTTGCTGTCTCTCAAAAGGTTACATTGCCTGTGATTTTGCCATGCTGAGAACATCTCGGTGATCTCTCTCATCCTGAACTTTAGTTTCACTTTCTCCCTTTCATCCTCTCCCTCTCTCATCTGTTATTCGTTTAGTCTTGTATTTTGTTTACGTGTCCTGTACATACATATTTACTCGTGTAAATTGTAGTATTTTGTATTCCTTAGTTCAATGTATTAGTCCAATTATTAAAATTCCATATATACTTGATTGATCCTGTCTATAATTCCCACATTACGAGTCCCTGAAATGTTGATCTAGCTACAGGCTTTACAATTTGATTATGGTTTAGTAACCTAAATTTTATAAGGACAAAAGGAATGGTTTCATGGCCAGAAGCTATTCCTTTCTGAAATTATAAGAAGTGATAACTTTATTGAGAAGGTTAGTAAGTTAATCTTATGGTCGTTTGCGGGACAGACAACTGTTCGATAATTACATTAATTTTCCATTAAGGGTTATCTCATAATCGATCTGAAATAGGATTTTTGATATATGAATGATGAATTATAATTCGTTGTGATTGATTATTCATATATACAAATCGATCTATTTTCAACTTCGAATAAATTAATGTAACTGTAAAATGCAAAATATTAATCATATTCATGATTAATTATTAAAATTCCCTATAAATCATTTGAGCTAATATTAATATTAATGTACAACCCAGTGCGGTTACACTGAGATCACAATTGTTACATTTGTAAAAATCGATTTTTTCTGATATAAATGGTCAGTATTTATAGGCTACCATAGGCTTCATAATTCATAGTCTATTTGATTTTTATATTTAGGCCTAAAAAAGCATGAGCGTATTTCTATAAAATATGAGACATTGTCTGTTCCTGAAACTTCCGTTTTAATGGGAGATGGAGAAAAATTATGTGGAATATCTCATGCTTTTCTGAATAAGCCATAAAGTATGCCCGGTTTGTTAAAGGTGCTCTAATAAACATGACAATTTACTCGGTAAGTAAAGTGCAACTGTAATGTAAAAGGAAGCCTTTTTATTTCCATGGAATTACTGGGATCTTACTCTATAATCTGTAATAGCTACAGTTCCTTGGTAACGTTGCAGGACATACAAGGTAAAAAATTGTGACTACCGGTATATGGAAAAGGGAATGATCAGGTTATATGGTATAATTCCGGTAATACCATGGAAATAAACAAGGCTTCATTTTACAGTACAGTTGCACTTTACTTACTGAGTAAATTGTAAAAACATCTGCAAGAACATACCCAGTATTTAAGATGTGCCATGACATTAGGGAAAACTGTTCCTGCGGGGTAGTTACCAGGTAAGTGTAAGGTAAATTATTTGATAAACCCTCTATAAATGGGTGTAGCAATGAACAACAACTATGTAAGACAAGGTAATTTATTGGAAACTACCCTCTTAATTTCAAGATAGTAATAAATAAACATGGACTGTTACCAACATAACCCTAGGATAACTACATACCTAACTTGAATTGATGGGTAATACTGGAGGTGTTTCTAAAAATTGGCTGCTTACATTCTGAGGAAGCACACAATTAAATCTGAGTTATTACCAACCTAAACAGGTAACAAGTACACAGTACTTTGTTGAGTTGATATTTAACAGTGGTGTTTTTTTTCCCCTGGTAGTTTATCTGTAATTACACACTAAAATACTATAATTTACCATATGCTTACCAGGTAAATACTTAGTAATTAGTTTGTAGTTTCTCTACATTTACATACTTGTTACCTGTGGTAATTACCAATAACCAACTATAACTTACCATATATTTACCAGGTAAATACCTAGTAATTAGGGGACTGTAAAAGGAAGGGTTACCGTTTAAATGTGGCAGACATGAAACTCAACAAACCTTAATTACAAAGTTTTCCTGAATTGCTAAAACACATTTCTTGGAACCATCACCCACTTTCTCAAAACCTTAAACACAAAACCAAATCTTCAAACTACATTCAGAGAACATCTGACTCTTCTGGCAAAATCAAACAATTGACTCAAAACCCTTTTTTTTTCTGTGCTCAAAATCAAACAATGCTTTCAGATCATACACAGTGAGTCAATATTATAAACACTACAGATCAGTTGTTAGTCAAAACATCAAAACATGGAGAACACAGAATCCAAAGTATGTAGTTACAGAAAAAAAGTATTGTAACAAAGTAAATAAATTTTGCAGTTTTATGTTAAAAAAAAAAGAAAAAAAGTAAGCTATAGTAATTGCAACTTACAGTATTAAGGTGAATAAATTGTACACTATGTACTGCAAGTATAGTACTATACTGAATATTGTATAGTACGTAATGCATGTCTATTCAGCACTTGCATAGTGTAAAAATACAGTAGTCCAACTCCAAAAGCCAAAAAGGTTACAGTAAAAAACTCTAATTGAAAAGCATGTTATAGTACACTCAATAGAGTTGTGCAACTGCAAAATCAAAGTCAAAATCAAAACAAAGCACCAATCATGTTGGGTCCGGCCTGATGACTTTATCTACATCACAGGCATTGACCTTTCTTTACGGTTTTTCACAATTCCTAAGACACATTTCTTGAAACCTTCACCCATTTTCTAACAACATTGAACAAAAAATCTAAATTGTCAAACTAAACTCACACAAACATTGACTCTTCTCAAAAAGTCAAACAATTGTTGCACTCAAAATCAAACAATGCTTTCAGATCATACACACGAGTCAATAAAATAAGCACTACAGATCATTCATTGGACACTACATCAAAAAATGGAGAAAACAGCATCCAGAATGTTACAGAAAATAATAATAATGCTAACATTTTTTTGCAATTACATAAACAGTCTAGTAATTGCAAATGATAAGGTGAACATATTGTATACTGTATGCACTTTAAGTATAGTATTTTACTGAATATTGAATAGTAGGCCTATTGAATCTCTGTATATTCAGCACTTGTCACAAATCTCTTAACATTTTTAAATCTTACCTTAAAACTCATTTTTTAGGGTAGGTTTTAATTGAATATTTGCATTTTTTTTCATTGTGCATTATTTTATATGGTGTATTTTGTTGCTTTAATTTTAATTTTATATTGTGGATTATTTTATATGGTGTATTTTTGTTGTTTTATTTGTTTCTGTAAATCACTTTGAGATGTACAGTTAAAGGCGCTATAGAAAATAAAGGTTATTATTATTATTAATTGCATACTGTAAAAATACTGCAGTCCAACTGTAAAAGCAAAAAGGTCAAATAAAACTCTAAATGAGAAGCATGTTATGGTACACTCACATACAAGTTGTGCAACTGCAAAATCAAGGACAATGAGAGATTGATTCTGCTTCAGCTTCATGTCTTCCTGCTGGCTCTGGCCTGAGGACTTTGTCCACATCACAGACAATGTTGTCTCCAGCCAGACGAAGAGAAAAACCTTCTAGTCTGACACATCCAGCCTTGACAACACTGTCCACACCTTGCTCTTTCTCATCCTCTTCCTCCTCTTCCACATACTCCTCCTCCTCTCCCTCTCAGTGCACCCGTGTCACCTGCACACTCTGAACTGGCTCATATTATACAGTTGGTTTGATCACATCATATGAAATCAGCGTGAACAATTTTGAATCGTTTGAATTGCAAAAAGAGAATTGCAAAAAGAGTGCAGGAGATTTGCAAACAGTGTCGAACTGCCAGAACTTGTTTAAGGATTTTGCAGAAATAGTGATTTATTTGACAATTGGTTTAGGCTATTGAGAATTTGGTTCAGAGAATGGAGTTTAGTGTTTTAGCAATTCAGAAAAACTGTAAAAGCCTTATTCAAGTAGGCTATAGTACAGCAGGATGCAGTAAATCTTTTAGTGTTGTTTTAGGTGTACAATATGTATTGCCTTTAATGTCCATTTATATTCTTTACACATTAACTTGGATACTTGCATGGGTAAAAAAGTCACGTGAGTCACCCATTCAGTAAGGATGTTTGATTTTGGCACAGAGTGCGCGCCATATTCTCAGCTCCATTTAAAATTGTAATAATACAGGTTTGTTGTAAATGTTATTTTATTGTATTTTATAGATTGCATGTGTCAGTTGCAAAGGTATCACTGGGATTGCATGAGCAGACCAAACTTTTATTTGTCTGGGATCCCAAGACCCTGTGTAAAGTGTGTTAATGTGTGTGTTTAAATAAAAGTGTTTTTGCAAATATGTCATAGCTATATGGCATGACTCGTTTGTGAATAAACACAGAATCAGTTGCTCTTTTTTATTAAAAATGAAACTACACTATTTATACACTACATATTTTCAGTAAATGTATCTGCTGTAAACATTTTAATTGTTATGGAATGCTTGTAGAATAGTACTAAAAACATTTAATCGCTAACATACTGCATTTCACAACATGACCAATTTAATAGTTCCATATCACCACTGTGTTCCTAATACACAGCATCATGTGTTCAAAATTATTATTATTTTAATTTTTTTTTTTACATTTAAAGTTATGTTACATTTCCAAGACATGTTTTGTCAACTAAATCCATCGTTTTGGGGGGAAAAGATCGGGAAAGTTTTCTGATAACATGAAAAAAAAAAAACACAACTTTAGGATTTAATAAATACTTTTTGCTAAATTATTTACCAACTGAGCAAGCAATTATGAAATTACGGAACAGTCACAGCAGTGTGCGTCTAATTATCCCCCTATTAATAATAATAATCCTCATACTTTTGCCAATAACTGTATGTCTTCTCCATATACATATTTGTAAATAAAAAAAACATGAGTAACTTTTAGTTTTGTGGTTAATTCAGTTTTAACATTTTGATTGTTGGTAAGCTTGTAGAATTGAACTAAAACCTTGTGAAAGTGCTGCAGGGTTGCTAATATCACCATCTCACCATGTTTCTAAACATATAGAGCATTGTGTGTTTTGCAGAAAAAGATGAAGAAGGCTTACAATAATTAATTTATGCATGTCAAAAACAATCATTTCTCATTGTGTTTTAATACTAATGATAAGTATTGTAGATGATAAATATTGATTAATAACTTGATTATAAATCACTGAAAAGATATAGGCTACTGTACATTGAAGCGGCAGTGGATTTCAGAATCAAACCATTCAGGGGTCTGAAGTTGCGCCCTCTTTGCAGACTGGCACACCAGATCCTCCTGTGGTTTAGAGCAAGGTGCTCTCCCTGAGAGCAGTCTACATTCCTGGATAACTGAATTTAGGGAGAGGAAATCCTGTCGAGCCAGGTACTGAGGGCCGGGAAATGGAGACTCCGCCCCAAGATGGAGTTGATTTGGGAAAAGTTTGGCTGGGCGGAAGTGGAGCTGTTTGCTTCTCAAGAAACATCTGTTCGCTCTGGTTCTCCCTCACCATGGTACAGACATGGCCGATGCTACGTCTGTACGCTTTCCCCCAGATTACTGCTCTAGAGAGTGTTCCCCAGGACGGGATCAGCCTACTCTTCGTAGCCTATCTCTCCTGAACGACTCTCCTTGGGAGATTCCAACCAAGAGGGACCGTCTGTCAAATGCTGGGGGCACAATCCACCACCCTCATTCACTCGCATTTGCTGTCCTGCAGTATTTTAGACCAAACATATAATGGTGACTGAGAGCGACCTGGACACATCAGTGAATGGTAAGATATTCGGCTAAATAAAAAGAGGCTGCCAGAGGAATTTCATGATAACTTGATTATGTCTTGCTCGGTCTGTATCATCTCAGTGAGCTTTTGTGAGGGTTTACGCATGCGCTGTAAGGTGAATTTAGCGTTTTCCGATGTTTCAGTGTGGATGAGAAACTTTTGGAAAATGCTTGAAAACACTAGGAGGGCGGAGGGCGTTTTGAAACGAAAACTCAGTTTTCAAATCTATCTGGATTAATGTAGACGCTTAAGTTTGAGAAAGGTTGAAAGGTATTTCCTATTCATATAAAAATGTTGCATGCAGGAATTAATTTATATTACATAGGAAATAAATAAATGCTGTTATCTGGGGGTGAATGCAACATATTTATTTATGCAAGTTTCAAAACATGATTGTTGAAGAGACAAATGCTTTTTATTTCACCATAAATCGCCTTTACAGACATATTTGTCCTCAGCTGTGTTGAGGTGAGGCGTTTACTTGGATTTGAACATCGACTCCAATCAACAAGTAACCCTGCAAAACACATTGGGTTACAGGGTCTCTCTAAATGATCCCAGATGTACAGTATATGACATTCATACATCACAAGATGCTTTATTTACGATATAAAACATCATAACAATAGAAAAGTTATCTTACTTGTGTATTTACAAGGTGTATTTCCCCTAAGGAGAATGGAAGTATATGACCAGGTTATACTTTCGGTAAGTAAGCTGAAAAGGATTGATAAGTTTGAGTAAATAACATCCCCATGTTATAAAACAAAATAATCCTTCATTACAGTGAGAGGGAAAAAATACCATTAATACTTACCGTTAATCAAAGTATAAAGGATCTTTTATGTTGTCCAAGAAAGAGTTGAGTTTTGTGACCTGTTGATTAGAATTATTGTTCTGATGAGACTTGATTATTTTCAAAAACATGATTTTAATAATTACTTCTTTTTGCTTTTTACCTCAAAATGGTTTATGTAGTTTTCTTTTATGCTTGCTTCAATTCTGTTTAAGAGAATATACAGTTTGTATGTAATTTGAGATCATTATCTCACATTCATAGATGGATACACACGACTCAAAAACTACTCACATTTCAGCATTAGAATAATCTCTGTAGCCTATGGGTATAATCTGCAACGTTTTAATTAGTTTACATGGTTATAAAATAAAACCTGCAGGGAACGTTCCCAGAAAATATCTTTGTTTGACCGGTTGTGAACAAGTGCGGCAAACACGACTAGAATTTGGCTGAAATAACATCTGATGATGACGTTCTCTGTGGGTTATAAAAATAAAAACCCAAAATCTTATTCTTATTTATTATTATTATAAATTATTATTATTATTATTATTATTTATTTATTTATTTTTTTGGTACATTGTTCAGTATTATATTGAGAGCACTTCTTGTTAAACTTTCTGTTTACTTTTGTGAGGAAGAAAATACTTCAACTAGTTGTGAAGTTGTGTGACAGTTTTATCATTTTTATTTGCACTACAAAGTGTTTATGTATATTTTTTATTATTATTTATATTTCTTAAGAAGCATCATTTATTTTTAGACTTATTTGTTGGCCATCTGTGCAATATTAAAAGTTCTAAACCATCTATTGTGTTTTGTTATTCCACTATTGTAATGATTATATTTTAATATTAAAGTTAATAGGTGTCTCTCACATTGTCCCACAGCAACAGTAAAATAGTGTAGATTAATGTACAAAGTTTTATAATAATAATTTATTATATTTAGTGTCCATTTCATTCATTTAACATATTTAATATTGGGGTCATCCAAGTTATTTGACATATTTGAACATTAAAAAAAAAAAAATCAATAGTTACTTTCCCAGATAGTTTTATAATAAATAATTCAGTTACTAGCTCAATTACTAGTGAGAAGTAACTATAAATAGTTACTTTTTTAAAGTAACATGCCCAACACTGCTAGTATGTAGTTAACGCTGGACGCAGCTTTGCGGTAACAATGGATACAACATAAACTAAGTTAATAATTTCAGAGTAAGTCAGAATAAATCCAAATGTAACAATTTATTATTAGTCAGGTAAATGTATCATGCCAATTACATAAGCAAGTCAAAGATAATCAGTACAATGACATCAAATGCTCAGAGATAAAGAGTAAAAGATGTATACCTGACATTAGATCAAATATATAATGCTGAACGTCCAATTACGGACTGATCTGACTACAAAATCACACTGAGCCTCTTGCAACATCTCTTTAAATAATCAGCTCAAGACAGAAACCTCTTTCAAATGGAAACATGTGCTAACAATGGGAATTTGCATTTAATCATGAGTTTACACCTTTTGAGGGCAGGACCCATTTGCATTTGCTTTATTAGCTTTTGGTTTGCTTCTGTGGGGATGAGACCGTTGTACCAGTCGCACTGAGATATTTTCAAATGATACCAAACATGTATAGTGTTGTATGATAATTTTTCATATTAAACCATATAGATCTTTGGGTGGATTTCAGGTTATCCCAGTATGAGGAGAGAAGGGATGGGTGATGAGGAGACTGTAAGAGTGAGGTGTGAACTGCTCGTGTGGTTCGTATCAGATGGCGTTGGTACTTATGCAAGAGAGTGTTTAAATGTTAATTCTCAGGAGAGTCTTTGTTTCTTCGAGGAGTCGTCGTTTCTTCCATCCGTTCCGGCTTACAAAACTTAGCTCAATGCTGTCTTTAGTGATGACAGCGGGCTCCATGGAGAAGTCAATCCCAGTAAATTCAAGTACTTTGGCTAAAATTAAAGGGTCACAACAAAAAGAACAATTATTTTGAATGTCATGAAATTATTTTTGTAATCATCGCAGTCAGTGGTTAATAGTGTTTATTCATAGCACCATTTAATGTTGCCAGCTGGGTGTTAAGGATGGTTTCCATCTTGGAACAGACCTGAAACAGCAGATAGTTAATATTGACGTGGAATGAGACTCTTGGTTTCTGTTGTGAACAGTGAATGTTCAGTAATTTCCTACCAGCTTTTGAAGAAACCAGGTCAAAAAGGGAACTCTGGGAATTTTATCAAGTAACCACGATCTGTAAATACAATATTTTAAAGTGTTACTTATAAGCTGTAAGCTAATTTGTTTAAAATTCTGTGACATATCCTCTGGGAACATAAACCAGAATAATTTGGTCTATTTTTAAATGGTATGTGATATTTGCAGAACTTACAACCCAATGGATAAACTTTATTATTATTGAACAAACAAATCCTGATTTAGCTAAATCTGCAAATATCACATAACATTTAAAAATAGACCAATTTATTCTGCTATTTGTGATGTGGTGAGCTGAACAAAATTACCCGGTGTTGACTTCGATAGTTCCAATTTTTGCTTTACAGTTTTCTATGCTGAGTTTTAGGTGGCCAGTTTTTTCATCGCTTTTGACTGCAACAGTGGCAGTAATGGCCAGTGCATCCGTATTCACTTTCACCGGTCTGTGAAATAGAGTTCAGGGCATTATTTCCTCTTCAGAAGCCTCATTTAACTCACTGTATATTAACCTCTATATATGTGTCTTTCCACAGACTTGTTGAGGCTGCTTTGAACAGGCTCCAGATACTTTGAAAAGACATATCCACATTAACCAATTTATTTTTTCCATCTGTTAAATTTAGCAAACAAATGTTGTTGTTGTTTTCTTGTCTGTTTATGGTGTGTTTTTATTAAAAATAGAATTGAGTGAAGAAGTTTACCAGTTTGTTACTACTATTCTTTTTTCTAACGATTTCGAAAATTTGTGATATCAACATTATACTAACTCTGATCCTTGGTTTCCAGTCACTTGAATTCCGGCACTCGTAATTGTTAAAGTGACTCCAGTTGAAGGAACAAGCTCCTGCACTGAATTAAGTTCATTGATACGAATCTTCATTCTGTCAAGAAAATATGCACATTTTAATATAAAATATACATTTTATTTAGCAGGAGGATATTGTAGGAACACTGGTCTCACCCTGTAAATTTATACTGTTTGTAGAGAAAGGTTTGTTCTGGAATATCCTTGTCTTGGATGTACTGTTTGAGCATCTCAGTAGCCTTACCTACAACTGTCAAAACAAACAAAATTGTGTACAGCTTAAAGATTAGGTTTTTGGATCTGTTCCTTAATTTTTATGACACGAAAGATGCAAACCCATCAGGGATCTATTCAATGAAAACGTGTAGCCTACATGTGATCTGCATGTCCATGTAGTGTTTTGATTATTGAACTTCATATTATAAAGATTATTCACAGTTAGACACATGTTAGTCACAGGTCAAAAGTCACAAAATAGAATATAATATAGAATATAGAACTAGAATATTATTACAAAAGTTTTCATTTACAAAGTTAAAATATAACTCCCTTCTCCATTTATACTCATGGGAGATTTTAATAGTCATAATCGTCTTTTAATGTTCATCATATGGGGTAGTATCCATGGCAACACTAAATGAATAAGATTTGAAGATGTTATAGAAAATTATGCTCTATGTCTACTAAATGTTGTGTCAACTTCTTGAGGACATATACCAAGCAACTGATTTAACAATCTGTCAACCTTAGATATTCTTAGACCTCTCATGGCATGACCGCAGTGGAAATGACAATTTTCCAATTATTATAACCATTAAAGTAGAGGAGAAGAATCAAGCATAACAAAAAAGGTAAAAAGAGAGGATTATGCAATTTAAAAATGCTTATATCAATAGCTAATAATACAGTTCCAAGAACGTCTTCAAATTCAAAATGCAGACAGCTTCAATGGTTTGATGACAAATGCAAAGAAGCTGTTAAAGTGTAGAAAAAAAAACTTAAAGACTCTTCTTCAGAAATCCGATTAATATAAATCTTTTTATTTTTTTATTTTTTTTAATTAAGTAGATCACAAGCAAGGTGAACAATAAATTAATTAAAAAGGGAGCTGAAGAAAAAATGTGGATGCAGTTCATCATACTAGTGTGTTTTAATGTTTAATGTTTGTTTAAAAAAAAAAAACTTTTACATCTCTCATTATGCTATATTATCACCAAATACTGGATTCAATATTTTTGTGTACATGAATGTGTGTGTGTGAGTGGTAGCACAAGTGCTGTATCTTTGCAAGCACAGTGTATATGTGAACATGTTAAACACGGCACACTCCTGAAAACTAAATGTTTCTCTTATTTTTGATCTCTCCCATTCATTTTCAATGGGTGGTCTAGTGTGATAAATTGTACAGAATATTTTAAAAGTTTATTCAGTATTGCCCAAATTACCCCGAAATGATTTAGGTGCATACGCTCAGATAAAGGAGGCCTACAATGCAAAAATAAATACAAAACCTGTGCTAAATGAAAGAAAACAAGTTGACAAAAGTCAATATTAAATCCAATATTTGATAATAATATATGTTACAGTCATGTTGAGTTTATTTTAGGTTCTTGGACTTTCTGTTTTGTTTACATTCTTCATAGATGTTCCTTGTTGTAGTTCCCCAGCACTGATCAGTCAACATGGACACTACTAACACTAATCATCAAAGCTGTTCATCTTTTAGTTAATCATCACTGTGTATATAAGTTCCTGCTTTTGATCTGGTCTGGTATTGTTTGTGCATACACTGTCTCACAGTCACCAGCTGGTGTGCCCATGCCATGTTGACCACTAGAGGGCACTCCTTCTCTGACCTTTGCCACTCAGCCATGAACTTCAGTCCCCATAATCCTTTGCCTGGACTCATCATGAATATTGCATGCATTCACTTGTTTGTCATTACATTTTTTGTCTACTTACACAATGTTCTCTCTGTCATTTTTCATCAATTGTTGTTGTCACACTGCATGTCTGAGCACTCTCCCTTGTCTCTTGTATTTTTGTGGATTGTTTTTGTTCTGGATTTTCCAATAAAGCTGCGTTTGGATCTTATTAAAGTCTCAGAGCAATCCGTGACAGTTACGTATCTTGTTCTGTTATTTAAATAAACCGCGTGTAATATCTTATATTTATATTTAAGATATATACACAGTTATATTTTGCTCACACTTACCTAAATCAAGTCCCGTCTTGGTTAGTATGACTGTAACTCCAGTATTGACACCTGTAACCACTGGGACCAGAGTCAACAGCACTAGAGTACACCAATAGAACATCCTCACAGACCTATAAGAGAGACACATGGGTATTTGGTAAGACAAAATAATATTTTTTCCTTGCCAGGATCCTTCCATACATAGACATCCATACATCCAGACTTCCAGACATACATCTCAAGAGCCCTCACAGGGCAAGGTAAGTGAAGCCTCTCTTGGTCTGCTGACATATGTTGAGGAGGGAAAGCCTGAACAACTATAGCTTTAGTTGGAACTTTAGGCACACACCCCAGTCTCAGGTGTAAGAAGAATTTGACTGCAACTGGGGAAAACTCTAAGCAGGAGGAGGCAACTGACAGGGCCTGTAAATCTCCTACTCTCTTTAGGGAGGGTAATTTCCAAAAGAAATGCCATTTTGAGCATGAACATTTTCTCAGAGTTAAAGTCCACTGGTTTGAAGGGAGCAAGGGACAGCCCTTCCAGAACCACAATGTTGTGTTGGCTTAAAATGTTATGCTGGGTTAATATGCTCTGCCCACTAGGGGTCGCTACTATCCTGGAGTATTGAGGGGAAAGGAGTAGAATAAAAAGATGGAGAGTTGAGCTACTGCAGGTTTGTTACTGCTGCTTTTTCTTTTATTAATACTAATGTAAGATACAACACATGGTCAAATCCCAGGCCGGGACCTTCTCATAAGCTGCAGGCCTCATCCTCAAAATGCCACGCAGGAAACGAATAACCAAGTGGTGTCTCCCTAATGCGGAAGAGGATTAGGGCCAGGCAATAATAAAAAAATAAAACCATCTCGAGGTTAAAGTCATTATAATGCGAGATTAAACTCATTAAATTTCAAGAAAAAAGTTAAAATACAATATTGAGAATAAACTCATTACATTTCGAGAATAAAGTCGTTGTGTTTCGAGAAAAAACTCGTTAAATTTCGAGAAAAAAGTTAAAATACAATATTGAGAATAAACTCATTAAATTTCGAGAAATAAAGTCGTTGTGTTTCGAGAAAAAAAGTCGAAATTAAATGTAGAGAATAACGCATTCGATCAGTGTTCATAGCCTACTGATAGAGGATGGCAGAGTTGGATCACTTAGTCAAGCTATATTTTAGACTTTCTTTCAGTAACAAAGAATAGAACATTCTTAGGTCTAGGTCTGGTAAGTCTTTTTAGAAGAAAAAATCTGTCCAATTTGCGCGATGTACTCGCTTTTGTCCAACATGAAATTCATCGAGGTTTCGTGGTTTCCCAGGATACCATAATAGGCTACGCATTATTAAACTTGTTGATCCTCAAGGTCTGGAATTTCGACGAAGGAGAGTAGGCTACACTTGCGCTGGCCCAAATGCACTCTGGCATATGGACAGCTATGATAAATTAAAACCGTATGGCATTGCCATTAATGGCTGTATAGATGGTTACAGTAGTTACATTCTGTGGATGGAGGCGTACACAACCAACAACGATTAATAATGCGTCTTATGGTATCCTGGGAAACCACGAAACCTCGATGAGGTTGATATCAGTAGGCTATGCAATGAACACTGATCAAATGCGTTATTCTCTACATTTCATTTAGACTTTTTTTCTCGAAACACAACGACTTTATTTCTCGAAATTTAATGAGTTTATTCTCACGATTATTTCGACTTTTTTTCTCGAAATTTAACAAGTTTTTTTCTCGAAACACAATGACTTTATTCTCGAAATTTAATGAGTTTATTCTCAAAATTGTATTTCGAGTTTTTTTCTCGAAATTTAACGAGTTTTTTCTCGAAACAAAACGACTTTATTCTCGAAATGTAACGAGTTTATTCTCAAGATTGTTTTTCAAGTTTTTTTTCTCGAAATTTAACGAGTTTAATATCGAATTATAATGACTTTAAAGGAGCTGTATGTAAGATTGTGGCCAAAACTGGTACTGCAATCACTTTCAAATTACTGTAGAGCAGTGTATCCCCTCCCCCTCCCCCCTGACTCGAGGTTGCCAGATAGGCTGCAAGATCCAGCAGGAATGTAGGCTGACACGTTTGTAGCTGCAGCTGTGGTAACTAGAGCAGAGCTGGCAACCCGGATGCTGAAACACAACTGACTTCATGATTGGTATAAAGGTGGAGGGTGGGGCTTCAACACAACATGACAACATCAACATCAGTTGAGGGCTGCAACTTCACTTTTTAAATGACAATATCCTGCCCGGACTACTGTTGTCAGTGATAAAAGTATTTGAAATGAACATGATTTCTTAATGTCTAGTGACATATCAGGGCCATTTTATGATTAATTGAAATACATTTCTTATACAGCTCCTTTAATCTCGAGATGGTTTTATTTTTTTTCTTATTGCTTGGCCCTAATCCTCTTCCATACCCCAAAGACCCATATAGCTTAGAATAAAAAAATGTATTCGCTTTGGTACTATTTTCAAAAAAAAAAAAAAAAGTGTACATTTTCAAAACACTTAGTACTAAAATCTGATGACACTGACTGTTTCCTTTCCCTTGTAGGGGAGACCGGGGACAGTTGCAACACTTTTTGCATTTCTCTCAGTTACTCAGAGACTATTTGGACTAGACCAACCAAATTTGTACATATTAAACTTGCATCTGTCTGCTAATAACCCATACCATTTAAAGATGATTATATATGACATATCGTTCACAGTATTTATTTGAATGGAAGTCAGATGTTGCAACTGACCCCGACCCAGCACAACACAACCCAACCCAGGGACGGTTGCAACATGTTAAAAATACCTTAAATTTCATTAATTATCTTAAGATTTTTGTCTCAATGAGCATAGAATTCTGAAAATATTAACTGTTTTAGGCCTACTATAATATTATAGTATTATTTATTTAAATAATATTATTGTAGCCTATAATTTATTTATTTAGTGATATTTATCAAATAACAGTTATTGAGATTTGTTTATTCATGTGTAGAACATAGGCCTACATAGATTTAGTGTGCAGGTGTTACAGATGCTATTCAATCTCTCCATATTTCAGTGTCAGACAGGAAGAATTGAACAATTTGCAATGCAACAAACTTTTATTAAACATGCAATTTATTACTTGTTGCAACCGTCCCTAACCCTTTCAGCCACGACAGAACATCATGTGCCTGCTAGACACACTGACTTTGACACATGCTAACCATGTCACTTAGAAGTCAACAAACCAATAATTCAAACTAAGTAAGTTTTGATTAATTCATACAAAATATCAGGACAGTATGACAAAAATATATCTAATGAAAAAAATTACTTTCATACCTCAAAAACAAGTTTTGTTCAATAAATGCAGCAGCAGATGTTGAATATGTCTACTGTCTTTTTGGTGGGGGGAGGGTCTAACTGTTCATGTTCAGTATGAGTGTCATCATTCTAGCTTGTTTCTGATTGGAGAAAAATGACATGTTGCAACCATCCCCATGTTGCAACTGTCCCCGGTCTCCCCTACTCTATCCTTCTCTATGTTCACAAATTGCAACACACACACACACACTTTGAAAATAGTGTTTATAATGTAAAAATAATTCATTATATTTGGTTATCCGTATAGGAAATTGCAAATAAGAAACTATACCTGAATCAA
Organism: Abramis brama; assembly: GCF_963993115.1. Classification (NCBI taxonomy): domain Eukaryota; kingdom Metazoa; phylum Chordata; class Actinopteri; order Cypriniformes; family Leuciscidae; genus Abramis; species Abramis brama. Next base: position 10,856,802 of record NC_139968.1, on the reverse strand, counting down.
TATCTATAGAAATCTATAGATGTACCATATGATTCATTGATTAACCATTAAGAACAGTTGTATTAAATAATAGACAAATGTATTAACCTGAAAGAAAAGAGATGCAAATGAAAAGTTTGATAGTAATAGCATATTGAAAGGCAGTTACTGTTAATGAAACATTTAGATGATACTCTTATTTTGTGTTGTGAAAAGGATACTTGAAATCTTTTGAAATCAGATATTTGTGTCATTTTAAACTGCTTTATACAGAAGTAATTCAAAAGTATGAAAATACAAATGTAGCTGGTGCACTTGTAAAAGTGATATAAGGTATGCAGAGAAGGCTTAAGAAGGTGTTTGTCCTATTCTATATCTTAAAGTATAGGATAATGTTGAGATGTGCATGTTGTGGATTAAATTGTGTTTTTAGCCTTTATTTCCAAATGAACACATTAACAATCAGTAAGCATTGGTATAGGCCATTTATCTGATGCAACATTTGCTATCATTTTAAAGGGGTGGTATAATGCCTCTTTTTAAAAGATGTAAAATAAGTCCTTGATGATAAGTGTGTATGTGAAGTTTGAGCTCAAAATACCCTACAGATCATTTCTATAGCATGTTAAATTTGAATAAGATTTGAGGGTTGAAGATTTAAAAATCTTTTTGAGGGTGAGCAAAACCCTTTTAAATGCATTTAAGTGTCCCTTTAAATGCAAATGAGCTGCTGCTCCCGGCACAGAGGGCGGGGCTTCAACAGCTTGTGTGTGTGTGTGTGTGTGTGTGTGTGTGTGTTAGCAGCTCCGATTACCTTACGCAGACAAACATTTAAAAGTCAGAAACTGTTCTCCCATTTATGTTTAAACGGGAGACGGACAATGATGGAGAGACTCAAGAAGAAGTGACAACATGTAGAATGCAACAGGGCATTTCTGAATAGTTAGTTTATGAATTTATGTTGCTGATGTGGAGTTAACTATCTTCAAGTCATTGATTAGTATATTCTGTCATGATAATCTATAAAATCGCTCGTGTGGGAACTGTAGTAAGATGCCTACAGAGCGACATGCTATTGCATTTGTGTTACGTACTGTATTGCAATAAATGTGAAAAGACGGATGCGACAGCTTGAGCTTTAGCCCTTAAAAAGCGATTTCTTTAAAAGCAAATATCTCCCTTTGCTTTGAACTTTGTAACTTTGTAGATGTTGTTTATGCTCAAACAGCAACATTACACACTAACTAAAGTTAGAAAAGTGAAATCATAATCAACCACCCCTTTTAAAATAACTTTATCAAACTTTATTAAAAGGTAACAAAATATCACCATCACGGATCTCTAGCTATAATACAATGCTTAAACCCTAACCGTGATTCTTATAGCACAATTTCTAAAACTATTAATACTTATTAAAACCCAATTTTGTAACACACACTTTGCAAAACTGTAGGTACAATCCACTGCACAGCACTCTTTTTGCGGAACTGTAAACACAACTCACTGCTTTACACTCAATTTCCAAATGATCAACACACTCCAAGCAAAACTATACACATGTATGGCTATTATTTAAACTATTTTGCCAACTGTCTGGCACACTGTCACATGTGAAAACTGTTTTAGATAATTAGTTTAGCCTAAGCACTATAAATAAGCCACAGGTAAGCTGTCGGTGTGGAGTACAATGGAGGGAGCAGGAAGAGTGAGAAGAGTGAGAATTAGAGGAGGCCGAGGAAGAGGACATGGAGGTGAAGAAGTAGGAGGAAGAGGAGGAGGAAGAGGACATGGAGGTGAAGAAGTAGGAGGAAGAGGAGGAGGAAGAGAACTCAGAGGTGAAGTAGGAGGAAGAGGAGGAGGTAGAGGACGTGGAGGTGAAGAAGTAGGAGGAAGAGGAGGAGGAAGAGGACGTGGAGGTGAAGAAGTAGGAGGAAGCGGAGGTGAAGAAGTAGGAGGAAGAGGAGGAGGTAGAGGATGCAGAGGTGAAGAATTAGGAGGAAGTGGAGGAGGAAGAGGTGAAGAAGTAGGAGGAAGTGGAGGAGGAAGAGGAGGATGCAGAGGTGAAGAAGTAGGAGGAAGTGGAGGAGGAAGAGGACGTGGAGGTGAAGAAGTAGGAGGAGGAGGAAGAGGACGCGGAGGTGAAGAAGTAGGAGGAGGAAGAGGACGTGGAGATGAAGAAGTAGGAGGAAGTGGAGGAGGAAGAGGATGCGGAGGTGAAGAAGTAGGAGGAGGAGGAAGAGGATGCAGAGGTGAAGAAGTAGGAGGAAGTGGAGGAGGAAGAGGACGCGGAGGTGAAATAGCGAGAGGGAGAGGACGACAAGGACAAAGAGGTGAAGTTAGAGGAAGAGGACAAGGAGGAGCAAGAGGAGGATGAGGAGGGGGAAGAGGAAGGGTAAGAAGAGTGAGAAATATAATTACTGATGACATCAGAGCTACAATAGTGGACCATGTAATCAACCATGGAATGACCCTGAGGGAAGCTGGACAACGGGTTCAGCCTAACTTGAGCCGCTACACTGTAGCAAGCATCATAAGTACATTTTGAAATGAGAATCGGTTAGTACAGTCACTTTGCACTAAGTTTTGTAGCACTGCCATACTCTAATAAGAAACACAACAATACCATAAATGTAAAAATACTGAATTTGTTACTTTGCAGAATTGCTAGACGTCCAGATGCTGGAGGCAGAGGAAGAATGTTCACTGCAGAACAAGAGACCCATACAGTCAATATAGTGATTGCAAATAATTCCATAAGGCTACGAGAAATACAGTAGCGTGGTAACATAACTATATGGTGGTAACTAACAACGTGGTGGTAACATAACTATGTGTGCAGCTATAAGTCAAAATGGTGTTGTTCACCATCATGCAACCCTAGGCCCATATAACACTGCCACATTATTACATTCCTGGACACCTTACATGACATGCTCACTAATGTTCAGAGACCAGAGCAGACCAGATACGTCATCATATGGGACAATGTTAGTTTCCATAGGGCTGCTTTGGTCCGCAACTGGTTTACAGATCACCCACTCTTCACTGTACTCAACCTCCCCCCATACTCTCCATTCTTGAATCCAATTGAAGAGTTCTTCTCTGCCTGGCGCTGGAAGGTCTATGACCATGAGTCATCCCCATCAATGCATAGACCTTTTACAGGCAATGGAGGAGGCATGTGGGGATATTGACCAGGCATAATATCAGGCCTTGATACGGCATTCCAGAAGATATTTTCCCCGGTGCCTTGGACTAGAGGACATTGCATGTGATTTAGACGAAATTTTGTGGCCGGCCCCAGAGAGACGACACGATGTAGACTGATTTTTTTTTTTTCTCAGTGAAATTACTATTTTGTGTTTTGACTTGGAAAAAAAACACTTGTGTTTGTATAAACAACAATACTTGAAGTTTGGATCCCTGTATGTTTACAGAACTATGACAAAAGTATGACCTCAAACTGACATAGCCTACCTTGTGCACAGAGAAAGCAAAAGCCAGATGTGTTTTTTATTCATACCATCAGTGTGTAGTTGGCGCATTGTGCATTTTGACTTGTGTGCTTATTAATGCCAGCAGGAACACCAGAAGTGTTTGAGCGGCCATCTTACTATTCCCTACCGACAGAGGGAATTGACTTGCAGCCAAACCATTGACCTAAAATCATACAAATTGTATTTCAGTTGCACATGAATAGTTTTTAAGATATATGTATGTACTTTAATTGATACTTCAAAAGTTATCTGTTATTTTATGGTCTTTTCGGGCAGGATAAGCGATATATAGAAACCTTGTCTACTGCACACAGGTAACTGAACTCAAACAAATGAGATTTCTTTATGCAGGAAATATTAAAGGACAAGTTCGGTATTTTACACTTAAAGCCCTGTTTACAGATCGTTTCTGATGAAATAGAACGGTTAAGATTAAAATTTGGACACATACTCCTGTCCCGAGAATTTTAGGTTTATTTTGCTTTCTCCAAAACCTCTAGAATGGGTGTATAGGTGCACTGGAACAATCCTTCCTAAAACGCATTAAACTTTCGTTTACAAAGACCTGAAACTCACCGAGTGGTCAGGGGTGTTCACTGATATGCTCACACAAAAATCGCTGCAAAAGATGCTTTCCAACAGGTTTTATCGTAGTTTTTGTCCAACTCCATTGACTTGTATTGAAAGAGCTGTGTGAGGTACGGTATTACTCCGCCGCTTCTTCTTCTGCTTCTTCTGTGTATTCAATGAAATGCCAGCGGTTTGCTTGCAATTGGCAAAGGTGCATTATCGCCACCAACTGGGCTGGAGTGTCTATTATTCAAGCTCTCAACGGAAGAATCTACGGGTGTGAGACGTTTGGAAAAATAGATCCACAGTTTTACAACGAATGGTAAAACACCTGTTGGAAAGCATCTTTTGCAGCGATTTTTGTGTGAGCATATCAGTGGACACCCCTGACCACTCGGTGAGTTTCACGTCTTTGTAAACGAAAGTTTAATGCGTTTTATGAAGGATTGTTCCAGTGCACCTATACACCCATTCTAGAGGTTTTGGAGAAAGCGAAATAAACCTAAAATTCTCGGGACAGGAGCATGTGTCCAAATTTTAATCTTAACCGTTCTATTTCATCAGAAACGATCTGTAAACAGGGCTTTAAGTGTAAAATACCGAACTTGTCCTTTAAGAAAGAACATATATCAGTACGGTGGCCGAGAGAGCTCAACGTGCTGCAACTGAAGAAAACACATGCAAATAGAAAAAACACCCGCAAATTAAGAAAACATCTTCATCAGTTTCACAACACATGTGTGCTCCAAATACTCACAACACAACCAAATACAGAAACGCTCTGCAAAAGTTCACAACACAACCAAATACAGAAACGTGCTGCACAAGTTCACAACACAAACAAATACAGAAACGCGCTGCAAATAGGACAGAACACAACGGAAATGTTTCCGGGGAACCCAATAAGTGACGGACGGACGGCTGGGACGTGCTTATTGCTCGTGAGCTTTACCTATGCCCTACTCTCTTAAAAGGGAAGACGGCAGAGCCCTTGAATTGGGCACTTTGGAGGGAGCGGGGCACTTGTGTGCCATTGTGTTGATGAAGGGAGCAACGAAAGACAGCGTAATTTCTTCATTATTTTCACCTGGGATGTTCCCATGACAACGTTACAATACAAGTTTCTGTATTTGGTTGTGTTGTGAGTATTTGGAGCACACATGTGTTGTGAAACTGATGAAGATGTTTTCTTAATTTGCAGGTGGTTTTCTATTTGCATGTGTTTTCTGCAGTTGCAGCGCGTTGAGCTCTCTCGGCCACCATATATCTGGGATTATTTGCAGAATTTGATTTGAATATACATTAAATATTACAATACATACAATCCCCTATTTCTAAATTGCACTACTATGTTAAAAAGGTTAACCATGCATCATCTTGCTTGGAGCGACAGCATAAATGCTTGGAAATAAAGCTTTATGTCTTAAAATCCATACGCAGTCAGCATCTTTTCCCTGAATCATTTTTGAACCGTGTATATTATTTCCTGATGTTTTTTTTTTTTTTTTGTTGACCAACATCCACACAGACTTGGAGATCTTGGAAGTGTAAGGTAAAGTGTCTACTTTAATATTTCAAATAACATTTGTGACCCTGGATCACAAAACCAGTCACAAGTCGCACGGGTATATTTGTGGCAAAAGTCAACAATAAGAATATGGTTCAAAATTATAGATTTTTCTTTTATGCCAAAAATCATTAGGCTATTAAGTAAAGATCATGGTCCATGAAGATATTTAGTAAATTTCCAACCGTAAATATATAAAACGTTTATTTTTATGAGTGAATGCAGCAAAATCACGAACATAAATGGACAACTTTAAAGGTGATTTTCTAAATGTTTTGATTTTTTTGCACCCTCAGATTCCAGATTAGTTGTATCTCGGCCAAATATTGTCCTATATAACAAACCATACACCAATGGAAAGCTTATTTGTTCAGCTTTCAGATGATGTATAAATCTCAATTTCAGAAAATTGACCCATATGACTGATTTTGTGGTCCAGGGTCACAGTTGTGAAAATAAAATGTCAACATATAGGGGTTGTTACGTATGTAACGGTGGGAACTGTGGGAACGCCTCTGCGTGATTGTGTTGTGAAGCACGTATGGAATCAGTCCAATGGCTGATGGTCCAATAAATATTAAAATAATTCCCAGGGTACGCCCCAATGACAAATAAGTTTTGATCCTATGGGGCGCAAAAAAATATCTTAAATAAACTGGCTTACAGATATGCAGATTTAACAGATTTTATTTATAAACTTTCTTTTACAAAGAGAATTATTACATCATCTCACAGCAGCAGGTGTGATTCGAGACAATTAATTAAAAGCTCATAAAAGCTCATCAGACATTACTCAGCAAATATATTCAGAGTTATGAAAAAGTCCTTTAAAACAGTAACACCTTCAAGCAAAGTAACAGGAATACATTAAATTGTCTATACTGTAGAATCCTTACAAATCAGGAATATGTTATTATTAAAGTACTGTTATAAATTGATATCCAGCTAATTAAACAGGCTATATCATGTGCTGCACATAGGGCAGTTGTTCTTCAGCAAGAATACCTAGTGCTAATAAATAAATTGTTATCAACACTGTAGGCATCTAGTGCCTGGTATCAACCTCCTCACCTGGTGAGAGGACAGTCCATTCATTCTCATATTTCACACAGTATGAATAATAATGACGACAAAAGGATTCAGGAATTAACAGCTTGCCACACAATAACCAGTGTCCATGTTAAGAATGTCTTAATCTGGAAAAACAATGGAACTTCTTCTGTATGCAGGTGACCCACAGTAAACACATCTTTAACACAATATCTGACCTCATTTATCTCTACTTCTGTTACTCGCTGAAGCTGTTTGCCTTCAAAATTTACATGGTTGTACTTCTTGTTTGTACTTAGTTTGGTGAATAAAAACTTCTGCGATTAGATCCTGCATCCTCTTTGGACCCATGACATATGAACCCATGACATATGAATATGTATCTAGCAGCAGTAGAAATTCTCCTCCTCTCCCAGGGGGATCTGTCCCTTGAGGCCCACACAGAGAGGTATTTGGATTTGCTACCTTTCGTCCATTATGATGACACCAACCTCTGTGTGTATTTCTGGAGATGGGCCTAGGGGGAACGCAGAGCCCGAGTCTTCGACCAAGATGGCCGCCACAGTGCCTGAGAATTTGCCTCCAATCAATAAACCCTTAGCTCTTCCCAAGAACATTTTTTTTGGGGGGGTGGGCTATACGTCCCGGGCTCCTGGACTGCCATCTCTGCCATGGCTCCCAGACCTTCCGCCACCGCCATGGCTCCCCGAGCTGCCCTGGAGGCTTCCTGCTCTGGGTAAACTACGCCCTCGTCAGCCTCCAGGGCGACTTCCTGTTGAGGTTTTTTTTTAGCTTGAGTTTGGTGAATAAACTGCTGCGGTTAGATCCTGCATCCTCTTTGCTTGGACCAACCCGTGACAATATGGTGTTTTATTTTTACATTTGTTTATTTAATAGGCCTACACCTACTGTGGCTGAAAAATAAAGCACTGTTTATTCAATGTGTATATTATGTTGTGTATTTGTAATGTGTATATTTGTTCTTATTTTTAATAACAAAGATAAAATAATGAAATTATATTTTATAATTACATTATTTTGTTACCTTGTAAGGCTACATTTTTAAAATGGGGAAATTAGTTTGCCTGTACTGCTGTCACTTGGAAAACAGTAAAAAAAAAAAAAAAAAAAAAAAAAAATATATATATATATATATATATATATATATATATTTGCCATATTGCCCACCCCTAAAAGAGGCTATAACAGAACAGTGCTACTGTAAGGTGGGTGCCAGTAAGTCTGGGCTACCCAGTGAGAAAGCAAAAGGCTCTCCTGATAATTAACATTTGAACTCTCTCTTGCATAGTAACAGCAACATCCGAGATGCAACACACAGTGCAGCTCTCACCTCACTTTTACATTCTCATCTCCCCCTGCTCCCCCTCTTCTCCTCCTCACCTAAAACTCACTGAAAACCTATGCAATGTTAAATGTGTACAATAAGTAATTATACATGTTTGGTATTAGGGGTGTAACGGTACGTGTATTCGTACCGGACCGTTTCGGTACAGGGCTTTCGGTTCGGTGCACGTGTGTACCGAATGACCGAATGCAATATTTTGTGTGCGGAACATAGGTACATTTTCGTGTTTCCACACGAACATATTAAGTGGCGGAAGTCTCCGCGTTCAGCGCAAATCCCGCCCTGCAGCTGATTCTAAAGTTTTACCAGAGCCCGTCTGCCTTATTAGACATTCTCTGGTTTTACCCGTCGTCACTGTAACCTAAACCAATGAAATCGACTGCAGGGCGAAAAAAAGCTTTTCCGCTCCGTGTGCGCCGCCGCACTCTCCGTTCCGTCTGTGTGTGTGTGTGTCTGCGCCCTGCGCTCTTTGCTCAATGTTCAATGTTCGACTCCGTGTTTGCGCTGCGCGTTCTGCTCTGTCGTTAACGGCCCAAACACTCTAATCATGGACCGATCACGCACTGGAAAAGCAAAGTCCGCTCAAATAAGGTGAAATTTCTCAGTAGTAGACTTCTGTTTGCTGAGCTGGTATAGTCATGCTGGCAACAATGGTAAAATGACCTGCTCTGATCACATGCTCTGGTAATAATAGCTTTGTAGGACTATATTTTATTTTGATAATTAGTAAAAAAAATTATAATAAAAAAAAAAATCTTAAATTGATTATGTTGATTGATTATTGAAAAATAATAATACATTGATATATTTATGTTTAATATTATTTTAATATAGGGCTATTTTCTGTTCCCTTTTCCCCCGGTGTTTCATTTAATTAGGTGATTCTAAGTTTAGGCCTAATTATTGATGATTACAAGCTTGGAGGAATTGCAATTAATTACAGCAAATTGTGCAATTAATTAGTTCATTTTTTTTAATCGATTCCCAGCCTTAATTTTTAAATATAAGCAGGCCTACAAGCTGGGATTGGTAATGCTGCACTGTAATCATAGTTATTTATTTATATTTTTCATTAAATTTATTATGTGATATTGGTTTTGCTTTGCAGCAGTATTTTATTTCTTATTCTTTTTTTTATTTTATATATATTTTATTATATTTTATTAAAAAGTGTAAACAAATTGTTAAAAAAAAGTTTATAGTAATAAACAACCTGCAGTTTAATGTTTGCATTTCTTTCCCTTACTGTACCGAAAATAAACCGAACCGTGACTTTAAAACCGAGGTACGTACCGAACCGTGATTTTTGCGTACCGTTACACCCCTATTTGGTATCATTTGAAATATCTCAGTGCGACTGGTACAAAGGTCTTGTGGGAATGCAAATGTATTAAAATGTTTAATTTAGGTTTACATTGAATTTAGCATGTTAAGGTTAGGTATAAATTATGACTATCAGAGATTTCTAGCAAACGACTCTGGTCAGTCCTGTTTTACTGAAACTCTTGAAGTTTGTGTTTTAGCAAGAAAGTCCAGCCAGTCCTGTACTCGGGTCTCAGTGTTTGAATAGATATGCTGAGTGGATTAGGGTGGGCAATGCTCTCAGTCTAAAACCAGTTCCTAAACCTGTCTTTTTCGGTTCCTGCCCCTAAATGTATATAAACTGTAAGCGAACATTCACGTCAGGCTTGGTGACTGCAGCTACCGAAGGCTCGTGTTCTCAATAAAGAAACCTGCTGAAGAAACAACCAAGTCTCCTGGTCTTTTCGATTCTAAGTTCACAACAACTTGGTGCCGTGAACCCGGATGGAGAAAAAGAAAACTCAAAGAACGTCAAGCTCAAAGACCTGAATCCAGATTGAAACAGCAAGCTCAACAAAAGATCTGCTTTCCAGACTGCATCTTTTGGAATCCAGAGCGAAACTTCCAGCTAAACAAAGATTACGTCTCCGGTTACTTATTGTAACCTTGTTCCCTGAGAAAGCGGAACGAGATGCTGCGCTGCTCAGCGCATTGGGAACATATTTTATCGTGACCAGCTGTGAATAGTGTGTATAACACGTCGATGGAATTGACCCGGAGGTAATATAGCCTCGGTCGGTGACGTCATCGGCGCGCCCCCGCGACACGAGGCTATAAGTAGATGAGCCACAGGTGCATCATCAGGATATTTTGTCTGAAGAGCAGTCCTGGGACATCTTCAGCACGGCAAAGTAGCGCAGCATCTCGTTCCGCTTTCTCAGGGAACAAGGTTACAATAAGTAACCGGAGACGTTCCCTTTCGAAAGCTACAATCGATGCTGCGCTGCTCAGCGCATTGGGAACGAGAATACCCACGCCGCCGTGCTTGAACATGTCTGGACTCCCACGGTTGTGCAGGTGTGTTTCACAAGAATGTAAGAAGGCCTAGACATTAGCTTGCGATGTCGACTCAAGGACACGAGAGCCCGGAGTGGAATGAACATCCAAACTATAAAATCTTATGAATGTGTGCGGAGAGGACCAACCTGCCGCATCACAAACATGTTGCAAAGGGGCCCCCCTTGCCAGAGCACTAGAAGAGGCGACCCCCCTGGTGGAGTGAGCTCTAAGACCTATAGGCGAAGTTTGCCCGCGCGCCTCATAAGCAAGAGCAATAGCATCCCTGACCCAATGAGACATAGTCTGCTTGGTAGCAGCTCCTCCTCTGTTGCTGCCCCCATAACAGACGAACAGTTGCTCCGACTTACGCCACTGGCTAGTGCGGTGGACGTAAGCCTGAAGAGCACGGACTGGACACAGCCTATGAGATCTCTCCTGCTCCGGCGTTGAGAACGGCGGGGAGCAGAAAGCCTCAAGAGTGACAGGATGTACAGCCGAAAATGGAACCTTAGGCAGGAAATCAGGATGTGGATGCAAAATCACTTTCACCATACCTGGGGCAAAATCTAAGCAGGATGGTGAGATAGACAGAGCCTGCATATCCCCAATTCTCTTCAAGGAAGTTATTGCCATCAGAAAAAACATTTTTAGAGTCAGAAGTTTATCAGACGCTGATTCTATTGGTTCAAAGGGGGTGTCAACCAGACCCTCAAGAACTATAGCTAAGTCCCATGAAGGGATCTTGGTTCTTACTGGAGGCCTCAGTCGCCTGGCTCCCCGAAGGAAGCGTCAAAGCAGAGGGTGTCTCCCAAGTGGCGCCCCGTCAACTAAGGCGTGGCAAGCCGAAAGAGCGGCCACGTAAACCTTAAGAGTGGCAGGACATGTGCCTGTTGATAATTTCTCTTGCATGAAGTCCAGCACTGAAGCAATCTGGCAGTTAACTGGATCTACATTGTGTTCAATGCACCACCTTTCAAAAACACCCCACTTAATAGCATAACTTCTTCTAGTGGAGGAAGCCCTAGCACTCAGAATGGTCTCAATAACATCCGGCGAAAGCCCAGTGTCTCTTAATTGGTTCCCATCAGGGGCCAAACATGAAGATTCCACAGGTCGGGCCTGGGATGGAATATCGTGCCCTCCGCCTGAGACAGAAGGTCCCTCCTCTCCGGAATCGCCCACGGCGAGCCGTCGAGGAGAGCTATTATCTCCGAGAACCACACTCTGTTCGGCCAACGTGGCGCTATCAGCAAGAGGCAAGACCCTTGTTGGCGAACTCTGGCTAGAACTCCCGGGAGCAGAGAAACTGGAGGAAACGCATAAAGGCGCATCTTGGGCCATGTGTGCGCCATCGCATCCAGACCCAGAGGAGCCGGGTGACTCAGAGAGAAGTAGAGGGGGCATTGCGCTGTCTGCTGGGAGGCGAAGAGGTCCACCTCCGCTTCGTAAAATTTGGTCCAAATCTGCTTCACTACTTCTGGGTGGAGTTTCCATTCCCCCATCGGTAGTGTCTGTCTGGACAATAGATCTGCTCCCACATTCAAATGCCCTGGGATGTATACTGCCCTGAGTGACAGGAACTTGCCCTGGGCCCAGAGAAAAATCTGCCTCGCTATTCTGTTCAGATTGCGTGAGCGCAGACCTCCCTGGTGATTTATATACGAGACTGCTGCTGTGTTGTCCACCCGCACTAGGACATGACAGCCCCTCAATTGATAGAGAAAATATTTCAGAGCCAGAAATATGGCCATCAGCTCGAGGCAATTGATGTGCCAATCGAGCTGATGACCCTCCCATTCCCCTTGAGCTGGACGGCCATCCAAGACCGCTCCCCAGCCTGTCAGGGAGGCGTCCGTCGTTAGCAGTTTGCGACGACACGGCGCCCCTAAAGTGGGACCCAAGGTGAGGAACCGGGGTCTGAGCCACAGAGATAGTGTACGAAGCCCGCGGCGCGTCACTTTTATTAGCCTTTGAGGATTGGCTCTTGGATGAAAACCTCTGGCTTTTAGCCACAACTGAAACGGTCTCATGTGCAACAGCCCCAGAGGAATCACCGTGGAGGCTGATGCCATGAGACCTAGCATTCTTTGATACTGTCGAACAGTACGATCTTGGCCTAGCTTGACTTTGGTCATGGTCTGCCGAATGGTCTCGATTCGAGCGGGAGACATTTGTGCCCGCATCGTAACCGAATCCCAAACAATCCCGAGATAATTCGTTCTCTGAGCAGGAGAAAGAACACTTTTCTTGGTGTTGAGTTTCAGCCCTAGAGAAACTAGATGAGCTAACACGATGTCTCTGTGTTGGAGCGCCATCTCTCGTGATTGTGCTAGTATTAACCAATCGTCTATGTAATTCAAAATGCGAATGCCCTGGAGTCGTAATGGAGCCAGTGCTACATCCATGCATTTTGTGTATGTGCGGGGTGACAGTGCTAGATCGAATGGAAGAACCCGAAATTGGTACGCTTCGCCCCCGAAAGCGAACCTCAGGAATTTCCTGTGTTGTGGCAATATTTCTATGTGAAAATATGCGTCCTTCAGATCGATCGTGACGAACCAATCATGATGTTGTATTTGCGACACGACCGTCTTGACGGTTAACATCTTGAACTTGAGTGCTTTGACTGTGCGGTTTAAGCCTCGAAGATCTAATATTGGACGCAACCCCCCATCCTTTTTGGGTACTAGGAAGTATCTGCTGTAATAACCTGACTCCCTCTCTGGAAGAGGAACACGTTCTATGGCCTCTTTGCTCAGAAGAGTTTGCTCAGCTCTTGCGACAGTACATACATCTGCTCCGGTTTCACGGTAGTGAAAATCACGCCGTTGAAACGCGGAGGACGACGAATAAATTGGATTCTGTATCCTAACTGTACTGTGCTTAATACCCACGCAGAAACGCCCGGCAGAAGTTCCCACGCTGCCAGACTTTCTGAGAGTGGTATTAATTTTAATACTTCCTTTTGAGGGGATATTAGATATTCCGTGTCCGGAATGACGGCCAGAAACGACGGAACATCTAATATTTCGCTGGAAACTGCTGTCCCCCGAAGCACGAGAGGTGGCGGGGATGGAGAGGTTTTGTGAGGGTAGCGGGAAGGGACGAATAGATTTTGAACGCGCCCCATCCCGCGGGGGACTACCCCCACTAGATTGGGCGCCAGACCATCAGGACTTCCTCTTTCTATTGATGACAGCCCTGAGGTCTGGCTTGGGAGGTTGCTGAGCCTGGCGAGTCTGCCTCCAGTCTCTCTGAGGGGGAGCGCGACTCGCCACGCTCTGCTTTTTTACCTCCCTGGCTTTTGAAGGACCGGGGCGGGGCTGGGTGGCAGACGGCCCCTCCCCTTGAGTGCGGCGAGGAAGAAACTGCACGAACGCTTCCTCGTGTTTCTTGACTTCCTTAAAGCGTGTGACTACGGTGTTAACCGCGTCACCAAACAGCCAAGATGGAGATACAGGAGAGTCAATAAGAAACAAACGATCTTTTTCTTTAATCCCTGTCAGATTAAGCCACAGATGCCTCTCCGTGCTGACCAAAGCAGACATAGAACGGCCGATGGCACGGGCCGTCTGCTTGGTCGCACGGAGAGACAGATCTGTGGCACGACGAAGCTCCGTGAACGCTTCCTCGTCGATCGTACTGCCCACACTCAAATCCTTCAACAGGTCAGCCTGGTACGCCTGTAACACTGCCATAGTGTGCAGTGCAGCACCAGCCTGACCTGCAGCTTGATAAGCTTTCCCCACTAATGATGATGTTATATGACAGGGTTTAGTGGGGAGGGTAGGTTTCTTTATCGAAGATGCCGATTCGGGTGAGAGATAGCCCGCGAGCGTCTCTTCAACCCGCGGCATCTCCGTATACCCCCGCGCTTTCGCACCCACGATAGTCGAAAAAGTCGACGTCGAGGGCACAAAAACGCGAGAAGTATATGGTTTACTCCATGACTTAGACAGCTCGTCATGGAGGTCCTCGAAAAAGGGGAGAGGCTGATGTAATGTTCTCTCCCCCCTGCCACCGGACAGAAACCTATCCTCAAGCTTACTGGGTTTGGGGGTCTCTTGGTCGCGTGGCCAGTCAAGCTGTAACCTGGCCACCGCGCGAGTCACCACCTCTAGCAATTCCTCAACAGATCTTTTTTCACGGGAGGAATGCTCAGAGGCTGGCTGCTCGTTATGATCTGACGAACCAAGAGATATATCATCCCCCTCGTGAACCGAAGAAGCACCGGAGCGCGCTTCGAGATCACGGGAAGGGATGTTAGGATCTGGTGACGCAGCAAGCGAAAGGGACGGACCCGTCTCTTGCTCGTCATGCAGATCCATACGAGAGCCCCACGATGGTAATGCGGGTGCGGACTGGAAATAGTTCAGACGGGAGCGAAGCATCTTAACTGTGAGCTGATCACAATGCTCGCACCCGCCTTTCTCTATCGCCAGTACCGCGTGCTCTTCCCCCAAACAAACAAAGCAATAATCGTGTGTATCCAGCTCAGACATGGGACGGGAGCATGGAGGAACACAGCGCTTATTGCTTTGTTGACTCATTTCACTTCTTTTTTTTACTTTTTAAACTCTATGATGTAGCAAGAGAGAAAAAGATTTTTGAAATGAGAGAGATGAAAATTCTGCACACTGCCTGAATAAACTAACTCCTAGCAACAGATCTGTATCAGAACGAAGGTAGAGAGAGAGTTTCAACGCACACACTGCACAGTAATGGTCTGAAGACAAAAGACCTGATGATGCACCTGTGGCTCATCTACTTATAGCCTCGTGTCGCGGGGGCGCGCCGATGACGTCACCGACCGAGGCTATATTACCTCCGGGTCAATTCCATCGACGTGTTATACACACTATTCACAGCTGGTCACGATAAAATATGTTCCCAATGCGCTGAGCAGCGCAGCATCGATTGTAGCTTTCGAAAGGGAACCAGACTGAATCTTTCCAGCTTCCTCCAGATTGAAACTTCAAGCTCAAAGACCTCAAAGCCTGACTGAGTTCCAGAATCTTCCTTTACAACCAAGGGTTGGTGAGTTTTCGCTCCATTCAAAGAACTACTACAGAGCAGTATATGTGTTTTTCCTCTGCGCCGTTCAGAGAAGAGTTAACAGACAGCTGCAGGGTTTTGTTAACTAAGTTATCCTTTAAAAAAAACTTTTTTTTTAGAGATGAAAGATACCCTCAGCCTGTCAGGGAAAATTTACATTACAGGTTAATATTGTGTACCCTTTGCTTTAGGCAGAGAAGAATTAGCTTTACGTGCTAGTTATTTGCAGTTTATCCTCTGTTTTTGTAGGCAGGGAAGATTTTAGCGTAAATTGCTAATATTTTGTTTTATCCTCTGTTTTTTTGTAGGCAGGGAGGTTAAGTGTGAAGTGTTGGTCATTTGGAAAGTTAGCAATAGCTGATGTGTTAACAAGTGTACCCTAGAGAAGTTTTAGTTTTTTTGTTTATTGTGTGGTAACGAGAAAACTCACAGAAATGTTTAGAAAAAATGCCAGACTGATCCTTACAACGGAAAAGGGTGGCTTTGCGACTCCATCGTGGACAGAAAGCGAATTCAAAAATATGTTAAGAGAACAAATGGACCTAATAGTCACTGAAAAAGTTAGACAGGAACTAACTCAGAAATATGAAATTCACCCAGACAAAACTTGGTCAGTAGATGAGTGTAAAAAGGTGCTTGGAGCAAGCATCCGCAAAAAACATATGAAGGACATTATTTGTGTTCATCGAGAATTTGTCTTAGCAAAAGCCACAGAACAGTCTAAGCGCAACGCAGAGCTAGAGAAACAGGTAAATGAGCTACGTGCTAGAATATCTTCGTTGACTAAGAAATTGAGCCGCAACAAAGCTATAGAAAAAACTGATGTAGAAGTTAGTCAGCCAGATAACATTTACCCTGACTTACAAGCTTTTTTTGAAACAGATGTAGCCATCCAATCAGTAACTGATAAGCCGGTAGATTCAGTGAAGGTGTGTGGCGCTAGGAGAAGGTCTCAGGGAATTGAGGGAACTGAAAGTGTTCCTCTCAACTCTTCTGTTGTCCAAGTACAAACTGTTGCCAAAGCGCTAGGACCCAAAGATATCGAGAGACTATCCCAGAGTTTACCCTCAGCACGCACAGAATTTTCTGAATTTAGGAGAGCATTGCTAAGTAAAATGCGTCTTTACGACATGTCGTTGCCAGAAGTCACACAGCTGATGTCACAAATTCTAACTGAATCTGAATTCAACAATTTTGAGTCTGCTGTTACGTCTGAACTACAACATGTGAGTAAAGGCGATTTGAGAGAAGGTGTCTTGAAAATCCTAAAGAATCTCTTAGGACCCAAAATAGATTGGTCGAAAGTTACTAGATGTGTACAAAAGAAAGGAGAGACTATAAGTGAATACACTGAAAGATTTTCTCAGGCAGCTGCCACGTACAGTGGAATAGTGGAGGATTCTGAAAGTGTTCTAGATGATAGAGGAGCTCTAATCCGAATTTGGGCAGATGGTCTTATAGCCGAGTACAGATCAGCCTTGCCATTCTTACATGTTACGTGGGCTAACGGAACTCTCAGAAGTAACCTAGACAGGTTAGCTACATGGGAAAGAGATGCTGAGGTTAAAACCCAAGTGAGAATAGCAGCAGCTACATTTAGCACAGCAAAACAAGAAAACCAGTGGTCTAAAAAAGAAGACAAATGCCACTACTGTGGAAACTTAGGACATTGGGAGCGAGTATGTAGGAAGAAGTTGCAAGATACAAAAAGAAATGCTATGCATAATTCTGCTCCTTCTCAACCTGCCTACAACCCGGACGTAGTTCCGCCAATGTCCACTGAAACTTTAGGACAGCTCGCGCAGGCTCTTCTAAGAGCACAAAAACAACAGGAAAAAACTAATTGTTGGGGCTGTGAGTAGCTACCTTTCCCCTGTAATCCATCATAATGACAAAAGAATTTTTGTGAAAGGTAGCATAAAAGAAAAATAAATTGACTTTTTGCTTGATACAGGTGCAGAGATTACAATAATTCCTACAAAATTGGCTAAAGGTTTAGACATCCCGTACAATAAAACCAAACTTTCTTTAACTGGCGTAATAGGTGAAGATTCTGTTTTGTATGAAACCCCGCCCATAGAGGTACAATTTGGCCCAAAAACTCTGACAACAAAATTGTTATGTGCTCCATTGAATACAGGTGCAATTTTAGGCATGGATCTTCTGAGACAAGTACATCTAACTTTAGACATGTCCTTAGAATCTGCTAGCATTAAAATTTCCTCAGCACACGTTTCTACCAATAATGCAATCCCTCCAGAGTATGCTTTCTTACTGAATCATCCAATTTGGGCTAATGACAAGGATGATTGTGGTTTATTGACAGGTGTAGAACCAGTCAAACTGACTGGAACTCCACCCCCAGTTACCAAACAGTATCCGATCAGTAAGGAAGCCATACAGGGAATCAAACCTATTGTAGAAAAGCTGCTGACGCAAGGAGTGCTAGTTAAAACCAACAGTCCCTGTAACTCACCCATATGGCCCATCAAGAAATCCAATGGGACATGGAGACTCACCATAGATTACAGAGTAGCCAATAAAAACATTGATAAAATCACCCCGCTAGTGGCAGATCCATCTACAATTTGTAATGGCTTACCATTAGAGTGTAAGATTTTTTCAGTAATTGATATGTCTAATGGATTCTTTTCTGTACCATTGCACTCTGACAGCCAGCCATGGTTAGCTTTCACAGTTGACCATGAACAATATCAGTGGACCCGATTGGCCCAGGGATTTCAAAACTCCCCGACCATATACCATCAGGCTGTCAGACGTGATTTGTGTGACCCAGAATGTCCAGTAAAACAGTCCACTATGATCCAATATGTCGATGATATTTTGATTGCCTCAACAGATCACGAGGTACGTCAAACTGAATTGGCAGCATTGTTGGACTATTTGCATAAAAAAGGACACAAATGCAGCTTTCACAAAGCTCAAATTGCTAAAAAGCAAGCCATATTTCTGGGTCAAACAATTGGTGCAGGAAATAGATCCATTACACAGGATCGAGCGGCTTCAGTCAAAGCCATACCTCCGCCTACTACCATTAAAACACTACGCTCATTTTTAGGAACAGCAGGTTACTGTAGACCGTGGATTGAAGAATATGCCTCGATTGCTCAGCCTCTCTATGACTTGTTGAAAGGCCATGGTAAAGATTTAGATATTGTTTGTATGGAAGAACGTCACCTCAAAGCATTCAATGATTTGAAGAGAGCACTATGTCAAGCACCAGCATTAGGAATTGCCCAATCTAATAGACCCTTTGTGCTTTATGTCCATGAACATTTGGGCTTTATGACTGCATGTCTAATGCAAGATCATGGGGGCAGTTTACGTCCAATTCATTACTATTCTGGTAAACTTGACATAGTAGCTCAAGGTATGGGACCATGCCTCAGAGCAGTACAGGCAGTTCATCTAGCGCTTCAGGCTTCATCAGTAATGGTGTTAGGTCAGACGGTAAATGTAAAATGCCCTCACGCAGTGTCCGCACTAATGAATCAAGCAAAAGTCACTTCTGTCACTTCCTCTCGTTGGGGAAATTGGTTAACTACTCTCACAGCCCCGAACATTGTTTTACAGCGTGCACCAGTCACGAACCCCTCAGCATGTATGATGTCTGCAATGGCTGAAGTTGTGTTAGAGGATGAAGGCGAAATGACTCATGATTGTGTTACGCTTACATACGCAGCGACAAGTGAAATAGCAGAAACTCCCATAGAAAATTCAGAATTTGAGTTGTTTGTTGATGGTTCAGCTCAAGTAATTGCAGGGAACAGACGAGCAGGTTATACAGTAACGTCCACCACTGAGGTGGTAGCTTCAGGTAGTCTTCCAGATAATTTTTCAGCTCAGGCTGCAGAACTGGTAGCTTTAACTAGAGCATGCACACTAGCTTCAGGATCAGTTGCAAATATCTACACAGATTCCAGATATGCTTTTGGGGTTATTCATGATTTTGGCGTCATTTGGCAAAGCAGACAGTTTCTAACTTCTGCTGGATCCCCCATTAAGCATGCTGAATTAGTGAAAGATCTTATGTTTGCCATGAAACTTCCAAAGAAATTAGCGGTGATCAAAGTGAAAGCACATCTCACAACTAACACTACAGAAACTAAAGGTAATGCTCTTGCAGATGTAGCAGCTAAACAGGCTTGTTTCTATGTAACTGTACAAGTGTGTTCAGGTAGTACAGCACAGAAGACAATTCTGCCTCCTGAATCTATCATTGATTTGTACAAAGATGTTCCTCTATATGAAGCATGGACATGGTTAGACAAAGGAGCCACCGTTGATTCATCTGGCTGCTGGACTAAAGGGGGGAAGTATGTTGCTCCCGAATCACTGCTGCCATATTTGGCTCAACAAATACACAATTTGGGTCACAGTGGTCCAGCAACGATGAATCACAGGTTCTCAAATCAATGGTGGAATCCAAAATTCAGACAGGTAGCCACAGAAACAGCCAAAAGGTGTGTTACATGTCAGAAAAATAATGATGTACCAGCAGCCATTACACCAGCAGCACATACCCCAGCTCCACCAGGACCATTCCGTCATTTGCAAGTTGATTACATATCGTTGCCTCGTTGTAAGGAAAAAACTGACTTTTTGGTAGTATTAGACAAGTTCTCAAGATGGATAGAAACTTATCCAACAGGGCGTGCTACAGCTGCACATACTGCTAAATGTCTTGTCACTGATTTCATTCCCAGATGGGGATTACCAGATTGCATTGACTCAGATCAGGGTACGCACTTCACAGGACAGGTAGTTAAAAAAGTGTCTGAAATGTTGAAGATTAAGTGGAATCTTCACTGCCCCTATAGGCCACAAGCATCAGGACAGGTTGAAAGGGCAAACAGAACAATCAAAACCAGGCTAAGCAAAATGCATCAGGAAGGAGTGTCATGGGTTGAAGCATTGCCAGCTGTACTGTGTAGTATGAGAGCGTCACCTAACAGATCAGTAGGACTGAGCCCTCATGAGATTATTACAGGACGCCCAATGCAGATGCCAGGTGTGATTGATCTTAGAAATGCTGATGTACACATTGCCTCAGATGCCCTGATCGCTTACTGTGAAAACCTCACAAAGGCAGTACAGAGTGCCAAAGAGAGAGTTGAGTCCTGTTGGCAGACTCCACCAGAAGGTGGACACACAATCGTCCCAGGTCAATAGGTCATGATAAAGTCATTCAAAAACAAACCATTAGAGCCTAAGTGGCAAGGACCACATCAAGTTATGTTGATTACAGCAGCTGCAGTATTGTGTCAGGGAAGGAAAACCTGGACTCATGTGTCACATTGCAAAGTGGTTCCTCCCCCTATAGGGATAGGATAGGACACATGGACCAGTGAGGAACCCAGGAAGAACTGGAAGCAACAGGCTTTCGGGGGCCAACCCTGTGGTGAAGATTCCCTTATAGGCCCTTCCCAACCACTAGTCCCTCCTCACCTCTCTGTTCCTTTTAGGTGTCTCATAAATTAAGAAATAGGGAAAGAAGGAACCACAATTAGCAGATACAGATTGAACAGAGAATACAACCCTAATGTTTGTAGTCTTTACAATGAATACTGGTCTGTTGCAGTTGTTTGTTTGTTTGTTTGTTTTTTTGTTTTTGTTTTCTCTTTCTTAAACTCTGTGCCGACACCACTTGACGGTTATCCTGAGAACCATATGCACTGACCTACACACCTGCATATACCCATCCTCCAGAAAACAACTAGACCAACTGCAGAGACTACAACCAACACAGAAGAAAAAAATACACAACGCAGAAACTCATCTACGGGAACTTCAGTCATCCCTCATCATGATCAAGATTGTCGTACTACTACTAACCATCATGGACATTGCACAAAGTGTGGACCCCAGGAACAACATCTTCTTAGAGCTGATGAATATGTCAAGAAATGCCTTGTTTGCTGGAAAGAACGTTTGCATGCCACATGCACCTTCAGTAGGAGCCGGAATCCCATGGGTTGCACACCCTATCTCCAAATGTGACACGTGTACCTTATTCGATCACCATACCAGTGAAGTATTCAACAAAGATACATGTCACAACGTAACCATTCCTCCAGCTTCTCAGTGTTGCATTCCTGGACTACCATCCTGCAACCTAACTTCAGCTACTCCCATCATGACAGATCTACTCCTGCCAATGATGTTCCACTGGTGCATGGAAAATTATGCTCCAGCATCGACTCCACTGGGTGAAATTCCTCGTGAACGTTGCAGTTTTGTGATTGAAAGAGGAACAGATGAATCCCATGTGTATGTTACAACTACAGAGAAGAAACAGGAAAATGACTTAATCGAGTGTCTCTCCAGGAACCCATCCCTACCGAAACTTTTTGCAATAAATCAGTGGTGTATGATTCCTCCACCAACTGGCACTTTTTGGTTATGTGGAACTTCTGTCTACAGCATCCTACCCAGCCAATTCAACGGCAGGTGCACCCTGGTTTATGTTCTGCCAGCTATCAGAGAAAACACACACTACACTCCAAGCTCTCCACAGTTACATGATTCAGCCCCTTCTACCAACAAAGATGGCTGCATTCCAGGACTCACTTGTGTTCAAACGTGGTGGTCAAGAACTCTTGGAGCCTTGATCCCATCGTATGGTGTCATGCAGGCTCTCGATCAAGTCAGAAGCCTGTCGGATTCTGTACAGAAATTGGCCAATGATACGGCTTTGGCCCTGGGCAACATCACGAACACTCTCGCTTCGCACAAGATAATGATCTTACAGAACAGAGTAGCCTTGGATTACATTCTTGCAACGCAAGGAGAAGCCTGCACCATTATCGGCCCTGAGTGCTGCACCGGGTTAATGGATCCAACAGAG
This sequence comes from Abramis brama, assembly GCF_963993115.1. Lineage (NCBI taxonomy): Eukaryota > Metazoa > Chordata > Actinopteri > Cypriniformes > Leuciscidae > Abramis > Abramis brama. The sequence continues at coordinate 10,834,489 of NC_139968.1, read as the reverse complement.
AATTTGAACAATATCCAACAAGACATTCTTGATCTTTCAACAAAATTACACCAGATGACTGAAGACAATTCTTCATGGTTCGGAAACTTGATAGGTAAACCCTGGCTGTGGATTAAAGAAATAGCAATGCTGCTGTTATTTCTTCTACTGGCGTTCTACGTATGCTTCCACAGTATCAAGTGTTTCATTCAACAAATGACTCACGCCTCGCATGAGAAAATGACTGGTCCAACCATAAAAGAATATTACCCGTAAGAACTTCACGGACCCTAATTGCATGTTTGTTTCTGTGTCAACATGCAATTACAGATGAACAACACAGATCATTCTTTGTGCCCGTAACTTACACAAGTTACAAGATTGAACTTGCTATGTGCCTGTAACTTACACAAGTTACAAGAATTAACTTTTAAGTGTATAAATTTGTATTTTGTGAGAGTTTTTTTAAGACTCTCAAAGGGGCAAATGTGGGAATGCACATGTATTAAAATGTTTAATTTAGGTTTACATTGAATTTAGCATGTTAAGGTTAGGTATAAATTATGACTATCAGAGATTTCTAGCAAACGACTCTGGTCAGTCCTGTTTTACTGAAACTCTTGAAGTTTGTGTTTTAGCAAGAAAGTCCAGCCAGTCCTGTACTCGGGTCTCAGTGTTTGAATAGATATGCTGAGTGGATTAGGGTGGGCAATGCTCTCAGTCTAAAACCAGTTCCTAAACCTGTCTTTTTCGGTTCCTGCCCCTAAATGTATATAAACTGTAAGCGAACATTCACGTCAGGCTTGGTGACTGCAGCTACCGAAGGCTCGTGTTCTCAATAAAGAAACCTGCTGAAGAAACAACCAAGTCTCCTGGTCTTTTCGATTCTAAGTTCACAACAGTCTCATTCCAAAAGTAGTAAAACAAAAGATAACTTGAGATAACTTTAGAGATAACTTGCACACAGAGAAGGGTGCGTCTTCCAGACAAATGGCCTCCTGCTCTCAAAAGGTGTAAACTCTAAATGAAAATTCCCCTTGTTAGCAAATGTTTCCATGTGAAAGAAGTTTCTGTCTTGGCCTGGGTATATAATGAATTGCAACAAGAGACTCGGGGCGACTTGTAACTCAAATTAGCCTGTGATGCTGAGTGTATGCCAAACACTTTGCATCATGCATTTTATAATGTCAGGTTCGCATCTTCTCTTTTCTTGTTTTTATTATCTTTGAACTGATTATGAAATTTCCGTTTACGGCAGTAAACATGCCACTTGACCAACCTAAATCTGTGTGTCTTACCTCTGTTTTAATTTAATATACCAAAGTATATGTGATTGTGTAAGCGTGAATGCGACCGATCTCAGGTATATAGCAATTACCTCTGTTTGGTGATGAAAACTGACGAGCTTATGAACGCGAGACCCGTTTTAAGCGTGAGGACCTCTGAGCGACATAGCTTCCTAATATGAACGGGTAAAATATAAGTAAAGAGTTGAAAAGAATAATCAAATGTGCTGTTAAACTATTATATGATTGACCAATAACCAATGGACAATCTAACCTAAATTTGAGGCTGTTAAAAAATGGAGTCAGATAAAAGCTTAAATGGAATTAAATTACTTTGCCGCGCGGAAAGACAGTAACACGCAGAGACCTTCACCCATTCTATCTGATACCACCTTTGGACCGATCCAGATGGGCTTACACTCAGTATTCGATAGAAGGATTGGACTGTAATAGGTGATGATTTATTATTTCTAGCTTTCCTCAATGGGGTGTCGATCAGAACACACTAGATTGAATCAGTTCCATGCAAAGGTGGTTTATTGTTGACAGTTTTGGATATGCACAACACAGCAGTACACAGGTTGCTTAAAGTATTTAGATGTGTGTGTTTGTGGTCTACAAAGGGAAAGAAATAAAGATATATATTAACAAATGTCTCTAGTATTATTATACAAACATTACTTCCAAATCTACATTTCTAAAATAAAGAATTATCAAGTTCGATTCTATATTAAATAAAGAAATCAATATACAAGCAATGAAAATATGCAACACCGCCACCCGGTGGTCTGAAATGGCATAACATTCAAAACTGAAACTAAATCTGAGGTAATTTCAATGAACGGCACATAATCATAAAGATCGCGTCCTTAAACTCGAAATAACAAGAGTTTCGAATACTAATATAATGATCACACATACATAGGCACAAATCAAACACTGAGTGCAATATAAATTGCAAGCATGGTTCGAATTATGTGGGAGCCAGTGGGAGCTGAGCTCCCATAGAGAGAGGATGAGCTCCCATGAAAGCAGTAAAATCATACACCTGTGGGGGTCTCTAAAAATCATCAGCACCATTATTTTAAATTACAAATAAAGCACTTTTTCCTTCAGACTACTGTAGCATGACTTAAAAGATAGGACAAGATGCCAAACACATGGATCTCGCGGGATCTCGGATCGTCATCACACTACGGTACATCCTTATGCTTAAATCAAGTGATAAAAGTGCCGCTGCGATCATTGGCGCGGATAGGCTACTGTGTTTGTTTGTGGCTCGCGCACAGTCTTCACTCGGGCGCGCTTCAATCCGTTGTGGAGACTCTCTATTCGTTCCAGTAAAATTACAAAACAAAATGCACACAAACGTGTCTCTGCCTGATATAGAACCACTTATAAACATAATCGGATTTGATGAAAAAAAAAAAAAAAAACTGATAGGAGTGCGGATTCGAACCCAGAACATCTGACGCGTTTGGCAAATGTTCTAATACTGAACCACTTAAGTACACGGTCGAATCTGTCGGATCTATCTATTTACTCACGTGAAAATTCTTACAACTAACAGCATATATTAGACCTCATTAAACGACAAATTAAACCAAATGTACTATTTAAATTGAATTGTGTTACCAACGCTTTTTTTTATTAAATTTGTATTATATTTACAATTTTTTATATTTTTATATTACATTATTAAGCTACCGCGCCTGCTCTTAGGCTACTTTTTTTCTTCTTATTTTAAAGAGACCCCCACAAAGATGAAATCATAATTCGAACCCTGATTGCAAGTAATATCGCACATAAACGGCACATTCACGAGGCCTCAACCTCACGCAATTAACAGATTCATCTCTCTTAAACATGCATCACTTTATAAAAGTATGACATTAAGGCTTTACAACTCCTTAACAAGTATTGATCACCAAACTAGGTAAACAGTCAACTTACATATATTTATTGACGCACTTTGCACACACAGTCTTGCTTGTACAGTCCCGCTCGTACAGTCCCGCTCTCTAATGATGATGACTGACAGCAAGCAGCGCATGCGCACATGACTCGGCCTTTCCAACACTCAGGGATGTAGTGGAGGCTAAACGCACGTAAACGCCGTTTACGCATCTCCCAAAATTCGGAAATAGCGTTTGCCCACCTCCAAAGTGCATTTATCCACCTCTAAATTTCACGTTATTTGAGCGAACTTTGTTTTTCCAGTGCGTTATCGCCGATCGGTACATGATTCGAGCATTTGAGCCGTTAACAGAGCAGAACGCGTAGCACAAACACGGAGCAGAGAGCGCAGCGCGCCGACACACACACACACGCACGCACGCACGCACGCACACACACACACACACACACACACGGAACAAAGAGAACGGCGCACACACGTAGCAGAAAACACACGCTCGTGAAGTTACTAAACAAACTGCGTGAGAATGAAACTTGATCTCAGCCGCAACAGGAAATCATTAAAACAATGCAAAAAAGGGATTTTTTAAATTTCATTACAGGCAGCTGGTTTAATGTAGGGAGCATGTCAAAACCCAACTGTACAAGAGATTCAGAGGGAGTCAAGCCTGCACCAGGTTTAAGACTTTTCCCTCTACAGGGAAACACTGATCCACATTTTTCTGATAGACCAAAAATTAATCAATTAATCGAGGAAATATTCAACAGAATAATCGACTATGAAAATAATCCCAAATCACTAATCATTATGCACAAGTGCATTGCATTGGAAGCCCTGGATATAAGCCTCCCTCTCGATCTCTCATAAATATTTTTGATCTCTCTGTTTTGTCATTTAGTAAACTTTATAGATTTCAACCATATTATTCCTTTTTGAGTCTCTTTAATAAGAACTTAGATTAATGTATGAATTGAATAGTGATTGTGTGACCTATGATGAGGGAACAACCAGTGATACTGGTAGTACCATCAAATGATAGCCTATAGCGATGTCATCAGGATACACGTCGTGGTCCACCAGAATTTATAGTTTACCCACCTCTTTTTTTTACCACTACACCACTGCTTACACTACAATGCCTGACAAAATGCATCAAAGTCACTTGTGCTTGTCGGAGTTCTTTTGAGGCTGTGTGAACAATAAAGGGTCTGAGATCACTTCAATGCTGAAGAGCACCAAAAAAAAAAAAACAAAAAAAAAAACAGGTGCTCTTTTGAGTCCACTATATTATGAACACCAAAAGGACTGAGGTCATTTTCCAGCTGGTTCCCTTTCTGGTTCACTTTAAGTGAACTGGGTTTGGTTCTTTTAAAATTAACTATATGTGAAAACAGCCCAGTTTTAACTAAAAGTAATAAATGCTCTAGAAGCATTTTTTTTGTGTGTGTGTTATACCATGGTGTTTCATGTCATGTTCACTTGGTTAAAGTTTAAATCACTTGATGCAGCAAGTGTGTGTGATCGTGTTGTGATCGTGTCAAGTGACCAAACCAATGGAACACTTCATTTGCACGAAACCATGCTTGTGTTAACCACAAAAAAAGAAAACTGTGCAGAAGTTAGATGTTAAAAACATTAAAAACAATTAATATGCATGCCAAAAAAAAATATCTTTAGATTTATTGACATTTGTTTTCTTGATTTCAAGCTTTGTCAAATGTCTGCAAAACATCACTCATGTTTCAGCCCCAAGAAAGCTCATCATCCATGTGGTTTACCACTTTTACTGCTGAGCATGTCAGCGCACTTATAACAGAGAGAGAGAGAAAAATGATTATATTAATATATATAAGCAAGATCTCCACTTAAAACAGTACCAGCAAAAAGTGTTACTATCATGCACACACTGCATATTTACATAGAAAGCAGTAAAGTCATGAATGGAAATTAAAATCCACACATTTAAAAAAATAATAACAGGAAATTTTAGTTACAGTATATGCATATGTAGGCACACTTTGTATTCATAAAGTGTATCACATCATACATTGGCTGTAGTAGACAGTAGTGCTCTGCTCCTGACTAGGCCTGGTGTTACTGGAGCACATGAAGAAATCAACTTCAGCACACTGAAAGAGGACCATATTATATATGAATGGACATATACAGTATGATAGACATAATGCACAGTCAGTGCGTCATAAACATTTCAGATCATTTAATGAATCTTGTGAAAGTTTCACTGTAAAAATCTCCAGGATAATAGAGGACAAAATAAGATAACATATATTAATATTGAAGATCTTACCTGTGGATTTTTTGAGTTTTGAGCCGCAGATTTTCCAGTTGCATTAATGAAGCTCTTCACCATTCCTGAAACAGCACTGAATATGAATATCACTGAATTCACACATTGTAACAGTCCAAGAGCTGATTCACAGAGAGTGCTTGCAAACGCCAGCGTGGATAATACTCGCGCTGCCTTTGTCTATGTATCTTCACTGTGGTCCAGTGGTAGATTCTTAGATTTGCGCGCGGGCGATCGGAGGTTCGAACCTCAGGCCGGCCGGCAGAAAATATTTATGCCGCCGAATGCAAATCACTCTGTTTGTTCCCCGAGAGGCAACTGCAGACGTGTTTTTTGCTGCCCACAAGCACGTGGTACATGCCTGACAAGCAAACGCCAGTGCGGATAATACTCGCGCTGACTTGGTCAATGTATCTTCACTGTGGTCCAGTGGTAGATTCTTAGACTTGTGCGCGGGGGATCGGAGGTTCGAACCCCAGGCCGGCCGGCAGAAAATATTTATGCCGCCGAATGCAAATCACTCTGTTTGTTCCCCGAGAGGCAACTGCAGACGTGTTTTTTGCTGACCACGAGCACGGCCAATGATGCTATATGTGTAGAGAAGATGCCCACTGCTAGTGCCCATCCCTACACACTAGCACAGCCCTTCACACAGGGCCCGCGCTCATATATTCGACTCGGGTCGATCACGCACGCAACATAGTGAACGTGCCCACTGCCTAGTGCCCACAAACACTATGTTCTGCATGCCTTGTGGTTTCTGTGAAGACGAAACCTGTGTGCATTCACTCTGCTCAGACAGACAGTGCACTCATTGCAGTAACTGTGCCCGCTCTCCCGCGCCCACACTTACTCACGGTATTTCTGGTGTCCCGGCCACGGCCGATGGTGCTATAAATGTAGTGTCGATGCCCACTTCTCAGTGCCCATCCCTACACACAAGCACAGCCCTGCACTTAGGGCTCGCGCAAATAAAATCGACTCAGGTCGATTGCGCTCCCCACATAGTAAAAGTGCCCACTACTCAGTGCCCACGAACACTATGTCTATCAGATCACAGGCTCTCTGTAAAAACGAGACCTGTGAGCGCGCGCGCTGCTTACACAAGCAGCGCGCCCCAAGCAGTAAATGTGCCCGCTCACAGCCCACATCTACTCGCACACATGAGTCCCACGGGACTCGCGCAGCCCCCCCTCACTCAGTCAAACACTGTTGTAAGGTCGAGGGCGAGCGCTCCGCCCGCTGTATTAAGCGCGCCCCCTGCCTCAAATGCCACAGGCATAACGCCTATGTTTGTGAGCCCCATAGCACCTCTGTCGCACGGCGAACAGAGCGCGCTCTGTATCCGGCCCTTAGCCAACCATGCAGATGCATGGGCAGCGCTTCCGGGGGTTTCGGACTGGGTCTTTAGGCATTATAAAGAGAGGCTTCTCGCTACAGTTTTGTCGACGCCCTCCGCGCTTCACAGCGCGCGTCGAAACTTCGGTTCCGCTGAATGTAGCACACCTACTTCGCGCCGAAATATCAAAACTGATAAGCAAAGGGGCGATAGAGCTTGTTCCCCGAGTTCAAAGCGAACAGGGGATATACAGCAGATACTTTCTAGTCCCCAAAAAGGACGGCGGTATCAGACCCATTCTGGATCTAAGACGACTGAACAGAGTATTAGTGAAACGCCATTTCAAAATGCTCACAACCAGCAAAATTCTCGCGCATGTTCGCCGAGAAGACTGGTTCATGTCGATAGATCTGAAGGACGCGTATTTTCAAATACAGATACCGTCACATCACAGGCGATTCTTGAGATTCGCCTTCGAGGGTCAGACATACCAGTATACAGTCCTGCCTTTCGGCTTGTCCCTGGCACCTCGTACATTTACGAAATGCATGGACGCAGCGCTCGCTCCTCTCAGACTCAGAGGCATGCGAGTGCTGAACTATTTGGACGACTGGTTGATCCTAGCCCAATCACGATCTCAGCTCATAGAGCACAGAGCCATTTTACTCGATCACCTCGAGAATCTTGGTATCACGGTCAATTGGGCGGAGAGTTCACTGAACCCCAGCCAAACGATTCCGTTTCTGGGTATAGTTCTGGACTCACAGTCTATGACAGCGCGGCTGTCGCCACAGCGCGTGCTGAACATTCAGCGCGCGGCGATGTCTTTCCGCCGCGGCGCTTTCACCCCGCTCAGAAAATTTCAAAGGATGCTGGGTCTCATGGCCTCAGCATCGTCAGTTCTCCGGCTGGGCTTGCTCCGCATGCGCCCGCTGCAGTTCTGGTTGAAAGCGCGGGTTCCGCGCAGAGCGTGGGTGTCCGGTCATTACGCCTCAAGGTCGATCAGGACTGTGTCACAGCCCTGGTGCCTTGGATGGCGAACGACTGGTACCAATCAGGTGTAAGCCTGGGGACTTCCTCGAGGGTGAGGATGGTGTCTACGGACGCATCCACCTCGGGATGGGGAGCGCTGCTCGAGGGCAGACCGTCCTTCGGCCTATGGTCGGAACGGGAAAAGCTCCAACACATAAACTGCCTAGAAATGCTGGCAGTGCACAACGCGCTGACGCGTTTTTGTCCCCACATCAAGGACCAACACGTCATAGTCCGTTCGGACAACATGGCAGTGGTGTCCTACATAAATTGCCAGGGCGGTCTGAATTCCATACCCCTGTACAGGCTGGCGAAACGCCTCCTGCTATGGGCTCAGCACAACCTGCGCTCGCTGAGAGCAGTACATGTGCCCGGGCTGCTGAATGTGGGCCCGGACAGACTGTCCAGGAACAACGTTCCTACGGGCGAATGGTCTCTACACCCACAAACAGTCTGGCTGTTGTGGGAGAGATTCGGCAAAGCGGAGGTGGACCTATTCGCGTCCCGCGAAAACGCTCACTGCCCCGCATTCTTTTCAAAGACCGACAGCGCGCTGTCCCAAAAGTGGCCGCGCTGCCCGCTATATGCTTTTCCCCCCGTCTCACTCCTGCCTCAGGTGTTGGAACGGGTCAGGAAAACGAAATGCCCAGTGCTGCTTGTAGCACCGTTCTGGAAGAACCAGGCATGGTTCCCAGTTCTGATGCAGTTAGCAGACATCGCTCCATGGCCAGTGCCGTTGAGGAGAGATCTCCTCTCGCAGGCCAGGGGCTCGATCTGGCACCCACACCCGGAACTATGGTCCCTTCATGTGTGGGCGCTCAACGGATACCCGTTGGTCTCGCAGAGGGAGTCATGAGTACCATCACGGAGGCTAGAGCGCCGTGACCAGGCGACTCTATGCTTCAAAGTGGTCGGTTTTCTCTGGCTGGTGTACAGCTCGGAGCCTTTCACCCCTCGAATGTGAGGTAACGGAGGTTCTCTCCTTCCTACAAGAGCTGTTGGATAAGGGCAGATCCCCTTCCACGCTCAAAGTGTATGTGGCGGCTATTTCAGCGTTCTCCGGTTCAACGCTGGGTCAGTCACTAGGAAGGAATGATTTAGTCATCCGCTTCCTCAGGGGAGCTAGGAGACTGAATCCACCCAGACCTCCGTCAGTCCCTATGTGGGACCTTTCTACGGTCCTGGCGGCCATGAAAGGTGCCCCTTTCGAGCCTATCCAGTCAATCAGCCTCAAACATTTGTCTTTCAAACAGTGTTTTTGATGGCTCTCGCTTCAGTGAAGCGCATAGGCGATCTGCACGCGCTCTCCGTGAGCCCGACATGCTTGGAGTTTGGTCCTAATGACTCTAAAGTCATACTCAAACCTAAGCACGGCTATGTGCCGAAATCCCTCAACACGCCTTTTCGGGCTCAGGTCATTTCCCTGGCTGCCCTGCCGGCGTCGAGTGAGGAAGGGGACTCGAGTTTTCTTTGCCCTGTTAGGGCTTTAAGAACTTATATGTCCCGCTCTGCTGCCTTTAGACAGACAGAGCAGCTCTTTGTCTCGTTCAGCGGACGTTCCAAAGGAACGGCTGTTTCGAAACAAAGTCTATCCAGATGGATAGTTGACGCCATAGCGCTGGCTTATACTGCCAAGGGCATTCAATGCCCGTTGGGAGTCAGAGCGCACTCTACGAGAGGCGTTGCCTCCTCGTGGGCTTGGTCCAGCGGGATTTCCTTACAGGATATATGTACGGCGGCAGGCTGGGCCTCTCCGTCTACATTTATCAGGTTTTATAACCTAGAGGTTCCCGCCTTACAGGCTAAGCTTTTGTCGGTGTAATCTAATTACAGGCGCAATGCGCTACCGACTATACTGGGCAGAACTGTGTAAGACCCACGTTTTCCCACATTAGTGCAGGCTCCCTACCCTGGCTATGTGATGTCATATTCGCGTCTGTGGACATGTCTATATAAGGACGGAGGAAACCCCTCCTGTCTTTAGACTCTCCCTGTGAGGTCATGTTAAGCCTGCGGACGCTACAATATAGGGAATTAAGGCTCCCCCCCTTTATTCCCTGACTCTGTGTGAGTCTATCTGGTGATTATGCACTGTATGCCTGAAATAGCTTCCGGTGATCAGTGTTCTTATCCCAGCACGCACGGCGTTTTGCAAGGGGTTCCCGTAGCGTTTTCAACGCAGTACGAGAGAACTCTCGTAAGAGAACGTACTCGGTTACTAACGTAACCTCGGTTCTCTCTAGAAGAGGGAACGAGTACTGCGTTCCCTTGCCGTGCGTTTGGTTCACTCTGGTTCGCTTCGGCGATCAAAATCAAGTGAATCAGCCTTCTCGAGCTCCTTTTATAGAGGTAAGCCACGCCCGTCTCGGCGGGAAGTGGCGAGGAGGGCGCGAAGCGCCCTCATTGGTCTGATGTTGCATCAGCCTGCGCTCGATAGGCTTATGCAGTTGCTGCAGAGCAGCCAATGAGCAGACAAGCCGTCTTGCTTCAGCTGTCTGCTGCTGCCGCAACGCGTTTTACATATATGAAAAATTAAAGGATAATTTTTGCTTCAGTGTTTCGTGAAAAGAGACTTTTCCCGTAGCGTTTTCAACGCAGTACTCGTTCCCTCTTCTAGAGAGAACCGAGGTTACGTTAGTAACCGAGTACGTTTTCACTGAGTATTTGTGTTTAAAGATGCTGTTTTCATATTTACCTCCTTCAACTGTGCTAAGATAAGTGCGTAAGATCAACACTGGAGGATCCGGTAATTTCAGTTTGTACCAGTAAATCTCCTTTATATCAAGATCACAGGTTATAATCGCATCAGATCCTAAAGTTACTGGTGTGTTTGTTAGACTCTCTGTGGCTTGATACAACATGAACAGATCTATGAGAGAAAGAAAAACACATTTATTAAGATATAAAATCAAAAGAAAACTGACACAATCAAATGTGACGTGAGAAACTCACAGATCTGCAGCTGTATGATCTTCATTGTCTGATCCAGATGAATAATATCTGCTATAGTGATCATTCAAACATCTCGAACTGTGAGCGGAAACACAAACCTCGACCACACAGACGAGAGGGGAAGTCAGAGCTGGCCTTCTCTGAGAACATGATCATTCTTAGTTGTTTAAATCAACAAGTCATTAGAAGATACAGTGTAAATATGCCAGTGTGTTTTTAATCTACAAATGTTTATTTTGATTTGCTCCTTAACACATAACTTATATATAACCATATAAAATTGTATATACATATTTTTTTCTACCAGCACCAGGTGACATAGATTTACATTTGACTAAAATGCCACTGCAGAATTTTGTTTAATTTAAATATATTGTGTGGTTTGCTTATATTGTTAATTTTGAACATTACTACTGTGAGTCCTAGTCTTATGCTCATAAAAAAATGTAATCTTTTAAAAGAACAGTGATTTTACTGATAATACACCTATACATAAATGACATTTACAACACAGTAAAATAAATGATGAACGCATGATAAAGGTCTCTAAATAAGTTTTAATATGACCTAAATTTAGCAAATAGACAAAATCCACATCCTAAGATTTAAATCAAATCAAATCAAATCAAGTATATTTGTATAGCGCTTTTCACAATACAGATTGTATCAAAGCAGCTTCACAGTATTAAATTAAAATAAAATAATACAACAAAGTTTGTTTCTAGTGGAATTTATTGATTGATAGAATAAAATTAAATATCCCCAAAATATCCCCAACTGAGCAAGCCAAAGGCAACAGTGGCAAGGAACCGAAAAAACTCCATCAAGTGACCTAATGGTGTCCTAAAACTCATCAGGTGACCTAATGGAGAAAAAAAAAACCTTGGGAGAACCCAGGCTCAGTCGGGGGCCAGTTCTCCTCTGGCATTTATGAACTAGAGGCCGGATTGTAGTTTGAACTGTGAGATTAACAATATTATATGAATGTGAATGCCTGGCCGAAAAGATGCGTCTTTAATCTAGTTTTAAACTGGGAGAGCGAGTCCGAGCAACGAACAGTATCAGGAAGACTATTCCAGAGTTTCGGAGCCAAATGTGAAAATGCTCTCCCTCCTTTGGTTGATCTGGATATCCTAGGTATGACCAAAAGCCTCGAATTTATTGATCTTAAAGAGCGCGATGGATTATAGGGCGATAGAAGATCCGTTAAATAGACTGGAGCTAAGCCGTTTAGGGCTTTATAAGTCAGTAGCAATACCTTATAATTAATACGGAACTTTATAGGTAACCAATGTAGTGATGATAAAATCGGTGTTATATGATCATATTTTCTTGATCTAGTAAGAACTCTAGCAGCTGCATTTTGTACTAACTGTAGCTTGTTTATAGAGGATGCAGGACAACCAGCTAATAAAGCATTACAGTAATCTAGTCTCGAGGTCATGAATGCATGAACTAACTTTTCTGCATCAGAAACTGATAGCATATTACGTAGCTTAGCAATGTTTCTAAGGTGGAAAAAGGCTGTTTTTGTAACATACGAAATATGATTTTCAAAAGACAGGTTACAATCGAGTATAACACCCAGGTCTTTTACTGTAGAGGATAAAGTAACAGGACATCCTACGATGTCAAAGTTGTATTGTGAGAGGTTCTGTGGGAGGTTTTTTGAACCGATAAGTATTACCTCTGTCTTGTCTGGATTTAATAAAAAAAATTACGCGTCATCCAATCTTTTATATCTTTAACACACTCTGTCAATTTGGATAATTTAGCGTTTTCATCCGGCCGTGATGAAATATATATTTGAGTGTCATCAGCATAACAATGGAAACTAATTCCATGTTTCCTTATAATATTAAAAGTGGCATCATATATATTGAGAATAATAGAGGGCCCAACACAGATCCCTGTGGCACTCCATAGTTTACTGGAGTTATGATCGATTTTTCTCCATTTAAATAGACAAAATGGTAGCGGTCAGATAAGTATGATCTAAACCAGCTTAATGCTTGTCCTTGAACACCAGTATAATTTTGTAGTCGATCTAAGAGTATTGTATGATCTATAGTATCGAACGCAGCACTTAGATCGAGTAAAACTAGTATTGAGATACAGCCTTGGTCAGAAGCTAAAAGTAAATCATTTGTGATTTTAACGAGCGCAGTTTCAGTGCTATGATGCGGCCTGAATCCTGACTGAAACTTTTCATAGATATCATTTTCTTGCAAGAAAGAGCCCAGTTGAGCGGACACAACTTTTTCTAGTATTTTAGACATAAAAGGTAGATTTGAAATGGGTCTATAATTTGCTAGATTATTATGATCTAATTGTGGTTTCTTAATGAGAGGTTTTATAACTGCCAGTTTAAATGTTCTTGGAACATGACCTAAAGATAAAGACGAGTTAATAATATTGAGGAGAGGCTCTTCCACTACAGGTAACACTTCCTTCAGTAGTTTAGTTGGTATAGGATCTAATAAACATGTTGTTGTTTTAGATGAAGTGATAAGTTTATTTAACTCTTTTTGTTCTATAGTTGTAAAGCACTGTAATTGTTCTTGCGGGGGGAAAATTGAGGCTGAATTATAAGGCGCGATTGAGGATTGAACGTTTACAATTGTGGTTCTGATGTTTTCTATTTTCTCAGTGAAGAAGTTCATGAAATCATTACTACTAAACTGTAATGGGATATTTTGTTCGGCTGATGTCTGTTTATTTGTTAGTCTAGCCATGGTGTTAAATAAAAACCTAGGATTGTTTTGGTTGTTTTCTATTAGTTTACGGAGGTGCTCAGCCCTGGCCGCTTTTAGGGCCTTTTTATAACGTGACATACTGTCTTTCCACGCGATTCTAAAGACCTCTAAATTAGTTTGTTTCCATTTACGCTCTAAATTACGGGTTTCTCTCTTTAGAACATGCGTAGTATTATTGTACCATGGTGCTTTAATTTTCTCTCTGACTTTTTTTAATCTAACGGGTGCAAAAACATCCAATGTTCTAGAGAGAATGGTGCTCATAGTGCTAGTTAGTTCTTCTAGTTCATCTGTTTGTTTGGGTTCAGGCAGCAGCTGAGACAGATTAGATAAGCAATTTGAGAAATGATCTATGGTGGATGGAAGGATTGTTCTGCCTGGTCGATAACGCGGCGCCGCATGACATATTACAGCAGTACGTAATATGCAAGTTACCAAGTAATGGTCAGTGACATCATCACTTTGTGGAATGATATCTATATCGGTTGGATCGGTTCCATATGATATAATTAAATCGAGTGTGTGATTAAAACGATGAGTTGGTCCGGTGACGTTTTGCTTGACCCCAAAGGAATTTAATAAATCTATAAACGCAGCTCCTAACGCATCATTTAAATTATCTACGTGTATGTTAAAATCTCCAACAATTAATGCTTTATCTACATTGACCAATAGATCTGAGAGAAATTACTTCAAACGAAATAAACTTATAACCCGTTTTCTGAGTAACATTGAGAATATCTCTATAGACCGCTGCAACACCGCCGCCACGACCAATCAGACGGGGTTCGTGCTTATAGGAGTATCCTGCTGGAGTAGACTCATTTAGACCGAAATAATCATTTGGTTTAAGCCAAGTTTCAGTAAGGGAAAGTACATCGAAGCTATTATCTGTGACTATTTCATTTACAATAACTGCCTTAGGTGTGAGTGATCTAATGTTTAGAAGACCTAGCTTTAAAATTTGTTTTTGTTTACTAATAGCAACATTTTCTGTTTTAATAACAATTAGATTTTTCCTAGATCCTGCAGTAGAATTATTATTTGATCTCACTAAACGAGGAATAGACACAGTTTCTATGCAATGTACTACACTAGTATTTATATCATTTAAATTGGTGCAGGAGAGACTATGATTTGGACTTTTGGTTACTAGTCATTTAATGGTATTTAACATTTTGGAGATGTTATCCGACAAAAGATCCACTCCGAATCTGCTTGGGTGTAAGCCATCGGCACGGAAAAGCCTAGGACGCTTCCAAAACAGATTCCAATTATTTACAAAGAGCAGTTTCGGTAACACTTTATATTACGACCCGCAAACAACTGCGTAAGTAAACCGGAATTACGGTGTACGTTTCTGTAATTATAGTGTACTTCCGTGTAGGTATTAGGGAACAATATGTTAAGTTTTGGGTAATAAAGGGGTAACAAGCAGATATACAACCTGCAAAGAACTTCGTAAGTAAACCGAAATTACGGTGTACATTTCTGTAATTATAGTGTACTTCCGTGTAGGTATAAGGGAACAATATGTTAAGTTTTGGGTAATAAAGGGGTAACAACCAGATATACAAGCAAATTATTTATAATGTAATAATTTTAAAACTAACAGGTACTAATAAGCTGGGACTGAGATGGGTCTTGTGCATTTTGCCCACTTGGGCCCCACCTAGTACCAAGTGCAATCCTACATGAAATCTATATGGGCAATTAACATGGGGCCATTATGGAACCCGCGGACAATCCCATACAGAGCCCATTTTTCAGCCCATTTCAAACCCACATGGGCCCCATATACAAATGTCTACTGGGTTAAAGCTGGGACAGAGATGGGTCTTGTGCATTTTGCCCACTTGGGTCCCACCTAGTACCAAGTGCAATCCTACATGAAATCCATCTGGGCAATTAACATGGGGCCATTATGGAACCCGCGGACAATCCTACATGGCCCCACTTACAAATGTTGGCTGGGAACAGGTAACTTATTCTTAAAATTGTACGTCTGTTGTATAGGCTATAGTTTTTATCACATTTCTGGCAAAATATGTTCTTGTGCAATGTAGTTACAGGGTAATTTTGACATCTGTGGGTTGTAAATTAAACTTGACACTTAAATGACACTTAAATGTCAGGGCAAATAAACTGTGTAATTAAACGTTTTTTTTTGTTTTTTTTGTTTTTTTCTTAATAAGAGTACCTTTCTCTGTAATTACTGTGCAAATAGTGTTGTTTCGTATTGTTACATAGTAAGTAGTGTTTGTTACCCGTTTCAACGGTGTATTTACAGGGTAAGTGTAACTCCTGCGGGCTGTAAATTAAAGTGGCGCTTTGTTACCCCCTTGTTCTGTGTAGTTACAGGGTAAGTGTTACTCCTGCGGGCTGTAAATTAAAGTGGCGCTTTGTTACCCCCTTGTTCTGTGTATTTACAGGGTAAGTGCAACTCCTGCGGGCTGTAAATTAAAGTGGCGCTTTGTTACCCCCTTGTTCTGTGTAGTTACAGGGTAAGTGTTACTCCTGCGGGCTGTAAATTAAAGTGGCGCTTTGTTACCCCCTTGTTCTGTGTAGTTACAGGGTAAGTGTTACTCCTGCGGGCTGTAAATTAAAGTGGCGCTTTGTTACCCCCTTGTTCTGTGTAGTTACAGGGTAAGTGCAACTCCTCCGGGCTGTAAATTAAAGTGGCGCTTTGTTTTGGTAAGGATTTACTTGAGCGTTGTAGATACTTTCCTGTTCAAACAGTCCAACATATAAAGAAGCAAAGCTGGGTGACATTTTTGACCCCATCGCGACACCCGAGATCTGAAGAAAAAAATCATTGTCATATAGAAAGGCATTAGATGTCAATACCTCTTTAGTCAACTCCAACAAACATTGGGTACTAGGAATAGTCTCAGATCTGGAATTTAAAAAAAGTCTGTGTAGCCCGTAATCCCTCTGGAGTCTTTATGAATGATAACACATATAGTCTCTTTGAATTTCTTAGTCTTTTTCTGTACAAATTATGTAATAAATGTGATGTACCATCTGATATGTTTTTTACACTGGAATATGAAAAAATATATGTTAGACAATTTAACAGTGGGAATCAATATGTAAATATGTTAATATATAATTGTTAATCCTTGCTGGACACGATGTATAAATATGTAAATATCAATGTATGTTGATGGATGTATCCAATTTGTGTGATGGGGGGGTCACGTGATACAGACTTTAAAAGGGCTAACTGTTTGTACACTTCCTGTTAGTCTGAGGAAGGGCCAAATGAGGCCCGAAACGTCACTAATAATAAAAATTTTTTGAATGGGAGCTTATTTCGGTGTGCGGATCTGTTACTTACTACTACATAACTTAACAAATGGAACATAATTGTAAAGATTTACCATGGTGTTTCGTGTCATGTTTACTTGGTTAAACTTTAAACCACTTGATGCAGCAAGTGTGTGTGATTGTGTTGTTCATCAAGTGACCAAACCAGTGGAACACTTCATTTGCACGAAACCATGCTTGTGTTAACCACAAAAAAGAAAACTGTGCAGAGGTTAGATGTTTTTAAATATGTGCAAAAATATTAAGAACAATTAATATGCATGCCAAAAAAAATATCTTTAGATTTATTGACATTTGTTTTCTTGACTTCAAGCTTTGTCAAATGTCCGTAAAACATCACTCATGTTTCAGCCCCAAGAAAGCTCATCATCCATGTGGTTTACCACTTTTACTGCTGAGCATGTCAGCGCACTTATAATAGAGAGAGAGAAATGATTATATTACTATGTATAAGCAAGATCTCCACTTAAAACAGTACCAGCAAAAAGTGTTACTATAATACACACACTGCATATTTACATACAAAGCAGCAAACGGAAAATATATATGAAAATGATATATTAAATTTCACACATATAAAACATAACAATAATAACAATACATTTTAGTTTGTAAAAAAAAAAAAAAAAAGCATATGTAGGCACACTTTGTATTCATAAAGTGTATCACATCATACTGTACATTGGCTGTAGACAGTAGTGCTCTGCTCCTGACTAGGCCTGGTGTTACTGGAGCACATGAAGAAATCAACTTCAGCACACTGAAAGAGGACCATATTATATATGAATGGACATATACAGTATGATAGACATAATGTACAGTCAGCTGGTCATGAACATTTCAGATCATTTAATGAATATTGTGCAGCTTGAAGTTGCACTGTAAGAATCTCCAGGATAATAGAGGACAAAATAAGATAACATATATTAATATTGAAGATCTTACCTGTGGATTATTTGAGTTTTGACCCGCAGATTTTCCAGTTGCATTAATAAAGCTCTTCACCATTCCTGAAACAGCACTGAATATGAATATCACTGAATTCACACATTGTAACAGTCCAAGAGCTGATTCACAGAGAGTGTGTTTTACTGTGAAAAATGTGAGATTCAGACCAGGGGAATGAAAAAGTGTCTAGAGAGAAAAATGTAAAAGTTTAACTTTTTTAGGCATTTTTAGAACGCCATGTCTCGCACGAGACGCTGAAACAGTAAGCGTTTACATTAAAAAACAATGCAAAAGTAGTGCAGTGGAATAGAAAAACACGTTCAGTGTGAACCGGCTACATTTTATAGATCTAGAGTTTGTCACCCTGTAGTTCAAAGAGACTTTTACTGTAATAAAACAAGTACAAACCTATTAATGCAATGGTCAGAAGCACATTCAGCAGGACAGATATGATGATGGTCATATTTCTCCATGGTATCTGGTGTTGTGGAGCGTCATCTGTCTGATTCCTTTGGACGGAGTCTGTAAAAGGTTTGTAGTTCAATCTTTATTCAGTTTCAGTCTTTAACAGAACAATGAAACTATTATTAGATCTTCATACAGTATATTCAATCTGGAATCCATCATGTGGTTTATAAAGACATGAAATGATAAAATAACTCACCGCTGATGTAGATTTTGGTGCTGTTGTCAAATTTAGTTGGTTTACTAGTTTTCACACAATAATAAACTCCTAATTCATCAATGGTGATATTCTTGATGAACAGACAACTGTTAGTTTTCACTGAGTATTTGTGTTTAAAGATGCTGTTTTCATATATACCTCCTTCAACTGTGCTATCAAAAGTGCGTAAGATCAACACTGGAGGATCCGGTAATTTCAGTTTGAACCAGTAAATCTCCTTTATATCAAGATCACAGGTTATAATCACATCAGATCCTAAAGTTACTGGTGTGTTTGTTAGACTCTCTGTGGCTTGATACAATATGAACAGATCTATGAGAGAAAGAAGAACACATTTATTAAGATATAAAATCAAAGAAAACTGACTCAATCAAATGTGACGTGAGAAACTCACAGATCTGCAGCTGTATGATCTTCATTGTCTGATCCAGATGAATAATATCTGCTATAGTGATCATTCAAACATCTCGAACTGTGAGCGGAAACACAAACCTCGACCACACAGACGAGAGGGGAAGTCAGAGCTGGCCTTCTCTGAGAACATGATCATTCTTAGTTGTTTAAATCAACAAGTCATTAGAAGATACAGTGTGTGTAAATATGCCAGTGTGTTTTATTTGAATATACAGATGTTTCTTTTGATTTGCTCCTCAAAAAAAAAAACACATAACTTTTATATAACCATATAAAATTGTATTTATTTATTATTTGCTACCAGCACCAGGTGACATACTGTATCAGATTGAGCTTTGACTAAAATGCCATTGCAAAGACTCAAGCTTAAAGAAAAACATCTGATGATATCTTGATGAACAGATGAAACCAAATCAATAAATGTGCACGTCTGACTGGCTGTTTGTTCAGATGTTTAGTGGCAAAACAAACACATGTGTGGAGTTTCAACATTGAATTATTAGAAAATGAATGCACACCCGAGGTGGTAATGCGGTCACGACGTGAAGGGTGTGCATTATTTTTCTAATAACTCAACAGCCCAGAGTCAATTATTCCTCTTATACTACAGTTACCACACCTCGAAACATTGTTCAGATGATGTATGTGATCCCATGCCTCCGTTACTAATTCCAAAACGTAATTTTAGAGTTAGTAACGGAGGTTTGAGCCACTAATAGCAGACTAATGCTGGGGACACACTTAACGACTAGCTGAAACATTCTAAGACTGACTGTTTCCATCGACTGCAGCAGATTTTAAACACCGACTGTGTGTAAATAATGTTCTGTTATGTTGAGAATAAGAGTTTCTGTGTTGGAGTGTTGGGGGTCACCTGTGGATTGTAGTGGATTGAATTGTAGAGCCCCTCCTAGTGCTCCAATAATAGGATATTCCAGAAACTTAAAAAAAGTGACTAAACTTCACTGTAATATGAAAAAATTTTACTGAAAAATTTATATAACATAATTTAAATAATTAATTTACTTTTCCAACAAATGTCATAAGTCCCAAAAAGTATATAATGTATCTTACATTATGTCCCACAGCAACATTAAATTAGATTAGTGTGCAATGTTTTATAATTATAATTTATTCTATTTAGTGTCCATTTCATTCAACATATTTAATAAGGTGACCATCCAAGATATAGATATTTGACATATTTGAACAAAAAAAAGAAAAATATCTCAATAGTTACTTTCCCAGATAATTAGTTACTTTTATAATGATGTAATTCTTCAGTTAGTAACTCATTTACTATTTGTGAGAAGTAACTATAATAATAATAATATAATACATTTTATTTATAAAGCACTTTTCATAAAAGAATCTCAAAGTGCTACAGAGACCGTATTAAACTAATTAAAATCAAAAACAAGATAAAATAACTAGAGCTAAAATCTAAAGGCAGAAAACTACTAAAATATAGCAGGGAAAAATTAGTAAAGCCTAAGGACAGCTTAAAAAAACGCCTGCCTGAACAAGAAAGTTTTAAGCTCTTTTTTAAAAGAGTCCACAGACTGGGGTTCTCGCAGATGTTCAGGGAGGGAGTTCCAGATGCGAGGGGCAGCAGTGCAAAAGGCTCGGTCTCCCATGGTGCGATGTTTTGAGCGTGGCTGATGGAGGCGGTTTGTGCTTTGAGACCGGAGGTTATGGGTGGAAGAGTGAGGGGTAAGGAGATCTTTGAGGTATTGTGGGGCGTTGTTATAAATGCAGAGGTGGGTGATGAGGGCAATCTTGTATTGAATTCTTGAGGTTATGGGGAGCCAGTGAAGATTCTGAAGAATGGGGGTGATGTGTTCATATTTGCGGGTTTTCATAAGAGTTCGGGCAGCACAGTTCTGAATGAATTGAAGTTTCTGAAGATGTTTATTTGGTATACCAATAAGCAGGCTGTTACAGTAATCCAGCCTGGATGAAATCAAGGCGTGGACCAGTTTTTCTGCGTCAGAAAAAGTGAGGAAGGGGCGGAGTTTAGAAATGTTTTTGATATGAAAAAAGCAGGTTTTGTAAAGATGGTTGATATGATTTGTAAAGGTCAGTTGTGGGTCCAGCTTAACACCGAGGTTGGTAACAGTAGTTGACAGAGGGATGTCTTGGCCAGAGAAAGAGATAGTGGTTATGGGTGATGACTGGACCTGATGAG
This sequence comes from Abramis brama, assembly GCF_963993115.1. Taxonomy (NCBI): domain Eukaryota; kingdom Metazoa; phylum Chordata; class Actinopteri; order Cypriniformes; family Leuciscidae; genus Abramis; species Abramis brama. Next base: position 10,813,354 of record NC_139968.1, on the reverse strand, counting down.
GGGTGCCGATTTGGATGGCTTCAGTTTTTGAGCTATTCAGCTGGAGAAAATTATGACTCATCCATGCCTTAACCTCCTCCAGGCAGTTAGAGAGGGCTAGAGATGATGGTGAAGAGGAAGCAGAAACTGTTGAGGGAGCAGATAATACTGGAAGGACCGGGGTGGAGCATAGGTTTGAGTCGGTTCGCAGGTATAACTGAGTGTCATCAGCATAGCAGTGAAAGGAGATGCCATGACGGCTGATGACACGACCCAGTGGCAACATATATAAAATGAAACGCAGGGGCCCTAGGATAGATCCTTGGGGAACACCACAAGTGACAGGAGCTGTACGGGACCAAGCAGATCCCAGGTTGACGTACTCTGTCCTGTCAGTGAGATATGAGGTGAACCAGTCCAGTGTGGAGTGACAGAGTCCAATGTCGGTATGAAGACGGCTTAGGTGGATATGGTCGTCGATGGTATCAAAGGCTGCTGAAAGGTCAAGGAGAATAAGCAGAGAGGGTGATCCAGAATCTGCAGAAATAGAAGGTCGTTAGTTACCCTCAACAGCGCTGTCTCTGAACTATGGGCGGTACGAAAACCAGATTGGAATGTTTCAAACAGTGAATGACGTTGTAGATGTTCTTGTAACTGTGCAGCAACAGCTTTTTCAAGGACCTTGGACAGAAACGGAAGATGTGAAATGGGTCGATAGTTAGAGAGGCATTCTGGGTTGAGGTTGGGTTTTTTCAGAAGAGGTTTGATTACGGCAATTTTAAGTGTGGGTGGGACATAACCAGAGTTTAATGAATGATTTATTATTTGTGTGATGAGAGGACTAATGGCCGTCATGTTTGATTTGATGAGCGCAGTAGGGAAGGGGTCCAGGGGAGAGGTGGAAGGCTTCATCTTTTTGATGAGACCCTCAACTTCGGTCTGTGTGACTCTAGTGAAAATACTGAAAAGAGAGGGTTGAGGGCCGGCAGATGGCACTGATGGAGCTGGGGAGCCAGAAAGCTGAGACCGAATGGAGTTGATCTTGTCTTTGAAAAATTCAAGAAACCTATTGCAGAGTTCTACTGTGGGTTCGGTATGAATTTGGTTTTTGGGATTTAGTAGATGATTTATTGTTGAAAAAAGCTGTTTGGAATTTCCTGGATTGTTATTGATAATGTCAGAGTAGTAGATGGACCGGGCTTGTTTAAGGGCTGCTGCGTAGGCCTTCTGATGCTGTTTGTAGGCCAGCTTGTGTACCACCAGGCCAGATGATTTGACACGCCTCTCAATGGCACGGCCACCAGCCTTCATCTTGCGCAGTTCATCCGTGAACCAGGGGGGCGAACGGGAGAAAGACACAGTTCTTGTTTTGAGGGGGGCATGTGTATCCAGAAGGCAGTGAAGAGAATCATTGTAGTGTTCAACTGATTTGTTGACAGATGAATGGGTGAATGAGGCCATCAATTGGAGATCAGAGTACAAGATGGCAGGGTTGATATTTTTTTACATTGCAAAAATGAATATCACGTTTAGGCTTAGGGAGTGGTGACGGGCAGGAAATGTCCATTGAAATGATGCTGTGATCAGAGACGCCCAGGTCATATACCAACAGATTTTTGATGGAAGGAGAGTCAGAAATAACCAGATCTAAAGAGCGCCCCCTGATGTGAGTAGGAGCATCAACATGCTGTGTAAGATTGAGACAGTCCAATACATTTAGAAATTCAGCTGCCAGCGTGGAGGTGGGATTTTCAATATGAATGTTCATATCGCCAAGTATAATGTTATTGGATGAAAGAGAGCAGAAGGAAGTGAAGAGGTCCTGAATCTCAGCGATAAAGGATGGGTGAGGTTTGGGTGGCCGGTAAATCAGTACTGCATTTATCTTGGAAGGGGGTTTTGATTTAAAAGCCAGATATTCAAAAGAGGACACATCAGGGAGAGACAGAAGAGAAAGCTTGAGACTGTCGCGGTAGATTACTGCCAGGCCACCACCACGACCAGTGCAGCGAGCCCTGTGCATGTAACTGTATCCAGCGGGACAAGCTTCATTTAAGGATGAAAAAACCTCAGGTTTATGCCAGGTCTCAGTGAGGCACATCAGGTCAATATCTTTCTCAAGAATGTGATCATGTATCAGGCTAGATTTATTTGCTAGGGATTGGATATTAAAAAGTTCACAAAAAAAAAAAAGTTTTGATGTGGGAATTGTGGGAATTGTGGTCAGTGGACCTCTGGATGGGGCGGAGCAGGCTGAGATCCACTCCTCGCCTTCCATCATACACAGCGTGCCGTAGTCTCGCAATGTTTCCGCCGTTTTTCCTTACCCTGATGGCAGCGCTCTGATGACGTGTCTGCGATGCGACAGGAAGGGCAGCGGACCAGACGGAGCCGGCGTCGAGAGGCTGGATGTAAACAAACTCTCTCCGCAAGTTTCCAGCATCAAGCTGCGTTAAGGTAGCGGGTCCGTTTACTGGAGCAAGCATCGGCGATGGTTCCGGGAAGACCGGGCGGATCCATCGGCTGCATACGAACCGGGAAGGAAGAGAAAGACCAGGATGCAATTCTCTCAGGTAAACTTTTAGTCAAGCTATCATGCCGGCACGTTTCCCACGTCTTCTAAAACGTTTTCTCAGGGGTGGTGGGCACAATAGCCATTTTCGGTGTTCAGATCCGTGAGGTCCGTTTGATCCGTTTGAGTGAGACTTTTGGTCACGATCTCTCCAAGAATAGACTGTAGGCATACGGCGAAGGTGATCAGGGATGTCCACCAGCACCAGTGTTTGCTGGTTGAGCAAGGGGCGATCAGATGGCAACAGGGTCTCTGACCAAGCCCTGAGGTCGAGGAGGGTTTGGCGATCATATGCCAGCAAGGCAGATGCATATCGGAAGGCAAACAATAATAGGAGCAAAACAGACTCGACAGCAAAAGAACGAGGCGGACGGCTAGCCAGCACGGGCGCCATCATCAGCTCATCTAGTAGATCATCATCAACTAGTAACTATAACTAATTACTTTTTAAAGTAACATGCCCAACACTGCTAGTATGTAGTTAACGCTGGACGCAGCTTTGCGGTAACAATGGATACAACATAAACTAAGTTAATAAATTCAGAGAAAGTCAGAATAAATCCAAATGTAACATTTTATTATTAGTCAGGTAAATGTATCATGCCAATTACATAAGCAAGTCAAAGATAATCAATACAATAACATCAAATGCTCAGAGATAAAGAGTAAAAGATGCATACCTGACATTAGATAAAATATATAATGCTGAACGTCCAATTACGGACTGATCTGACTACAAAATCACACTGAGCCTCTTGCAACACCTCTTTAAATAATCAGCTCAAGACAGAAACCTCTTTCAAATGGAAACATGTGCTAACAATGGGAATTTGCATTAATCACAGTCTTTCAAGTTTACACCTTTTGAGGGCAGGACCCATTTGCATGAAAGACCCCTCCTCTGTAAGGAAGATATCTCTAAACTCCTAAAAGCTTTATTAGCTTTTGGTTTGCTTCTGGGGATGAGACCGTTGTACCAGTCGCACTGAGGTATTTTCAAATGATACTAAACATGTATAGTGTTGTATGATAATTGTTCAAATTGAACCATATAGATCTTTGGGTGGATTTCAGGTTGTCCTGCATGAGGAGAGAAGGGACGGGTGATGAGGAGACTGTAAGAGTGAGGTGTGAACTGCTCATGTGGTTCTTCTTGGATGGCGTTGTTACTTAATGCAAGAGAGTGTTTAAATGTTAATTCTCAGGTCCTTTGTTTCTTTGAGGAGTCTTCGTTTCTTCCGTCCGTTCAGGCTTACAAAACTTAGCTCAATGCTGTCACTAGAGATGACAGCAGGCTCCATGGAGAACTCCATCCCAGTATATTCATGTACTTTGGCTAAAATTAAAGGGTCACAACGGAAAGAACAGTTATTTTGGATGCAATGAATGCTGTCATGAAATTATTTTTGTAATCATCGCAGTCAGTTGTTAATAGTGTTTATTCACCATTTAGCCAGGGGCTAATATCAGCGATGGTGGTTGTCATCATGGTACAGATCTGAAACAGCAGATAGTTAATATTGACATAGAATGAGACTCTTGGTTTCTGTTGTGAACAGTGAATGTTCAGTGATTGTCTTACCTGTTTTTCAAGAAAGCTGGGGAAATGTGAATGTAACCAGGAAAGTATCTTAACCAAATTTGAACTGTAAATACAATATTTTAAAGTGTTAGTTCTTATAAGCTGTAAGCTAATTTGTTTAAAATTCTGTGACATAGCCTCTGGGAAGTGGGAACATAAACCAGAATAAATGGGTCTCCTGTAAAATTTTATGTGATATTTGCAGAACTTACAACCCAAAGGATAAACATATATTTTATTATTGAACATACTAATCCTGATTTAGCTACATACAGTGCTATGCATAAGTTTAGACACCCATGCTAAAGTTGACTAAAAAGAGGAATAAAAAATCATCTTTTGGAAATCTTTTTGAACTTAATGCCTTAATTTAAAAAATTAGGAAAAATCCAACCTTTAAGGACACCAATTTTCTTTGTGAATGAATAATGTATCGTAAATAAATAAATGTTCTTCCTTAAAATACAGGGTGCATAAGTTTGGACACCCCTCTGTTAAATTCCCATAGAGGCAGCCAGATTTTTATTTTTAAGTATTTAAAAAAAAAAATTTTTTAGGATACTATGCATCCTGATAAAGTTCCCTTGGCCTTTGGAATTAAAATAGCCCCACTTCATCACATAGCCTTCACCATACCTAGAGATTGGCATGGGGTACTTTCCATAAGATCATCTCTCAATGCAAATCAAACCAGCTATTAGGCTAACTGAAATAAAACCATGCCAATCTCTAGGTATGGTGAAGGCTATGTGATGATGTGGGGCTATTTTAATTCCAAAGGCCAAGGGAACTTTATCAGGATGCATAGTATCCTAAAAAAAAAAAAATACTTAAAAATAAAAATCTGCCTGCCTCTATGGGAATTTAACATAGGGGTGTCCAAACTTATGGACCCTGTATTTTAAGGAAGAACATTTATTTATTTACGATACATTATTCATTCACAAAGAAAATTGGTGTCCTTAAAGGTTGGATTTTTCCTAATTTTTTAAATTAAGGCATTAAGTTCAGTTTCCAAAAGATGATTTTTTATTCCTCTTTTTAGTCAACTTTAGTATGGGTGTCTAAACTTATGCATAGCACTGTAGTTATTAGCCAGCTGCTATTTGTGATGTGGTGAGCTGAACAAAATTACTTGGTCTCGACTTGCACATGTCCAACTTTTGCTTCACAGTTTTCTATGCTGAGTTTTAGGTGGCCCTTTTCATCCCTTTTGACTGCAACAGGGGCAGTAATGTTCAGATTTTCCACATCCGCTTTCAACGGATCACTGCTTTCTCTGTGGAAAAGAATTCAGGGCATTATTTCCTCTTCAGAAGCCTCATTTAACTCACTGTTTATTAACCTCTATATATTTGTCTTTCCACAGACTTATTGAGGCTGCTCTGAACAGGCTCCAGATACTTTGAAAATACATATTCACATTATAAAGCCACTTTTTCAAAAGATTATAGTGTAAAGATCAGTGCCATGCAAATAAGTTGTATAGAACCACCAGGTTCAGAAGTAGGTTTAATACTTATATTTTTTATAGTTGATGTATCCTGGACATAACCAAAATGGCAAGGCAGTTGTATAAAAAAGGGTATTAAAAAGTATTAAATTGGAAGTGCTGATGTCCTGAAAATAACATGAGGAAGACATTCAAAAACGTTTGCACCTGCCACATTAACCAATTTATTTTTTCCATAAAATTAAGCAAACAAATGTTTTTTTTTTTGTCTGTTCATTGTGTTTTTATTAAACATAGAATTGTGTGAAGATTTACCAGTTTGTTACTACTATTCTTTTTTCTAATGATGTATTTGATGAAAATTTGTGATATGAACATTATACTAACCCTGATACCAGATTTGCAGTCACAGTAATGTTGGCACTATAAATTTTTATTGTAACTCCAGTGTTTGGAACAAACTTCTTCATCAAATTAAGTCCATCTGTATCAATCTTCAGTCTGTGAAGAAAATTTGCACATTTTAATATAAAATGTACATTTATATAAAATTCTATGAAGTAATATAAAATATACATTTTATTTAGCAGGAGGATATTGTATAGGAACACTGGTCTTACCCTGCAATTGTATACTCTGTGAAGAAAAAACAATAAGTTTTGCCTGGATAATCCATGTCTTTCATATGCTGTTTGAACATCTCAATAGCCTTATCTGCAACTGTCAAAAACAAACAAACAAACAAACAAACAAACGTTTGTACTGCTTAAAGATGAGGGTTTTGGATCTGTTTTGGACCATGCTCTCTGTCTACTAAATGTTGTCAACTTCTTATTTACACCGAGAGGTCTTACCAAACAATTGATTTAACAATCTGTCAACCTTAGATATTCTTAGACCTCTCAGGGCATGACCGCAGTTGAAATGACCATTTTCCAATTATTATAACCATTAAAGTAGAGGAGAAGAATCAAGCATACCAAAAAAGGTCAATTAAAAAGAGAGGATTCTCTTCCAAGAACGTCTTCAAATTCAAAATCCAGACAACTTCAATGGTTTGATGACAAATGCAAAGAAGCTGTTAAAGTGTAGAAAAAAAACTTAAAGACTCTTCTTCAGAAGAGATGTAGATTAGAAGGACTCGGAGGCGAGACTTTCGTCTCGATAGTGCACAAGGGGGAGTTCAAATGGTAATTTCCAGAGAGGTCCTTTGTCCTCTCAGAGTCTGGTCGCTCTTCAGCCAGACTGTCAGGCATTTTCTAATTTCTCAATTCTTACACCTCTATCTGGATATTGAGAAGATTCCACTCTCTTGGCAGGAAGCAGAAATTATACCTATTCCAAAGCCAGAGAAAGATCATAATGTTCCCAAAAAAGATTGCCCTAGCACTTATGCTATTTTGAAAACCCTGTAAAACCTTTGATGTGCTAGGTCAAAAATAAACAGCCTTCTAAAATTGCCTGTAATCACTCATTATGTCATATTATCACCAAATATTGCTTTCAACCTTTTCATTAACTTTTTTTCACTTTTTTTATTAGCATCGGTTTTGAATCTATTTTTCGAACTAATTGATTGTTGGCCTCATTAATCAGAACTTGCACCTTTTGTCAATATTCAACAAAATATATAACTGCGGGTGCAGTTTACTACATGTGGTGGTAAACAATTTTCTAATACTGAATAAGAGACAAACATGGATAAATTGTCTTTAAAGATTATTTATTCCCTTGCAAGGAAAGGTCAGCAGTCATACAGTTACAAAGTGCCTGCAGAGTGTGACAACGAGTGCGGGGTATCCTTCATTCTTTATAGTTGTTCCTCCCCCAAGGTTGTTTTCCCAAGGCTACATCAAGATACATCTTAGCCATAACTAACATATTGTATATATTTGTCTATCATATTTAATCATATTACACCCTTGAATGGAGACTCTCTGTCTCAGTCATACATTCAGTCACATTAACTTTTGTCCGGTCATATACAAGGATTTACACATACATATATTAATAAAAATATGTATCGACACAACATCAATCTAATTACCATCATATTTCTAAGATTCTATTAATATAATTAAGTGCAAACATAATAGAACGTACTCGGTTACTAACGTAACCTCGGTTCTCTCTAGAAGAGGGAACGAGTACTGCGTTTTATCAAAACGCTACGGGAAAAGTCTCTTTTCACGAAACACTGAAGCAAAAATTATAATTTTTTATATATGTAAAACGCGTTGCGGCAGCAGCAGACAGCTGAAGCAAGACGGCTTGTCTGCTCATTGGCTGCTCTGCGGCAACTGCATAAGCCTATCGAGCGCAGGCTGATGCAACATCAGACCAATGAGGGCGCTTCGCGCCCTCCTCGCCACTTCCCGCCGAGACGGGCGTGGCTTACCTCTATAAAAGGAGCTTGAGAAGGCTGACTCACTTGATTTTGATCTCCGAAGCGAACCAGAGTGAACCAAACGCACGGCAAGGGAACGCAGTACTCGTTCCCTCTTCTAGAGAGAACCGAGGTTACGTTAGTAACCGAGTACGTTCTCTTACGAGAGTTCTCTCGTACTGCGTTTTATCAAAACGCTACGGGAACCCCTTGCAAAACGCCGTGCGTGCTGGGATAAAAACACTGATCACCGGAAGCTATTTCAGGCATACAGTGCATAATCACCAGATAGACTCACACAGAGTCAGGGAATAAGGGGGGGAAGCCTTAATTCCCTATACTGTAGCGTCCGCAGGCTTAACATGACCTCACAGGGAGAGTCTACAGGACAGGAGGGGTTTCCTCCGTCCTTATATAGACATGTCCACAGACGCGAATATGACATCACATAGCCAGGGTAGGGAGCCTGCACTAATGTGGGAAAACGTGGGTCTTACACAGTTCAGCCCAGTATAGTCGGTATAGTATTACACCGACAAAAGCTTAGCCTGTAAGGCGGGAACCTCTAGGTTATAAAACCTGATAAATGTAGACGGAGAGGCCCAGCCTGCCGCCGTACATATATCCTGTAAGGAAATCCCGCTGGACCAAGCCCACGAGGAGGCAACGCCTCTCGTAGAGTGCGCTCTGACTCCCAACGGGCATTGAATGCCCTTGGCAGTATAAGCCAGCGCTATGGCGTCAACTATCCATCTGGATAGACTTTGTTTCGAAACAGCCGTTCCTTTGGAACGTCCGCTGAACGAGACAAAGAGCTGCTCTGTCTGTCTAAAGGCAGCAGAGCGGGACATATAAGTTCTTAAAGCCCTAACAGGGCAAAGAAAACTCGAGTCCCCTTCCTCACTCGACGCCGGCAGGGCAGCCAGGGAAATGACCTGAGCCCGAAAAGGCGTGTTGAGGGATTTCGGCACATAGCCGTGCTTAGGTTTGAGTATGACTTTAGAGTCATTAGGACCAAACTCCAAGCACGTCGGGCTCACGGAGAGCGCGTGCAGATCGCCTATGCGCTTCACTGAAGCGAGAGCCATCAAAAACACTGTTTTGAAAGACAAATGTTTGAGGCTGATTGACTGGATAGGCTCGAAAGGGGCACCTTTCATGGCCGCCAGGACCGTAGAAAGGTCCCACATAGGGACTGACGGAGGTCTGGGTGGATTCAGTCTCCTAGCTCCCCTGAGGAAGCGGATGACTAAATCATTCCTTCCTAGTGACTGACCCAGCGTTGAACCGGAGAACGCTGAAATAGCCGCCACATACACTTTGAGCGTGGAAGGGGATCTGCCCTTATCCAACAGCTCTTGTAGGAAGGAGAGAACCTCCGTTACCTCACATTCGAGGGGTGAAAGGCTCCGAGCTGTACACCAGCCGGAGAAAACCGACCACTTTGAAGCGTAGAGTCGCCTGGTCGACGGCGCTCTAGCCTCCGTGATGGTATTCATGACTCCCTCTGCGAGACCAACGGGTATCCGTTGAGCGCCCACACATGAAGGGACCATAGTTCCGGGTGTGGGTGCCAGATCGAGCCCCTGGCCTGCGAGAGGAGATCTCTCCTCAACGGCACTGGCCATGGAGCGATGTCTGCTAACTGCATCAGAACTGGGAACCATGCCTGGTTCTTCCAGAACGGTGCTACAAGCAGCACTGGGCATTTCGTTTTCCTGACCCGTTCCAACACCTGAGGCAGGAGGGAGACGGGGGGAAAAGCGTATAGCGGGCAGCGCGGCCACTTTTGGGACAGCGCGCTGTCGGTCTTTGAAAAGAATGCGGGGCAGTGAGCGTTTTCGCGGGACGCGAATAGGTCCACCTCCGCTTTGCCGAATCTCTCCCACAACAGCCGGACTGTTTGTGGGTGTAGAGACCATTCGCCTGTAGGAACGTTGTTCCTGGACAGTCTGTCCGGGCCCACATTCAGCAGCCCGGGCACATGTACTGCTCTCAGCGAGCGTAGGTTGTGCTGAGCCCATAGCAGGAGGCGTTTCGCCAGCCTGTACAGGGGTTTGGAATTCAGACCGCCCTGGCGATTTATGTAGGACACCACTGCCATGTTGTCCGAACGGACTATGACATGTTGGTCCTTGATGTGGGGACAAAAACGCGTCAGCGCGTTGTGCACTGCCAGCATTTCTAGGCAGTTTATGTGTTGGAGCTTTTCCCGTTCCGACCATAGGCCGAAGGACGGTCTGCCCTCGAGCAGCGCTCCCCATCCCGAGGTGGATGCGTCCGTAGACACCATCCTCACCCTCGAGGAAGTCCCCAGGCTTACACCTGATTGGTACCAGTCGTTCGCCATCCAAGGTACCAGGGCTGTGACACAGTCCTGATCGACCTTGAGGCGTAAATGACCGGACACCCACGCTCTGCGCGGAACCCGCGCTTTCAACCAGAACTGCAGCGGGCGCATGCGGAGCAAGCCCAGCCGGAGAACTGACGATGCTGAGGCCATGAGACCCAGCATCCTTTGAAATTTTCTGAGCGGGGTGAAAGTGCTGAATGTTCAGCACGCGCTGTGGCGACAGCCGCGCTGTCATAGACTGTGAGTCCAGAACTATACCCAGAAACGGAATCGTTTGGCTGGGGTTCAGTGAACTCTTCGCCCAATTGACCGTGATACCAAGATTCTCGAGGTGATCGAGTAAAATGGCTCTGTGCTCTATGAGCTGAGATCGTGATTGGGCTAGGATCAACCAGTCGTCCAAATAGTTCAGCACTCGCATGCCTCTGAGTCTGAGAGGAGCGAGCGCTGCGTCCATGCATTTCGTAAAAGTACGAGGTGCCAGGGACAAGCCGAAAGGCAGGACTGTATACTGGTATGTCTGACCCTCGAAGGCGAATCTCAAGAATCGCCTGTGATGTGACGCTATCTGTATTTGAAAATACGCGTCCTTCAGATCTATCGACATGAACCAGTCTTCTCGGCGAACATGCGCAAGAATTTTGCTGGTTGTGAGCATTTTGAAACGGCGTTTCACTAATACTCTGTTCAGTCGTCTTAGATCCAGAATGGGTCTGATACCGCCGTCCTTTTTGGGGACTAGAAAGTATCTGCTGTATATCCCCTGTTCGCTTTGAACTCGGGGAACAAGCTCTATCGCCCCTTTGCTTATCAGTTTTGATATTTCGGCGCGAAGTAGGTGTGCTACATTCAGCGGTACCGAAGTTTCGACGCGCGCTGTGAAGCGCGGAGGGCGTCGATAAAACTGTAGCGAGAAGCCTCTCTTTATAATGCCTAAGACCCAGTCCGAAACCCCTGGAAGCGCTGCCCATGCATCTGCATGGTTGGCTAAGGGCCGGATACAGAGCGCGCTCTGTTCGCCGTGCGACAGAGGTGCTACGGGGCTCACAAACATAGGCGTTATGCCTGCGGCATTTGAGGCGGGGGGCGCGCTTAATACAGCGGGCGGAGCGCTCGCCCTCGACCTTACAACAGTGTTTGACTGAGTGAGGGAGGGCTGCGCGAGCCCCGTGGGACTCATGTGTGCGAGTAGATGTGGGCTGGGAGCGGGCACATTTACTGCTTGGGGCGCGCTCACAGGTCTCGTTTTTACAGAGAGCCTGTGATCTGATAGACATAGTGTTCGTGGGCACTGAGTAGTGGGCACTTTTACTATGTGGGGGGCGCAATCGACCTGAGTCGATTTTATTTGCGCGAGCCCTGAGTGCAGGGCTGTGCTTATGTGTATGGATGGGCACAGAGGAGTGGGCATCGATACTACATTTATAGCACCATCGGCCGTGGCCGGGACACCAGAAATCACACTCTTTTCGAGACATATCTGGGTAGCCGTAAAAACGGCTTTTGAGTGCAGGCAAGCGGGCACTTGTACAGGCTTGCGCTTTGCAGAGAACGCTGGGACAGCCGCGAAGCTTGGGGCTGAGACAGCGAGGCGCTTGGGTGGGAGGCCGGCCGCAACGGGACTCACACACCTGCGCTTTCCTAGGCGGGCTAGGACTTCTTCGGGGCCTCTGGTTTCACCACAATCCTCGGTCGCGGCGCGCGCGCGGGGTGCCGGGCGCACGATCGAGAGCGGGGTCTCAAGCTGCGCTGTTGAGGCTGCTGCGAAGAGGAGGCCGAAGGCGGGGGCTGAGGCTGTGAGGTTCGCGGGGTCCGTTTGTCTCGACCCGCCGCGGAACCAGAGCGCTTCGGTAGGAAGTGCTTGAAGGCTTGAGACGCTTTCTGGGCTTCGGTAAATCTCTCCACGAACTCGGAGAGAGAAGAACCAAAGAGGCCAGCGGAAGACAGCGGGGCGTCGAGAAACGCGATGCGCTCGGAATCGGCCATCTCCGTGAGCGTCAGCCATAAGTGCCTTTCAGCGACAGTGGCGGAAGCCATACAGCGTCCCATGGCTTGTGCGGCAGCTTTGGTGGCTCGGAGCGTGAGGTCCGAAGCACTCCTCAAATCCGCAATACAGACAGCATCAGGTCCAACCTCGTCCCATTTACGGAGGAGATCACCCTGGAAAATCTGTGAAGTAGCCATGGTGTGTAGCGCTGACGCGGCTTGCCCAGCGGCGGAGAATATTCGCGTGAGCAGCGTCGACGTCAGGCTTTTGAAGGTAACACCGGTTTAGTCCGCCGTCCAGCAGAGGGCGGGCACAGATGGGTCGCTATAGCCTGTTCCACCGGCGGCAGAGAAAAGTAGCCTCGTTCATTCGCCTTGTCCAGCGAGGAGAATGCAGGCGACACAGATGAGCGCGTACGCGCAGAGTAGGGCGCGTTCCAGGCCTTCGCAACTTCTTCATGTAACTCAGGAAGAAAAGGAGCGGGCTTAGATTCCGGAGAATTGCGCTCACCTGGGAGGAAGCTACCATCGAGCCGGGTGCGAGAGGGGGGCTCCGGTGCAGACCACTCGAGGCCGAGGCTCGCCGCGGCCAAAGCGAGTACTCGCATGAGCTCCGTCTCAATGTTGGCTCTCACTGAGGGCTTTCGGGCAGGAGGCGCGAGGTCCTCAGAGCTCGCCCAATCCTCGCTGCCTGAAGCGAGGAGAGAACAGGAATCCTTTTCCCTCGACGCGGCCACCGAAACAACTTCCTCTGATGAAGCGGCGGCAGGCTGCGGGCGCTGAGCATCAGGAAGTGATTCGGGGGAGGTCGGTGAAGCTGGCGGGCGAACCGGCGAGCTTGATCGGGGTGGAGAGGGTTCCGGGACCCGCTGCGAGCGGCGCTTCTTACGGCGCGGCATCGCAGCGGAGAATGCAGGCTTCGAGAAGGATGCCAGGCGGGTCCTCAGAGCCACCATAGGCAAAAGCTCGCAGTGAGGGCAGCCGCCGTCAGCGAGCGCGAGCGCTGCATGGTCCTCACCGAGGCAGGAAACACAGATGACGTGGTCGTCTTCCCCGGCGAGTGGGGCTCTGCACGAGCCGCAGGATTTAGGCATCTTTAGAAAGACGCCGCTCTTTTAGGGGGTGAGTGCTACGAGAACGCTCACACACACACACAAACAGAGCACAGAAAAGGATATGGGCGTCGGAAAGCGCAGCAGGTACGGCTGTAGAAGGCGGCGTAGGCCAGCGGCTTCGAGGGCTCGTCCCGCTGAAGTGCTTGCTTCGAACGACGCTGCTTCCGTGATCCAGCGATGCGTGCGCTTCGCTGAAGAGATTAAAATCAAGTGAGTCAGCCTTCTCGAGCTCCTTTTATAGAGGTAAGCCATGCCCGTCTCGGCGGGAAGTGGCGAGGAGGGCGCGAAGCGCCCTCATTGGTCTGATGTTGCATCAGCCTGCGCTCGATAGGCTTATGCAGTTGCCGCAGAGCAGCCAATGAGCAGACAAGCCGTCTTGCTTCAGCTGTCTGCTGCTGCCGCAACGCGTTTTACATATATGAAAAATTAAAGGATAATTTTTGCTTCAGTGTTTCGTGAAAAGAGACTTTTCCCGTAGCGTTTTGATAAAACGCAGTACGAGAGAACTCTCGTAAGAGAACATTAAATTTCTTCCACACACATTAGTGTGTTTCATTATGCTATATTATCACCAAATACTGGATTCAATATTTTTGTGTAAATGAATGTGTGTGTGTGTGTGTGTGTGTGTGTGTGTGGTAGCCCGAGGCCTTTATCTTTGCAAGCACAGTGTACATATGTGAACAAAAAGATGAACACTCCTGAAAACTAAATGTTTATCTTATTTTTGATCTCTCCCATTCATTTTCAATGGGTGGTCTAGTGTAATAAATTGTACAGAATATTTTAAAAGTGTATTCAGTATTGCCAAAATTTCCCCCAAATGATTTAGGTGCATAAGCTCAGATAAAGGAGGCATACAATGCAAAAAGAAATACAAAACCTGTGCTAAATGAAAGAAAATAAGTTGACAAAAGTCAATATTAAATCCAATATTTATGTTACAGTCACGTTCAGTTTATTTTAGGTTCTTAGACTTTCTGTTTTGTTTACATTCTTCATAGATGTTCCTTGTTGTAGTTTCCCAGCACTGATCAGTCAACATGGACACTACTAACACTAATCATCAAAGCTGTTCATCTTTTAGTTAATCATCACTGTGTATATAAGTTCCTGCATTTGTTCTGTTCCTTGTCAGGTATTGTTTGTGCATAGCTCACTGTCTCACACGCTACTGTCACAGTCACCAGCTGGTGTGCCCATGTTGACCACTAGAGGGCACTCCTTCTCTGACCTATCCATTCAGCCATGAACTTCAGTCCCCATAATCCTTTGCCCAGACTCATCATGAATTATTGCATTCACCTGTTTGTCATTACATTGTTTGTCTTCCTACACCATGTTCTCTCTGTCATTTTTCATCAATTGAAGTTGTCACACTGCATGTCTGAGCACTCTCCTTTGTCTCTTGTATTTTTGTGGATTGTTTTTGTTCTGGATTTTCCAATAAAGCTTCACTTGGATCTTACTAAAGTCTCAGAGCAATCCGTGACAGTTATGTATCTTGTTCTGTGTTGTTTAAATAAACAGTGTGTAATATCTTATATTCTCCTTCATCTTCCTTGTATCATCATGCTACAATATAGAGCAATGAGAGATTTATAAGCAATTTTTAGTAGGCCAGACATTTTTGAACGGGAACACCAAAAGTGTAACAAGATGGAAAGAAAATAACCAAAAATAAAAAATAAATTCAAAGCATCCTCTAGAGGAAGCAGTGTATTGTTCCCCTTCTCAGGGAACCATGTTTACATGCGTAACCTGAGACATTTTACTATTTGTTTCCTACGATCTATTTTGTTGTCCTTTTGTAGTTTTCTTGTTTATTACTTCCCTGATTCTGTCCAGGAGAGTCTTGTTAGTCTGTTACCCTCTGTGTATACAGTGCATCCAGAAGTATTCACAGCGCTTCACTTTTTCCACATTTTATGTAACAGCCTTATTCCAAAATTTTCCGTCTTTTCCGTCTACAAATTCCTATCATTTACCATGGATTTACTGTAACGTTAGCCTAGTAATATTAACTGCACCATGAAATGTGGGATATACATATTGAATTGTATTATATTATTAATGTAGACGATGTATTAAAGGACTAATGGAATATAATTACAGTATTTAATAATGTATTTAGGCTACTGTTTTTCATACAAATATAGGCTACCATAGAAACCATAAAGTTAGGTTACATTTTGCCATGATAGTGAGGTGCTACAGGCTATGCCTGGTTTCATCTGTGGTTGACATGATCTAAATGCATGATACTGGATGACCAATGGTTAAGTTTAATAAAACCCAAACAGTCAGAATATTACATTTTACAAAAAAAAAAAAAAAAAAAAATTAGCACATGCAGAAACTACGAAATTGTCCAATAAAGATATTTATTTTGTTAAGGAAAAATGACAAATGTTTGAATGTTCTACCTCAGATTTGTGAAATGTTCGCCTGTTTGGCAAGTGTTTGTCATGATATGTTCTGACAATAAAGAGTAGTTTAAAACCACAGTTAATGCTCTGGTTTCTACAACTTTCACTTAGGAGCAAAAATCTGCCTATAAACTTGAAAGAAATAAAGATTTGACTTTTATCGTGATAATTATCGATATCGACTGATATAAAAAAAATTATCGTGATATTTTTTTTGATCCATATCGCCCAGCCCTATTCCAAAATGGATTAAATTCATTATTTTCCTCAATTCTACAAACAATAGCCCATAATGACAATGTGAAAGAAGTTTGTTTGAAATCTTTGCAAATTTATTACAAGTAAAGAATGAAAAAAATCCCATGTACAAAAGTATTCACAGCCTTTGCTCAATACTTTGTTAAAGCACCTTTGGCACCAATTACAGCCTCAAGTCTTTTTACATATGATGCTACAAGCTTGGCACACCTATTTTTGGGCAGTTTCTCCCATTCTTTTTTACAGGACCTCTTAAGCTCCATCCTCAGGTTGGATGGGGAGTGTCGGTGCACAGCCAATTTCAGATCTCTCCAGAGATGTTAAATCGTGTTCAAGACTGGGCTCTGGTTAGGCCACTCAAGGACATTCACAGAGGTGTCACGTAGCCACTCCTTTGTTATCTTGGCTGTTTGCTTAGAGTTGTTGTCCTGTTGGAAGATGAACCGTTGCCCTAGTCTGAGGTCTAGAGCCCTCTGGAGGTTTTCATCAAGGAGGTTTTGATCAAGGTTTTCATCAAGGATGTCTCTGCACTTTGCTACATTCATCTTTCCCTCAATCCTGACTGTCTCCCAGTTCCTGCTGCTGAAAAATATCCCCCCAGCATGATCCTGCCACCACCTTCACTGCAGGGATGTTATTAGCCAGGTGATGAGCAGTGCCTGGTTTCCTCTAGACATGACACTTACCATTAAGTCCAAAGAGTTCAATCTTTGTTTCATCAGACCAGATAATTTTGTTTCTCATGGTCTGAGAGTCCTTCAGGTGCCTTTTGTCAAACTTCAGGTGCAAATGTCATGTGCCTTTTACTGAGGAGTGGCTTCCGTTTGGCCACTCTACCATACAGGCCTGATTGGTGGAGAGCTGCAGAGATGGTTGTTCTTCTGCAAGGTTCTCCACTCTCCACAGAGAAACACTGGAGCTCTGTCAGAATGACCATCGGGGTCTTGGTCACCTCCTTGACTAAGGCCCTTCTCCCCCGATCACTCAGTTTGGCCGGGCAGCCAGCTCTAGGAAGAGTCCTGGTGGTTCCAAACTTATTCCATTTACGGATGATGGAGGCCACTGTGCTCAGTGGGACCTTCAATGCTGCAGAAACTATTCTGTACCCTTCCGCAGATCTGTGCCTCTATATAAGGGTATTAGCCCTTGGAGTTCACCATGCATTTTGGTACCTAAAGCTGACGGTTCATTCCGTTTCTGTACTGATTATCGCAAAGTGAATTCTGTTACTGTACCAGATGCATTTCCGCTGCCCCACATAGAGGATTGTATTGATAATCTTGGCACTGCTCTGTACATTACGAAACTAGACCTTTTAAAAGGCTATTGGCAGGTGCCATTGACTGAACGTGCTTCTGAGATTTCCACCTTTGTGACTCCCGATTCTTTCTTTCAGTATACGCGGATGGTGTTCGGACTACGAAACGCACCGGCTACCTTTCACAGATTAATGTCTACAGTTTTGGGTGATGTTCCAAACTGTAACATTTATCTCGATGACATAGTTATTTATTCTTCTACATGGACTGAGCACATTTCTACCTTGCACAATGTTTTTAGTCAATTGACAGTTAAACGTCTCCTTAATGTTAAACTTGATGAAATGTGATTTTGCAAAAGCCTCTTTTACATATTTAGGAAAACAGGTTGGAAATGGTCAAGGACGTCCAGTAGACGCAAAAGTGACTGCTATTTTTGTATATCCTGTACCCACTACGAGGCGAGAGTTGCAATGATTTTTAGGGATGGCTGGCTATTACAGGTGTTTCTGTAAAAAATTCTCGACTGTGGTCGCTCCCTTAACAAAGATGTGCAGACCTAAAGTTGTTTTTAATTGCACTGATGAATGTCAAAGTGCTTTTCTTTGTGCAAAGTCTCTCCTTTGCAGTGCTCCGGTGTTGTCTGCTCCTGACCTGGCTCGTCCGTTTAAGCTTGAGGTAAACGCCAACAAGACTGGAATTGGAGCTGTCCTGCTTCAGGGTGGTGCTGATGGCATATCCCATCCAGTGTCCTATTTTCGTAAAATCGTCACCAGTTGAATTATTCTACTATTGAGAAAGAGACTCTGGCTATGTTGCTTGCTTTGCAGCACTTCAATGTGTATGTTGGATACAGCTCTACTCCCGTCATTGTCTACACGGATCTCAATGGTTTTTTAAAATAAAATGTACATCCACAACCAACGTTTGATGCGCTGGGCGCTAATGGCTCGATGTTATCTTCTTGAGATTCACCACAAGAAAGGAAGTGAAAATGTCGTGGCAGATGCCCTTTCCTGGGGCTAGGTAAATGTGTAATTTTATATATATATATATATATTTTTTTTTTTTCTTTATGACTGGGTTTGTGTAATTCCTGTTTGCTATTACTGTTCGCTTCACTCAGAACCTGTCTCTTTTCTAAAAAGGAGACTGGTTATTCTTTTAAGTGGGGGAGTGTTACGGCCTGTGCCTTGAGTGCGTTTCTTCTCCTTATGTACGACATCCTGACTCTGTTTTTTTTTTCTCTTTGTCTGAGTTTGATTGCTAGGTCCGCCCCTGTGCACCTGCGTCTCATTGTACGCGTTGGTGATCGACTGTATTAAGGACGCTGAAACGGAGCATGGCAGGTGAGAGGAGATTCACCAGCAAACAGCTAGCTTTTTCTTTCTATTTTGATTTCTTTCTTAATTGTAATTTTTGTTGATATTCGTTGCCTTTATATTTTGAAGTGTCTTGTTGTTCGTTTGCGTTTATCATAGTTTGGTAATTATCTTAGAAATATATTTGTTTCTATTTCGTTATGATACGTGTTTTCCTAGTTTTGTTAGGAGGGGTTCGTAACACCTGTCTCAGAGGTCTACAGACAATTACTTGGACTTCATGGCTTGGTTTGTGCTCTGACATGCACAGTTAACTGTGGGACCTTACATAGGCCGTTTCTCAATACGCCTATGTACTCAGTATGTCAGTATGCAGACTTCGGACCTGCATCCTTGGTAGTTCGGACTTGCAAAGTTCGACTCAGGAGAATGAACTCCCGAGGATAGAAGGACTCAAGTCCGGTAATTCTGTAAATGGAACAGCATATTGATAGTGTCACTCAGCTCGCTCTGGCTGGTTATGTATATTTAGGCTACAATAAAACAAAATATGTTATAAAACACCACTCTGCCTCTTTTCATTTTCATTTAAAAATTCTTAAACATATTAATAGCCACACAAATGTGGTTCAGGTAAGGAGTAGCTACAATGATTATCTTTACACGAACTATAAAACACAACCCTGCATTTTTTTGTTTTCAGTTTAAAAAATATGAAACATTATAATATTGATCATTAAATTACATTTAACAAAAAGAGACTATACAAGTTATAGAGACTATAGGCTAGGGACATCAGAGCCAGCGGTAAACGTCAGAAGGACTAGCCGAGGAAGGGCTGTTCCAGGCGGGGTACATGAGCACTGAGCGCCCGGTGATCACCTGGATCTCACAACTCTGAAAACAGATCAAATTTTAACCCTTATGTGCTGTTGGGGATGTTTTCATCCACTATGGGGTATTTTTGAGTCTACATTTGGCCATAACTTTTTCTGTGTTTCAGAAAATGGAATGATTTTTGGTGACAAATCTTATTTTGACACATATTTTGGGAAAATGCTTTGAAATTTTTCAAAAACTCAACAGTACACTGTGGGCAAATTTACTACCCTTTCGTTATGTTCGTGGCTGAAAACAGCCACTACTTTAAACTGCTGTAAAAATGTATCAGATAAATATTTTTTTCAAATTTTTTGGCATAAATCTATTAATCAACCTCAGTCCTGCTCAAAAATACTAAATGTTTAAAAAAAATTCAGGATTTTAACTCTTTAATTGCCAAATTCGTAAATGATGTCACTGATTTGGGAAAAAAACACACAAAATGACTCATTTTCAATATAAAATGTGATTGTGGACTGGATTTTTTTTTACCTTTTATCACAGTCTTGGACATGTCAAAGATTAGAAACAACATTGGTTTTGATGCATTGTTAGTTTTTGTGCAGCATCAGATTTTAACTTTTTCTCCCTCATTTACTGTTCGTGGCTGTTTTTGCCCCATTGACT
Organism: Abramis brama; assembly: GCF_963993115.1. Lineage (NCBI taxonomy): Eukaryota > Metazoa > Chordata > Actinopteri > Cypriniformes > Leuciscidae > Abramis > Abramis brama. The sequence goes on along the minus strand of NC_139968.1, from coordinate 10,793,151 downwards.
TCCATTATAATCACATTTTTTGATTGCAAAGTCATGACACCATATAATCATGCATTTTTGATTGTTGGTGGTTTTCCCTGTTGGGAAGAGGTAAAATTTGTAATTTTTACTGTTGATAACCAGGTGGCACCATTAACCCTTTAGATAGGCCTGTGCAAAAAAAAGCTTAGTTTCTGGCTTTTACATGGAGTTATATGGAGTATAATAGCATACTAAAGTGTGTGTGTGTGTGTGTGTGTGTGTGTGTGTGTGTGTGTGTGTGTGTGTGTGTGTGTGAACTCACCTTGATGCATCTGAGAAAATCAAAATATGCACCTCAGCTCTCAGAACTACATGGAGTGTGGTTATACATAGTGAACTACATAGTGTGGTTTTCCACTAACGCGGACACAACTCCCTTTCTTCATCCTGCCAGAGGCGTGACTCCAGGGCCGACGCGCTATGCCTTCGCAAGGGTCCAGAACATGGATTCCGTGTTCAATCTGTTTTTTACGGAGGAGATGATTGACCTCATTGTCAGCATGACTTGCGTCAACACATACATGTTTGTACAGTCATACAAACATGTATGACTATGCCTTGTGATGGCATAGCGCGTCGTTCCTGGAGTCACGCCTCTGGCAGGATGAAGAAAGAGAGTTGTGTCCGCGTTAGTGGAAAACCACACTTCGCCGTTTCTCCCAATCCACCCAGATCCAGGATCCTCCGAATCCTCCTCGCCTTCAGTGGAAGCTAGAGAGGATGATGAGGGTGCCACATCCAAATCAGGATCTGACTCTCCTGAGTCTGTGGTGTCAGAGGGAGAAGACGATACATCCTGCAGCTCGCTGGAGGGGTCAGGCTGCATAATCATCTCTAAAACTTCACTACAAGTCAAGCCCTTTCTCATGTTGCTTGCTGCTCTTCTCACCATCAAATGACCAGCAGGCTTGCATGCACGCGTTTAAATCCACTTGCTTTGTTTTTGTTTAGTCTGCATTTCTCACCATCAAAAGGCAGCAGATGCATAAATATACTTACTTTGTGTTTGTTTACTCCAAGTAGTTCTGAGAGCTGAGGTGCATATTTTGATTTTCTCAGATGCATCAAGGTGAGTTCACACACACACACACACACACACACACACACACACACACACACACACACACACACACACACACACACACACTTTATTATGCTATTATACTCCATATAACTCCATGTAAAAGCCAGAAACTAAGCTTTTTTTTTGCACAGGCCTATCTAAAGGGTTAATGGTGCCACCTGGTTATCAACAGTAAAAATTACAAATTTTACCTCTTCCCAACAGGGAAAACCACCAACAATCAAAAATGCATGATTATATGGTGTCATGACTTTGCAATCAAAAAATGTGGTTATAATGGAAGTCAATGGGGCAAAAACAGCCACGAACAGTTAATGAGGGAGAAAAAGTTAAAATCTGATGCTGCACAAAAACTAACAATGCATCAAAACCAATGTTGTTTCTAATCTTTGACATGTCCAAGACTGTGATAAAAGGTAAAAAAAAATCCAGTCCACAATCACATTTTATATTGAAAATGAATCATTTTGTGTTTTTTTTTCCCAAATCAGTGACATCATTTATGAATTTGGCAATTAAAGAGTTAAAGTCCTGAATTTTTTTTAAACATTTAGTATTTTTGAGCAGGACTGAGGTTGATTAATAGATTTATGTAAAAAAAATTTGAAAAAAATATTTATCTGATACAATTTTACAGCAGTTTAATGTAGTGGCTGTTTTCAGCCACGAACATAATGAAAGGTTGTAAATTTGAACAATGCACAAGGGTTAAAATAGGTGCTATCTTTATATATAAACCACATTTTTGAGCTTTAATCAACTACATTCTCGCCTGAAAAACACTAAAAGTCCCTGTAAAGTCCAAATTAAGTATGTGTTCTGAGTTTGTCACACCACAGAAAAATGTGTTATTAGCCACCCAGCCAAATTTGAATGATAAAAAAGCCGGCAAGTACATAAAATAAGCTATCAAAATCTTGAAAAAATGAGCAGTAGTCTCTGCTCTCAAATGCTGGGGGCGTGTTCGCTGGCTGCACTGAAACCACGCCCACTCGCGGGAAAGCTGCCGTCGCCACACTCAACTGTCACCGCTACAGACGGAATGGATGTGTCACAAGCTTGTCCTGTCTTGTTTTGCACTTGGGTGTTTTGTTGTTTTGAGCCATGTGCTCGTGTCCATTGTCTAGCCCCTCCCATCTTGTTATCTAGTTATTGGTTAATTTGTCCCACCTGTTGTGTTCGTTACCCTCCTTTGTTTGCTCCCCTATTTAGTCTCCTTGTGTCTGTAGTCTTGTGCTGTTACGTTGTCTAATGTTCTTGTGTTTTGTTCCTAGTGTTTAAGCCTGTTTAGTATTTGTTCTAGTGTTTTCCCCCAAGTGGGATTTTTGTTTATTCTTTGTATTTTTTGCTTGGTTAGTTAATTAAAATCTTACCTTGTTTTTCTGCATTTGAGTCCTCGTTTATATTTCTTGATTTATTCGTGACAGAACGTAACAGCCATTTGAGGACTCAGCAGTATGGATTCTTGCGGGCTCTCCCCTACCACATGGGACAGAGAGATTTTTAGAGGAACCCGTCTGGTCAAATTTAGGGGAACTCGTGGAGGACGTAGGGGAGGAGATACTAGAGGTGAGCACCGACAGCATTCTCCAGTTTGGTCATTCTCTGACCATGGACCGGCGAGGTTCAGCCCCGAGCGTCTTTCATCGCCTGTTCCCGTGGTTCCAGTGCCGATGGTTCCAACACCGGTGGTTCCAGCGCCGATGGTCCCAGTGATCTCAGTGCCGGTGGTCCAGAGTTCGGGGACTCCAAAACGCAGGAGGAGAAGAAAGGCTTTCTCTACAACTGTTCACGTCCAGCCAGAGACTATTCACATCGCGTTTGCCCAGTCAGAGACTGTTCACGTCACGTCTGCCGTGTCTGTGTCACCGGGTAAGATGGCTGCCACTGAGTCTGTGTCCCCTGACAGGACGCCTGCTGAAACATTGTTGGATTATTTTTCGACACTGTTTAAGATCCTGGAGGTTCCCGGGAAGGTTCATATCACGCCTGCCCAGCCAGAGATTGTTCACGTCACGTCTGCCCAGCCAGAGACGGTTCACGTCACGTCTGCCCAGTCAGAGACAGTTCACGTCACGTCTGCCCAGTCAGAGACGGTTCACGTCACGTCTGCCCAGTCGGGGACTGTTCACGTCACGTCTGCCCAGCCGGAGACTGTTCTCGTCGTGTCTGCCCAGCCAGAAACTGTTCACGTCATGCCTGCTGAGCCGGTATTGTCTGTTCTTGAGCCTGAGCCAGTGGCGTCTGTTCCTGATCCCTCAGTGACCGCGACACTGGCCATTATGGCCACAGCCATGTGGTGTGTGTGGGCTACGCACACACTTGAGCCGGTGGTGTCTGTTCCTGAGCCGGTGGTGTCTGTTCCTGAGCCGGTGGTGTCTGTTTCTGAGCCGGTGGTGTCTGTTCCAGAGTCGGTGGTGTCTGTTCCAGAGTCGGTGGTGTCTGTTCCAGTCCCTGAGCCGGTGGTGTATGTTCCTGGGCCGGAGCCGGTGGTGTCTGTTCCTGGGCCGGAGCCAGTGTCTGTTCCTGGGCCGGAGCCAGTGTCTGTTCCTGGGCCGGAGCCAGTGTCTGTTCCTGGGCCGGAGCCAGTGTCTGTTCCTGGGCCGGAGCCAGTGTCTGTTCCTGGGCCGGAGCCAGTGTCTGTTCCTGGGCCGGAGCCAGTGTCTGTTCCTGGGCCGGAGCCAGTGTCTGTTCCTGGGCCGGAGCCAGTGTCTGTTCCTGGGCCGGAGCCAGTGTCTGTTCCTGGGCCGGAGCCAGTGTCTGTTCCTGGGCCGGAGCCAGTGTCTGTTCCTGGGCCGGAGCCAGTGTCTGTTCCTGGGCCGGAGCCAGTGTCTGTTCCTGGGCCGGAGCCAGTGTCTGTTCCTGGGCCGGAGCCAGTGTCTGTTCCTGGGCCGGAGCCAGTGTCTGTTCCTGGGCCGGAGCCAGTGTCTGTTCCTGAGCCGGAGCCAGTGTCTGTTCCTGAGCCGGAGCCAGTGTCTGTTCCTGAGCCGGAGCCAGTGTCTGTTCCTGAGCCGGAGCCAGTGTCTGTTCCTGAGCCGGAGCCAGTGTCTGTTCCTGAGCCGGAGCCAGTGTCTGTTCCTGAGCCGGAGCCAGTGTCTGTTCCTGAGCCGGAGCCAGTGTCTGTTCCTGAGCCGGAGCCAGTGTCTGTTCCTGAGCCGGAGCCAGTGTCTGTTCCTGAGCCGGAGCCAGTGTCTGTTCCTGAGCCGGAGCCAGTGTCTGTTCCTGAGCCGGAGCCAGTGTCTGTTCCTGAGCCGGAGCCAGTGTCTGTTCCTGAGCCGGAGCCAGTGTCTGTTCCTGAGCCGGAGCCAGTGTCTGTTCCTGAGCCGGAGCCAGTGTCTGTTCCTGAGCCGGAGCCGGAGCCGGTGGTGCCAGTTCCAGTGCCCGTGCCGGTGGTGCCAGTTCCAGTGCCCGAGCCGGTGGTGCCAGTTCCAGTGCCCGAGCCGGTGGTGCCAGTTCCAGTGCCCGAGCCGTTGGTGCCAGTTCCAGTGCCCGAGCCGGTGGTGCCAGTTCCCGTGCCGGTGGTGCCAGTTCCAGTTCTTGAACCCTGGCCGCCCGAGGGGTCGTTTCCGCCCTGGCCGCCCGAGGGAGAATCTCCGCCCTGGCCGCCCGAGGGAGAGTCTCCGCCCTGGCCGCCCGATGAACAGTTTGCTCCGTCTTGGCCGCCCGATGGACAATCTGCTCCGCACTGGCCGCCCGATGGACAGTCTGTTTCTCCCGTCCCGCCCTGGTCTGTCCTGCCCTGGTCTGTCCCTCCCGTCCCGCCCTGCCCTGCCCTGTCCCGCCCTGGTCTGTCCCTCCCGTCCCGCCCTGGTCTGTCCCTCCCGTCCCGCCCTGGTCTGTCCCTCCCGTCCCGCCCTGGTCTGTCCCTCCCGTCCCGCCCTGGTCTGTCCCTCCCGTCCCGCCCTGGTCTGTCCCTCCCGTCCCGCCCTGGTCTGTCCCTCCCGTCCCGCCCTGGTCTGTCCCTCCCGTCCCGCCCTGGTCTGTCCCTCCCGTCCCGCCCTGGTCTGTCCCTCCCGTCCCGCCCTGGTCTGTCCGTCCCGTCCCGCCCTGGTCTGTCCGCCCCGCCCCGCCCCGCCCCGCCCCGCCCCGCCCCGCCCCGCCCCGCCCCGCCCCGCCCTGCCCCGCCCCGCCCTGGGCTGTCCCTCCCTGGGCTGTCCCTCCCGTCCCGCCCTGGTCTGTCCCTCCCGTCCCGCCCTGGTCTGTCCCTCCCGTCCCGCCCTGGTCTGTCCCTCCCGTCCCGCCCTGGTCTGTCCCTCCCGTCCCGCCCTGGTCTGTCCCTCCCGTCCCGCCCTGGTCTGTCCCTCCCGTCCCGCCCTGGTCTGTCCCTCCCGTCCCGCCCTGGTCTGTCCCTCCCGTCCCGCCCTGGTCTGTCCCTCCCGTCCCGCCCTGGTCTGTCCCTCCCGTCCCGCCCTGGTCTGTCCCTCCCGTCCCGCCCTGGTCTGTCCCTCCCGTCCCGCCCTGGTCTGTCCGTCCCGTCCCGCCCTGGTCTGTCCCTGGTCTGTCCTATTTCTTGATTTATTCGGGATTGATTTATGATGCTCCTAGGTTTTACAAAGCCATACATGTTCGAGCATGGACTACCTACTATAATACTATAATACCTACTATAACCTACCTACAAGGCAACTTACACTCATTGGTGGGCACGCACTGCCAACGATGGCACCGGATGGCACCAGTTGTCGGCGCGACGGGAGGATGAAGGCCGAGGCGGGAGATAGTCGGTTCGGCCCATAGACTGTAAAAAAATCGGCTCCATTCACCAGTAACAGCGGATTATCAGTGAATCCCAGTTGTCTCAGATGAAAGTTTATAAAACTATCCCGTGTAAAATGATCACTACAGAGGCGGGTTTTGGCAGTGATCCTCAGCTGTCCATCAAGGTGGCTCTTCACAAAAATAATCCACCTCTTCTTGATGTGATTGTAAGTTTTTACTTTTTAAATAAGGACACTGATCTGTTTTGTACGTGATCGCATCCAGGTAATACACATTTCCGTGATGAAGGCATAGCTAGCTAGCAAACTGTAGGCTGTAGTAGTAACTAATAGTACTGACAGTAACTCGCGATCGGCAAACTGATGTGAATGTGCTATATTGGGGAGGGGCCAGCGTCAGGGGCTCCAGTGCGTCATCAAGTAGGGCCGTGTCCAGGAGCTCAAGGGCTTCAGTGCGTCATCGAGCCCCCGTTTTAGCCCCGCCCATAAAATCCGGAACACAGCAATGGTGAAAAACTGTTTAACGGTCTAACTCCACAATTCAGTACTTCACAGTTCACAGTCTTTGTAATATGTTTTAGCAATACATTTCTAACATTTATAATGTGTTTAGAACTATTTTTTAGAATTGCCTTTACAGGGACTTTAACTACATTTCGTGACACAATAGCAGTATTTGTAAATTACGCGGGGTTTCTCCTCTGCTATTGACGCTTGCTGGTTGGTGCGAGATGCATTCTGGGATACCTGGCTGTCTCAAGTCCGCACAAGTCACCTCTCGATGCATCCTCGATAAAAGGGGCGGATCAAGAACATATCCGGGATTTTAACTGGACTTGGTTAGATGTGAACTTTGAATTGGAACAGTACTTGGGCAGCGACTGATGACATTTCACAAGCCCACAAGAACACAAGAACACAAGTACAGACAAGAGTGCATATTGAGAAACGGCCATAGACAGGTGTGGGCTTTTCCAAATATTCTTCTTCTTCTTCTTTGGGCTTATTGGCGGTTGGCATTCTTAAAAAGACATTACCGCCATCTACTGTAGGAAATGGATCAGAGACATTATATCCCTATACTCCCAGAAGAATCAGGGCTCGTGCTTTCAATGTTGTTGCGTGTTCAGCTCCTCCATTCACAGCCCAAGTCCATCACATTCCAGAGAGGGATAATGATACTACTACTACTACTACTAATAATAATAATAATAATAATATCCTATCTATATTCTATAAATCTAATTTGTTTAAAAACTGTATTATTAAACTAACCCCTTCTACTGAGTTTAAAAGCTTCTTTAATGTTAATTGTTGATCACCTTTCTTCTGAAATTCTTCAATCATCTTACCTCTTTCCTCTGAATATTTATTACACTTAATAAGTACTTGTTCCACTGTTTCTCTGATTCCACACCATTCACACAATCCTGTAGGATGTTTTCCTATCATATGCATTGTTGAATTAAGTCCTGTATGTCCCATGTCTTAGTCTAGAAATAATACAGTCTTCCTTCCTTCTACCACTTGAATTCCTTCCTCTTCCTTCCTATGGTTGTATTAAATGTAAATGCTTTCCTTTTCCTTTTTAACTACTATTGTACATTCATTCCAGCATGGAACTACAGTGCTATGCATAAGTTTAGACACCCATGCTAAAGTTGACTAAAAAGAGGAATAAAAAAATCATCTTTTGGATATTGAACTTAATGCCTTAATTAAAAAAATTGGCCTTTGGAATTAAAATAGCCCCACATCATCACATAGCCTTCACCATACCTATAGATTGGCATGGTTTTATTTCAGTTAGCCTAATAGCTGGTTCGATTTGCATTGAGAGATGATCTTATGGAAAGTACTCCATGCCAATCTCTAGGTATGGTGAAGGCTATGTGATGATGTGGGGATATTTTAATTCCAAAGGCCAAGGGAACTTTATCAAGATGCATAGTATCCTGGATCCATGAAGTAACTGGCCTTTAAAAATAAAAATCTGCCTGCTTCTATGGGAATTTAACATAGGGGTGTCCAGACTTATGCACCCTGTATTTTAAGGAAGAACATTTATTTATTTACGATACATTATTCATTCACAAAGAAAATTGGTGTCCTTAAAGGTTGGATTTTTCCTATTTTTTTAATTAAGGCATTAAGTTCAATTTCCAAAATATTTTATTCCTCTTTTTTGTCAACTTTTAGCATGGGTGTCTAAACTTATGCAAAGCACTGTATTTTCCCCACCCTCTTTCCTTTACTTGCACTCGGAATGCATTCACTAGCAGCTGTATCACTGATATTAATACTGTATATATTCTTTCAATTATTATTCTTTCATTCTTCATGATCATTTTCAATCCTCACATATTCTTTCTATATATTCACATCTGCTTTCTATCCACTTTCATGTATTTCCTTGCTTTATCTTCCTTATCTCATTATTTACAATTGAACTTAATATAGGAAAATGATCACTACCCGCTGTACATTTTTTTAATACCTCCCAATTTATTATTCCACCTAATTCATTAGAAATACAATTGTTAGATCTATGCTGATTCCCTCCCTGAATTTACATACATACTGTAGTGAACTATTTGAATTTTGATAGATATTTTGGACCTACAAACACACTTCCAGATACATAAGCACGCACACACTTACACAGTAGCCCAAAAGTGCAGAGGACGGAAAGGACACAAGAATATACGGGAAACAATGTTGTCACCAAAAAAAAAAACCCTGGACTGAGGCAATAGAAGGTTGATGTCACATGCTTTAGTTCCTCTGGAAAAAAAACAAGAAACTGCATAGGAACAATGTAACCCAGTTCCATATAAATATGACTGCATTTTTGACTGTTAGTGGTTGCATTCTTGATTTTGATGTCGTTTGCATCCCTGGGGAGAAATTAGTTCTCTTCTAGCTCAGTTTATTAACTGAGATTATTTTTTCTTATATTGCTCTGCTGTATTATCTTAACCTGAAGACCTCGGATGGGAACAAGTTATTTTTTACATCTATTGCTTGAACTGCTTACCAGGTAAATAGCCTGTGTAATTTTCCACTCATACAGGACTGCCCTGTTGAGATTGGATAAGCTGAAGTATTATCACCTGTAACCTTATGATGATTTGCTACAAATGTTAACTATTGTGTAACCAATATTTTTATCTTTTGTTTAAATAATTTTTTATTTCTAAAGACAAACACTGTTAAGTTTTACTTCAGCTTACAAAGACAGTTCTATTAGTAATAGACAGAGCATTGTAATAATTGACCAAGGACAACAAAGGTTCCAGGAACGATTCTGCTGGAGGGTAAGCATGAATTTGATCCATGGTTGCCAATGATTATTATTGTTTCACGAGAGTGTAGGGACTACACCTAGATTTGCTGGTATAATAAATTAAACAAGGATATAATATAATAGGATATAATCCTATTCTGACCTGACAGCAAAAGACTACCTAGCAACTTCGATACAAGGGGTTATTCAGGAGGATGAGATAAATACCAGATCTCACCACAATACGTGTTTTTGTTCCATCATTTATGCAAACCATCAACTTTTTCCTTTTCCATCAACTCTTCAAAGACCATACCATTTGCATCTGTCAATAAACCTCCCCATAAAGTATTATGGGCATTAAAATCCCTGCACCATATTACTCTATCTCCATTTAATCTTTGTATTGCTACTTTACTTTCTTGTGTTAATCTTTTGCACGGATTGTAAAAGTTTATTATAACAATAAACTTCTTATTTCCCAACCATATTTCTACAACTATATACTCCGTCGTTACCCCGTTCTCCAAAACTCTATAAGGCATTCCCTCTTTTAAAAAGTTGACACATCCTCCTCCTTTTCCTTCTTCTCACACTTTATGTGTCCTTTAAATCCCTTTTTGTGTACCATTGGCACAAATGCTTCTGGCATTCCATTGTAAAATATTTAACATAAAAAAGTCATAGTTAACATAAAATCTAGTCAACCCCTAACTCCTGACTTGACTGAGATTCTGTATTAAGGTTTTTCATTATATCTTCACATTTCAATCCCTTTATATCTAGTAATCGTTCTGCCGACTTTACTATTATTTGTAACTTTTCTGTTCTCCTTTCTGTTTGTGCTGTACAATTAATTACCTCCACCATGAAGAGCACAACATTTATCTTACTTACAATCATTGCATCTTCTGGTACTCTGCCTTCATCAATTCTTCCTGTACCTTCACTTCCTTTTCCATACTCCATTCTCTCAGTCCCACTTTGCCTATTTCTAACATTTACTACTTTCACAGCTGCAGCATAAGTTCGATAATTTTTTTACTTTTCCTGTTGTACTTCCACTGCCTTTTTCCTCACCTCACAACCTCCATAATGCCACATTGTGACTACCTCCACAGTTGCAAAACTTCAATCCTACTCCTTCTCCGCACTTCCCAAATCCGTGCTCCTCTCCACAACACGCACACCTCATTTTAGACTTACATACTGACGCAGTATGGCCATACGGCTTAAAATTATAACACCTCAAAGGAGTGTCTATATACTTCCTAATTGGGTAACTGATATAACCCATCTTAATCCGATCTGGCACTTTTTTTCCTTACAATTTTAGACGTACTGACAAGCTATCCATTCTTCTCCCTTCTCTGTTCACTTGTAAGCGGACTGCATCTATGACCTTTGCCCCCTCTAGATTCTTTTTTAATTCCTCCATAGTATCTCCTAACGGAATTTTATGTATTACTCCATACACCCATGACTCCTGTCCTACGATCTTGCAATTCATTACCATCTGTTTACCAACTGTCTTTACTTTTATAGCTTTATCTTTTTGCTCTTCATTCCTGCATGCTATAATTAAAGCTCCGTCTTGTAGCACTTTTGCGAATGCTATTATCGCCTACCAGCTTTTTCAATTCATACTTCAACATCAGTGGATTAACTTCTGAAACTCCTACCTCTCCTTTAAACTTCAATATTATCCTAAATTCACTCTTGATATTATTTCGTTTACCCCCATCTTCCTCACTAGCTATCGAACTACTTTCTGATCTTTCCTCCTTACCCTTTTTCCACTTTTCATTAACCTTCTTTTCTGTTCTGAGCTGTTTCCATCCTACCTCCATTTCATCCTCCTCTTCACCTGTATCTTCCATTCTTAGAGTCTCTGATACATTCCCAGTTCAATTTCCTCGAAATCTAGTATTCGTATTTTTTATTGTTTGAATTGGCCGCCATGCACCGCGTTTCCTGCCAGCAGCCCTCCTCTCACTTCCGAGTGACCGACCAAATATTCCACAACTGCGCCTCTCACCTCGACACTGGCCGACCAATGCCGCTCCTTTTTACCAAATCTTGTCCAGTCAACTGAATTTACCACAGGTGGACTCCAATCAAGTTGTAGAAACATCTCAAGAATGATCAGTGTAAACAGGATGCACCTGATCTCAATTGTGAGTGTCATAGCAAAGGCTGTGAATACTTATATACATGTAACTATTTTTTATAAATTTGGAAATGTTAATGTTGTCATCTTCTTTCATGTTGTCATTATGGGGTATTGTTTGTTGAATTTTGAGGAAATTAATGAATTGAATCCATTTTGGAATAAGGCTGTAACATAACAAAATGTAGAAAAAGTGAAGCGCTGTGAATACTTTCCGGATGCACTGTATAGTGTTTCCTGTGTTGGTTGTCAGGTCTTGTCCTTCAAAGGCTGTGATGTTGGTGTTCTCAGTCCAGTTTAGTGTTTTGTTTTCCAGTTTTTGAGTTATTTGTATTTTGGTATTATATTAACTCTTTCTCCACCTGTGTGGAGTTGCCAGCCAGCAGCAGCATTTTTGATCATTTTCACAAAAATTTCATAGTGCCCAGAATATTTTGTTATATGGTTATCTGAACATAATAGTTTATCTGAATAGTACATTCTTTTTTTTATCAACACTAGATTGCGGAGAAGTTTAAAAAATAAAAAAAAATCGGAGAAAATCACGTCTTTGTCAAAGACTACCCAGACTCGGACTCGAAAGATGATCAAAACATAGATTGAGCAGATCAAGTCCATCAACACCCCCAAAGCTTGCGTTGTCTCTTACCTTTTTGTGGGTTTGACATTTCATTTAGTAACTTAAGGCAGTTTTGATTTGTATGCTGTTTTATCTTTAAAGACAGCTTTAGCTTACATGTGCGTAAGCAATGTTTCTATCACTTGTTTTTAATTCTTCATTGATTGGATCAAGTACTATTTCAGAAAATGTGTAATAGTGCCCCCATTATGGTATAGCCTAACAGTGAAAACATGGATTGCCCGAAAATTCAATCAACACGTTGTGTCATAAATTATGGTTAATTCCATCAACCGCGGGGAAAGAGTTAAAACAAACTGCATTTTGATCACAGCAGTACCACTGCTAACTCACAGCATATCACTATGAGAGCAGGATAAAAGGATGTGACGTTACATTGTTGCAATGCCATTATAAGATCCATTGCTGACAGTGACATAACCTCTACCACAATAATACTTATAGATTTATTTGAAATATCACAGGCCACATTTATATTTTGCTCACACTTACCTAAATCAAGTCCCTTCTGAGTTAGTTTGAGTTTCACTCCAGAATTGTCACCTGTAACCACTGGGACCAGAGTCAACAACACTAGAGTACACCAAAAGAACATCATCTTCTCACAGACCTATAAGAGAGACACATGGGTATTTGGTAAGACAAAATAATAATTTTTCCTTGACAGGATACAAGACACAAGTAATATTTCCCAGTCTAACTGTTTTCTCTTGAAATCATCTGCAGACTTGTTCTTTGCATTCCACCATGTAGCATTGTTTCAACATGGGGACAAGACAATGATGAAAAATGTTGTTGTCAAAACCACATAGTCTGTAGAGATTGCCTTGACAATCCATCTACTGATCGTACGTTTGGAAGCTGGGGAGCCCTTCTTGGGTGACCCGAAGCATAACAGCAACTGGTCAGACTTCCTCCACTGGGAAGATCTGAGGACATACATCTTAAGAGCCCTCACAGGGCAAAGTAAGTGAAGCCTCTCTTGGTTTGCTGACACATGTTGAGGAGGGAAAGCCTGAAAAACTATAGCTTTAGTTGGTACTTTAGGCACATATCCCAGTCTCAGGTGTGAGAAGGATTTGACCGCAGCAGTCTAAAACAGTTTTCACATGTGACAGTGTGCCAGACAGTTGACAAAATAGTGTAAATAATAGCCATACATGTGTATAGTTTTGCTTGGAGTGTGTTGATCATTTGGAAATTGAGTGTAAAGTAGTGAGTTGTGTTTACAGTTCCGCAAAAAGAGTGCTGTGCAGTGGATTGTACCTACAGTTTTGCAGTGTGTGTGTTACAAAATTGCAAACTGGGTGCATGCAGTGTTTGTGCTTTTAGTTTTGCAAACTCAGTGAGTGGTTTTGCTATAAGTATTAATAGTTTTAGAAATTGTGCTATAAGAATCACGGTTAGGGTTTAAGCATTGTATTATAGCTAGAGATCCGTGATGGTGATATTTTGATATCTTTTAATACAGTTTGATAAAGTTCTTTTAAAAGGGGTGGTTGATTATGATTTCACTTTTAGTTAGTGTGTAATGTTGCTGTTTGAGCATAAACAACATCTACAAAGTTACAAAGTTCAAAGCAAAGGGAGATATTTGCTTTTATAGAAATCACTTTTTAAGGGCTAAAGCTTAAGCTGTTGCATCCGTCTTTTCACATTTATTGCAATAAAGTACGTAACACAAATGCAATAGCATGTCGCTCTGTAGGCATCTTACTACAGTTCCCACATGAGCGATTTTATAGATTATCATGACAGAATATACTAATCAATGACTTGAAGATAGTTAACTCCGCATCAGCAACATAAATTCATAAACTAACTATTCAGAAATGCCCTGTTGCATTCTACATGTTGTCACTTCTTCTTGAGTCTCTCCATCATTGTCCGACTCCCATTTAAAAATAAATGGGAGAACAGTTTCTGACTTTTAAATGCTTGTCTGCGTGAGGTAATCGGAGCTGCTAACACACACACACACACACACACACACACACACACACACACACACACACACACACACACACACACACACACACACACACACACTGTTGAAGCTCCGCCCTCTGTGCCGGGAGCAGCAGCTCATTTGCATTTAAAGGGACACTTAAATGCATTTAAAAGGGTTTTGCTCACCCTCAAAATGATTTTTAAATATTCAACCCTCAAATCTTATTCAAATTTAACATGCTATAGAAATGATCTGTGGGGTATTTTGAGCTCAAACTTCACATACACACTCTGGGGACATCAGAGACTTATTTTACATCTTTTAAAAAGAGGCATATATATACCACCCCTTTAAAATGATAGCAAATGTTGTATCAGACAAATGGCCTATACAAATGCTTACTGATTGTTAATGTGTTCATTTGGAAATAAAGGCTAAAAACACAATTTAATCCACAGCATGCACATCATCATGCTCAACGTTATCCTATACTTTAAGATACAGAATAGGACAAACAACTTCTTGAGTCTTCTCTGGATATTACCTTGTATCACTTTTACACGTGCACCAGCTGCATTTGTATTTTCATACTTTTGAATTACTTCTGTATAAAGCAGTTTAAAATGACACAAAGATCTGATTTCAAAAGTTTTCAAGTATCCTTTTCACAACACAAAATAAGAGTTTCATCTAAATGTTTCAATAACAGTAACTGCCTTTCAATATGCTATTACTATCAAACTTTTCATGTGCATCTCTTTTCGTTCAGGTTAATACATTTCTCTATTATTTAATACAACTGTTCTTAATGGTTAATCAATGAATCCTATGGTACATCTATAGATTTCTATAGATATTGATTCTACAGGTATAGTTTCTACTTTATTTGCAATTTCCTATGGATAACCAAACATAATGAATTATTTTTACATTATAAACACTATTTTCAAAGTGTGTGTGTGTGTGTGTGTGTGTGTGTGTGTGTGTGTGTGTGTGTGTGTGTGTGTGTGTGTGTGTGTGTGTGTGTGTGTGTGTTGCAATTTGTGAACATAGAGAAGGATAGAGTACAAGGGAAAGGAAACAGTCAATGACATTAGATTAAATACTCTGAACATCAGGTTTTGAAAGAATGACTATCTGCGTTACAAGTGTGACCAGATTTTTGTACTAAGAATTTTGAAAATGTACACTGTGAAAATAGCACCAAAGCGAATAATTTTTTTTTATTCTAAGCTATATGGGTCTTTGGTGAGACACCACTTGGTTATTTAGTTTCCTGCGTGGCGTTTTGAGGACGGGGGCTGCAGCTTATGAGAAGGTCCCGACCTGGGATTTGACCATGTGTTGTATCTTACATTAGTATTAATAAAAGAAAAAGCAGCAGTAACAATCCTACAGTAGCTCAACACATCTTTTTATTCTACTCCTTTCCCCTCAATACTCCAGGATAGTAGCGACCCCTAGTGGGCAGAGCATATTAACCCAGCATAACATTTTAGGCCAACACAACATTATGGTTCTGGAAGGGCTTTCCCCATGGTTCCCTTCAAACCAATGGAAGCTCTGAGAAAATTGTTATGCTCAAAATGGCATTCCTTTTGAAATGGCATTCCTCCTCCTCAAATGCTTTATAAAGCATAAATCTGCATTCATAAATCATTGTATCATTTGTAATATAAATGAGGTGTCTCGTCTGTCAGCTGATCTGATATTTGCTACTGTAATGAAGATGAAAATATATTTTAATAAGCAGGGGAAATTCCTGACTTTAAACAAATAAAAACATAAATGTTTAGGAAGTTTGCATTGTAAGAATGTACAGGGAGACTAAAGATAAAAACGCTGACTCGTAAGGTAATGTTTTCTCATTAAAATCAGATGATTTCCTAATGTGAGGGAATACTAGGGAATACCAATATGGCTGCAATCGTCATACACGCAGCGAGAGTTCCCTCAAAAGGGAGCTTCTTTTCAATTAATATTTCAATTAATTTCACCCAAAGAGTGGATTCTCTATGCTTTAAAACGTTAGTGAAAAGTAACTTTGCAACTACATGTCAACTACTACCACTCATTGGAGTATTAGTAGACTTTCTGCTTAATATCTGCTAACATTTTATTTTGATGCTACCTTGGGGACCATTAAAATAAATATAAGTAATTATAAGTAACTTTTCAAGTACTTTATATGTCAGCTTATTCTACTAACCCCAACCTAACAGTCTACCAATACTCTAATGAGTGTTAGTTGACATGTAGTTGCGAAGTTACTTATAGTTAATAGAATGTGGACTATTAAAATAAGGTGTAACCAGTTTATTATCTATCTGTGGTATGAGCAGAAACAAAATACAGTGTTATACACCATGGCCAGAAGCAACAGTGCAGAAGTTTTAAAAGGTTTTAGACAGATTTCAAAAAGTTTTAAACATTGCCTAAAATAACAAGCAACTGCCAAATAATTTGAATAATTAATTTTAACTAAATAATTATGTATATATATATATATATATATATATATATATATATATATATATATATATATATATAACCAATGTTTCAACATTTCAAAATAAAATAGACACTGGAGAAAGGCAAACCCATACCTGAGGAGACTTTCGAGGAGACTTCCACTATGGAATAACAGCACCTGTAAGAAAACTGTTGTCCTGCAGGAGTGTTGGAAGCTTTTTTATAGGTCAGGGTATTAAGATAAGCACTGCTCCCATCTTCAGGTTTTTCATCATAGCCCAAATGGATGTTTGCACGTAGCAGATCTTTGCATATTTGCATGCTGTATCTACAATCCATGTAAATCAAGTAATTGAACCTAAACGGTCATTGCCAAAAGTTTGTACAGGAATAGTTTACGCTTTTATTGGTTGGGTTGGTGAGATAAGCCCTGCTCCTGTCTTCATGGTTTCAGTAGCTTGCGCTCAGTATCTCGTGAAGTGATGAAGTTAAAAAGCTTATGAACATCTTTTTTGTTAATGAAAAATATCTGCATTTTCACTTTCATATTTCTTTAAATCTTTTTATTGCTTTGGCGTAATTTTCACAAGCAATTAGTAAATATTCAAAATTCTACTTTCTAATTCAAAATTACTAATATCACAACTGATCATCAAAAGTGCACTTTTTTTTCCGAACATTTCAGCATATTTTCAATTGTGTCTACTAAAGTGTAAAGTGTAAAGTAAAGTGTCTACTTTAATATTTCAAATAACATTTGTGACCCTGGATCACAAAACCAGTCACAAGTCGCACGGGTATATTTGTGACAAAAGTCAACAATAAGAATATGATTTTGAAGAATAAGAATTATCGATTTTTCTTTTATGCCAAAAATCATTAGGCTATTAAGGAAAGATCATGTTCCATGAAGATATTTAGTAAATTTCCAACCGTAAATATATAAAACGTTTATTTTTATGAGTGAATGCAGCAAAATCACGAATCACGTATGTAACGGTGGGAACTGTGGGAACACCTCTGCGTGATTGTGTTGTGAAGCACGTATGGAATCAGTCCAATGGCGTGACGGAACGTCATAGGCGGGTGACATCATCAACCAGGAAACTAAAAAGCGCACGTGAACAAATAATGTCAGCTTCTCATAGGCTGAAGCAAGTCGATCACGGGAATGCCGGGACTATGGCACACTGTCAGAAAACTGTACCTTTTAGGGTACAAGTGGCCGTCACTGGGGTGGTACCCTGAAGGCTACCCTTTTGTACCTTTATTGCGAGGTACAAAATTGTACCTTATAACTTTGTACCATTTAAGGGGCAATTTTGTACCCCAAGGAACGATTGTGCATACTGCAATAAAAGCAGAAAATTGTACCTTATTAAAATAATTCCCAGGGTACGCCCCAATGACAAAGATGTTTTGATCCTATGGGGCGCAAAAAAATATCTTACTGGCTTACAGATATGCAGATTTAACAGATTTTATTTATAAACTTTCTTTTACAAAGAGAATTATTACATCATCTCACAGCAGCAGGTGTGAGTCGAGACAATTAATTAAAAGCTCATAAAAGCTCATCAGACATTACTCAGCAAATATATTCAGAGTTATGAAAAAGTCCTTTAAAACAGTAACACCTTCAAACAAAGTAACAGGAATACATGAAATTGTCTATACTGTAGAATCCTTACAAATCAGGAATTGTTATAATTAAAAGTACTGTTATAAATTGATATCCAGCTAATTAAACAGGCTATAT
The DNA here is from genome assembly GCF_963993115.1 of Abramis brama. Taxonomy (NCBI): domain Eukaryota; kingdom Metazoa; phylum Chordata; class Actinopteri; order Cypriniformes; family Leuciscidae; genus Abramis; species Abramis brama. The sequence goes on along the minus strand of NC_139968.1, from coordinate 10,775,050 downwards.
CATGTGCTGCACATAGGGCAGTTGTTCTTCAGCAAGAATACCTAGTGCTAATAAATAATTTGTTATCAACACTGTGGGCATCTAGTGCCTGGTATCAACCTCCTCACCTGGTGAGAGGACAGTCCGTTCATTCTCATATTTCACACAGTATGAATAATAATGACGACAAAAGGATTCAGGAATTAACAGCTTGCCACACAATAACCAGTGTCCATGTTAAGAATGTACTTAATCTGGAAAAACAGTGGAACTTCTTCTGTATGCAGGCGACCCACAGTAAACACATCTTTAACACAATATTTGACCTCATTTATCTCCACTTCTGTTACTCGCTGAACCTGTTTGCCTTCAAAATTTACATGACTGTAGTTCTTGTTCACGCTTATTGAATGCTGTAGAGCTGAAGGTAAAGATTGAAATGGTGTGCTCACACAACATCCAGAAACTTTCTCATATTCCCCCAACATATTAACAGACAACAATTCCCAACATTGTCTATGCTGATGTCGGTTACTTAAAATGGATAAAATGTTAATTATTTTTTTTACAAGTGCTAGCAACCTGTTTGAAATATTGATGTTTGCCTTAAATCCTCAAACACCATAAAGAACGCAAAGGCCCATAGCAAAACATCAAACGAGAGTAATGGATTAAATAATGACATTTAGTAAGAATATCACCAAACTCTTCAACTGTACATGACAAAAACTCAGAAACAAGCCATTCTTTTTTTTACAACTGGTGCCATTACAATGTCAGAAATTTCACGACAAAGTAATTAGACATGCCAATAGCTGCAGCCCTCCGGGATTCTGTGTGCTATACCAAAAAGGGCAGTAGGCGAAATAAACACCATTTCTGTGAGGCAGACCCTACTACATTCCAGTTACGTAGAAGTTTTTCAGAAAGAGGAACAGGCTTGTTTTTTTTATTTTATTATTCTGTCCAAAAGTAAGTTTTCTCAGCTCCTCGTTAAACTGTTGTATAGTTATGACAGGGTGACACAGAGTCTTGACTAAGGTTACATACGTAACCGAGACGTTCCCTCTCAAGGGAGCTCGCATTGCGGTTCCTCCCGCACCGGGTGAGGCACTGGTGCTTCATATATCCAGCTCTGAGGAGTTGGATGTAGAAAGCATCGAAGCAGAGGGTGATGACTTGCCATCTCACTCTCCTGCTTATGAGGAACTGGTGGAGGTTGTGTCTTGCACTGTTGCTAAACTAAACATTGACTGGCCATCAGAGAAGCAGGACGTTCGTCCCAAATCCAAACTGGATGAAAGTGTTCTGCCCTCATGAGCGCAACCTCTGCGTCGGGGCCTACCATTCTTTCCCACACCGAGGTGTCGAGATCGTGGAAGAAACCGGTCTTCACGAGGCTGACTCCTGCTCCTTTTCATCAGCTCCTTATTCGACTGGAAATCGCAACAGTGGAAAGTCCTGCTCAAAGATCTGCCTGGTAAATGTGTATCTAATAGGTGAACCTCAGAACAAACAAAGGGTTTATGCAATCAAGGATGATCAGAGTAATCTATCATCAGATGATGTTTTCAAAACTCATATTTTAGGAAATGGGCGCCCTAGCTACATGAGTCCAAACAGTGTGCATGTGAAGGACTGTTTCAACTGTCATGATGAGCCACAGAGATCCTCCACCCTGAACCTTGAAGATTAGAAAGTGACTTCCATCAGGATGAGTCAAACAGCTGGGTTGATACCACTCAGAATTGATACTTCCGTATGACTGGCCCATGGGAATGGTGTTGAAGACAAGTTCAGGTCAGGAAGGAAAGCTGAGGTCAGGGTGGTCAAAGAGGGATCATCTAAGGTGTTTCTGCGACCTATATCAGATGTTGTCTTACTGCTGTCTCATGAGACTGAATAGACAAACTTAATTATGTTTTACGAGTGTTTTCATAGGGTGTTTTCACACCTAGTTTATTTGAGCCCTCCAAACTAGTGATGTTACATATGACACTGAAGCTTCGAAGTGCGTATCACACATGTGACACAATTTCTAGTGAAGCCCGTATCGGGGTGTGTATTGGTTTACTAGAGTCACGTGATTGACGACAAATGAAGCCTCACTTTCTGTCCAATCATGTGCGCGTTTCGCTTTGGGTGTCAAAAGGCTCGAACCCCAGATCTTATTTAACGATTCATTGTTGGCTCAGTCTGGTTGATGGGTTTGTGAGGAGAGAAAATGAATTTATTTAATGAACAAATCAAACACAAACATGTAAGGCTTTTATTTGTACACATAACATTGAAACTATGGAGTGTGTTGTGGTTGCTTCATCTGCCAGAGCTTCTAACATGGCGCTGTTCTCGACACTCTCGAAGCTTTGATTCTTTTCCCGGAACAGTCAGGGGAAAGCCTCAGTGATTCATTAGGCTTCATTTCCCCATCCCTACTCCAAACGCTCTCAGAGCGGTTCCTTGTATATGTGAACAAACCAAGTGATCTCAGACGCCCCTAAAAGGTCCCAAAAATCCATGCTGTTTGAGCTCTTAAAGTGACAGCAATCTAATATTATAAACAGGCTGCTGCTATTTAACTGCCATGGCTCCGCCCACCTTCCCACCCATTGATGTAATACGGCGCGAGGCCACGCCTTGCGAGGGGGGGAGGTTCTGTCAAGTTTAGTATTTGTGTTCATGTTATGTTTGCCTATGACACCCAGTTTGCCCATGTGTTTTATTGATGTAATCCCTGTCACCTGTTATCTTGTTAATTGGTCATTATGAGTTCATTTGTCCCAGCTGTGTCTCCCTGATCTGTTCTGTGTATTTAAGCAGTGTTTCAGTCTGTTCCTGGTCTGTCGATGTTGCGTTTATGGTGGTTTCTTCTATCTATGTTTCTTTGTTCCTGTTGTTTTTTTTTGTTTTTTTTTGAGTTTGGTGAATAAACTGCTGCGGTTAGATCCTGCATCCTCTTTGCTTGGACCAACCCGTGACAATGTGGTGTTTTATTTTTACATTTGTTTATTTAATAGGCCTACAACTGTGGCTGAAAAATAAAGCACTGTTTATTCAATGTGTATATTATGTTGTGTATTTGTAATGTGTATATTTGTTCTTATTTTTAATAACAAAGATAAAATAATGAAATTATATTTTATAATTACATTATTTTGTTACCTTGTAAGGCTACATTTTTAAAATGGGGAAATTAGTTTGCCTCTACTGCTGTCACTTGGAAAACAGTAAAATATATATATATGCCATATTGCTCACCCCTAAAAGAGGCTATAACAGAACAGTGCTACTGTAAGGTGGGTGCCAGTAAGTCTGGGCTACCCAGTGAGAAAGCAAAAGGCTCTCCTGAGAATTAACATTTGAACTCTCTCTTGCATAGTAACAGCAACATCCGAGATGCAACACACAGTGCAGCTCTCACCTCACTTTTACATTCTCATCATCTCCCCCTGCTCCCCCTCTTCTCCTCCTCACCTAAAACTCACTGAAAACCTATGCAATGTTAAATAAGTACAATAAGTAATTATACATGTTTGGTATCATTTGAAATGTCTCAGTGCGACTGGTACAAAGGTCTCATTCCAAAAGTAGTAAAACAAAAGATAACTTTAGAGATAACTTGCACACAGAGGAGGGTGCGTCTTCCAGACAAATGGCCTCCTGCTCTCAAAAGGTGTAAACTCTGAATGCAAATTCCCCTTGTTAGCAAATGTTTCCATGTAAAATAAGTTTCTGTCTTGGCCTGGGTATATAATGAATTGCAACAAGAGGCTTGGGGCGACTTGTAACTCAAATTAGCCTGTGATGCTGAGTGTATGCCAAACACTTTGCATCATGTATTTTATAATGTCAGGTTTGCATCTTCTCTTTTCTTGTTTTTATTATCTTTGAACTGATTATGAAATTTCCGTTTACGGCAGTAAATATGCCACTTGACCAACCTAAATCTGGGTGTCTTACCTCTGTTTTAATTTAATATACCAAAGTATATGTGATTGTGTTAGCTTGAATGCGACCGATCTCAGGTATATAGCAATTACCTCTGTTTGGTGATGAAAACTGATGAGCTTGTGATCGTGAGACCCGCGTTAAGCGTGAGGACCTCTGAGCGACATAGCTTCCTAATATGAATGTGTAAAATATAAGTAAAGAGTTGAAAAGAATAATCAAATGTGCTGCTAAACTATTATATGATTGACCAATAACCAATGGACAATCTAACCTAAATTTGAGGTTGTTAAAAAATGGAGTCAGATAAAAGCTTAAATAGAATTAAATGACTGTTTATATCTGTATTTATTTGCTGCTACACTATATTGTTGAGATGATTTTTTATAGAAGGAATAGTACAGACGAATGATATTTATCATTAGTCATAGTCGCTATATCAGGAGGATACTGGATAACGTTAGCCTACTCGTGGTAAGTCTGATTTTTTTTTCCCTTTATTAATACTATACTAATACTATTTATAATACAGTACTGGCTTTTTTCAGGTGGAGAGGCATTTTAGAGCTCAGTGAGAGCCCATAACATTATACAGCTGTGTTGTCTTGATTTAACTGTTAGCCCAATCATTACATGACTTGTTTATCTACATTCGGTTACAGTCTTCGATTAGATCATATTTCCCCCCAGCCACCCCAAACAACATTGGGCTAGAGTACTGTACAGTATCTGTACTGTATCAGTCAATGACCGATGCCATAGGACCAGAGCGCTGTCAATCACTGCCTGATCAATCACTACTTTGGCAATGTAAAGCCTTTTTTTACCATGCCAATAAAGCTATTTAAACATGAATTTCTCAATTTGCTGATTAATTTGCGATGCAAAGTTTTTGAAAGAGGAGAGACACGACTTGATCACAGACCACGTCTCTGTTCGTAATATGTAAACACTCAATTATTTTGAAGTATCGCCCTGGTTGCAATATTTATTCTGATTACTTTTGTGTGATAAAGATGACTGATAAAGCTATTATATGTATCTAGTATGAGTAACAAAATGCTTTTTCTGTGTCCATATTTGACTAATAATAATGAAAAAAAGTGCACTTCAAATGAACATTTCTGAGAAAAATGTTTAATCTTTAATAGTCTTTAAAACTAAATATATGTCCAAATTAAAAACTTAATACATGCAAGTAATTATGACTGAAAACATCCAGCAACTAAGGAACAGCCATATGTTTATATATAGGGCAATACAGCCATCTACTGGTTACACAACAGTATTACAGATGATAAATGCTGCTTGACTCCGAGGTAAATATTTAGTACTGTAAAATCCCTTAAATATATATATATATATATATATATATATATATATATATATATATATATATATATATATAATATTTTAAGTCTGCAACTTGTTACTGTATGTGGGACTTCAAAGCAGTTTGTATTGTTAGATTATAATACATTTCCTCTCTCATTTTCCAGGGAGTGGAGCAACTTTTCCATAAACAAAATTCTGATGCTGACACAGAGGATGGAGTGATAGTGCCAGAGATCCACTGTCCCTATCAGACAATAATCTTACTTTGTTCAGACACATCACCTTTGAATGACTGGGATCTTGATCTTCAGACACCTGATGTATTTTAATATAGCAAATATTTCAATTTCCTCTAGATTAAAACAAACATAGTTCACAAGTACACAAGAGGTTTCACTTTATTCTTATTAATCTATGCTGATCTTGGATTAGCATACCAACAGCATATGAATGTTGAGGGGATAGTTCAACCAAAAATACAATTCTCTCTTATTTTACTCACCCTCATGCTGTCCCAGATGCATTTTACTTTCTTTCTACAGATTAACATGAATTAAGATTGTAAGGAAAGTAATCCATCTCTGCGAGTCCTAAAGACGCTTTAAAAACCACACACAGTGAGCGTGACGGTAATCCATGCGACCTCAGTGGATGAGTCAATGCCTTCTGAAGTAAAACAATAGGCTAGATAAGAAAAATACTAATAATGTGACTGTTTTAACTATTAAAAATCACTTCTGACCAACTGTCTTAAGTACATGGGTTACAATCCACTTGTATTATGGACTCACAGAGATGGATTATTTCCTTAAAAATCTTTGTCTATGTTTATGTCAAGAAGAAAGTCATATACATCTGGGATGGCATGAAGGAGAGTAAATGATGAGAGAATGCTCATGTTTTGGGTGGACTATCCTTGCACTGCTTGTGTCCAGTCACTGTTTTGTTACTTGTACTGCAACAGGAACTGCTCAAAGAATCATTGCAACATTTAAAATGTATATGAATTTTTAAAATGTATTCTGTATTTGTAATTGTGCATTTTGTATAGTAATGTATATCATGAGAATACTGTGCATTACATGTATATTATGCAGTTAATGTTTTGTGGATTCTGGTCTTTCCGGTCACAACATAATTGCATCCAAGACTTTCACTCTGATACTTGTGTATGCTTTAGTGACAATAAAGAATGTACATTTATTTGAATTCATATTTTCAGTTACATTCATTTAACTGGTTGTATAAGTCACGATTGAAACGGTTGATGATTGTTAACATATATTTACAATTTTAAATGTTAGAAGATAGTGTTAATTAAATTAAATAACTAAATACAATTATCAATTAAAAAAATGGCAACAAGAACATTCTTTGTGTGACATATGTAATGAAATGCCCTTTGAGGTCTGTATCTGACAGCAGGCCACGACTGTAATTTTCATATTGTTTAAATTCCTCTTATTTAAGTGATAATTCATTTTGATGGTGTAAACGTATGTCATACTAACGATGAGTAGTGTGATGGCCATGGCTGCCAACCCTGATTACCTGGTTGAAGTTTGACTTTCTTGACGGCTGAATATATCACACACGTTTTCTCTTTAAATTGTAACAGCTGAACATAATCAGAGCCTAACATGCAAAAGAATCATCAGGAATAAACAAATATTCTCCGAAAACATTGGACACTACAATATTTTAAGTATTATATACAGTACTTTAATGTGCAATTACACCTGAATAGACTGAATAGATCTCTTGTGCTAAGTAGTAGCAGCAGGTAAATACAGATAAAATTAAAAAACAAACATAACTTAATATCACTAAAATGAAATAGAAAGCTGCGATTACAGACGCTCACATCCACACATAAACAAACACACCACTGACGTCTTCACTTCCAGGTCACGAAGCTGTCAATCAAAAACTCAGTAACCAATGAGAACACACTGCCACTAGCCCCGCCCCCACGAGAGAAATGTGTCAGAACGGCGAACGAAAACTCAGGGAGCGTAAACGAAAACTTTAGAAGCGTAAATGAAAACTCTGGAAGCGCATTTGTAAGTTCAGATCAGCGATTGAAATATGAGAAATAGTTAGCAAAACATGCAGTGTATTAAAAACGAAGTCAAAAAATTTGCCTGCGATTTATTCTTTTTCAGTTTCAGAGATAATTTATTTAGTTTCAATTTATATTTTCATTAGTTTCTTGAAAAGCTACGTTCATTATTATTGGCTCAAGAATAATTCCATACTTGACCAACCTAAAATCTGGGTGTGTCTTACCTCTGTTTTAATTTAATGTTACTTTAGATAAGTGTACGTGGGAAACCACGGCATGGCCAATCCAAAGCTATTATAAGAGAAGCAGGGGCGGTTCTAGAGGCGGGGTTTACAGGGGCCCTGGCCCCTGCTAAAATCTGATTGGCCCCTGATTGGCCCCCGTTCCTAGGGGAGGGGGGAAAAATCGATTCTTAGATGCATCGCGATGCGGACGTGGACGATTCTGAATCGATTCACAAATGTCAAAAATCGATTTCTAAAAAAAAATATATATATATATATTTTCCTAATAACGTAATATTGACGGAATGCAAAAGGCGGAACTCAAAAAGCGGACGTGCAGTGCGCGGACAGTCTGTGGCGCGCACATAACAGACGCATGATGGCTGAGCGCTAAATCCGAACGGCACCCTCTTCATTAAAAGCTAACGTATGTAAAACTGGCAATTTCATTGTGACCTATTTAGTATTTTTTGTATGAGAGCTGCTTTCTGTATTGTTTAGTTTTCACCTCAATATGCTGTAAACCGATCTGTTATACGCACGTTACTGCCCTCAACACTCACAGTGTATCAGTGCAATGCCAGTCACACAAAGTTACATTTTGACTGTGCTCTCTGCAGATGTTCATTCACTGTATAAGCTGTTTTTGATTGTGGTATACAGCAAACATTTCAAGTCATAACTCTTTATTATTTAGTTGTGTATATTAAAGAGCGGCTTTGTATATTCAGAATATGCGTAAGTCCACAAGCATTATATGAGAGCTGCTGGTAGCCTACATAATTCTATATTTTTGAACGAAAACGGTTTGTGAATTTGCTACAGCAAAATGTTTTTGTTTTTTTTGTCTGAAGGATTATATTGCTCATTGGAAATAACAGGAGGATGTTGGTTAGAAGTCTATTATTAAATGCTAGAGATTCAGAATATGCTGAAGTGTGTATTCATTTACTACAAGTATGCTGCTAGTACAGGCACACCTTTATTTTCCTGTTGGTTCTTTGGTTGGGACATATGCTGGCAAATGTAACCAGTTGACTTGCCAAATCACTTCCATTTGTTTTATTAATAAAATTTATATAGGAAGTATTGGAAGTAAGTTCGTTATGGGTCATCATACTTGGCTTTTAAAGTACCAAGTAGTAAAAAAAAAAAAATCGTTAATAATCTATAATCGCTACCCTCTGAATCGTAATCGTAATCGAATCGTGAGGTGCCTAGAGATTCCCACCCATCAATCGTCGATGAGAAGAGATGATTTCCACAGATGCAATTCCACCCCCAAACAATTAAAAATAATTTACTTTTTATAAGCGACGACATGATTATGAAACTTGAAAGGTGGAATTCAAAAAGAAGTGCATTGTGTCCTTTATGCACAGTATAAATAAATGAAAAAAATCATTACGAACTTTACTGGCTCATAATTTTTTATTAGAGCGTTTGAAAAAGGAATGACTGCCGAAATGTATTTGCACCGTACTGAATAAATGATTTTGTGTGCTTGAATGTACCCTGTATTTGGCCCCTGAATGTAACAAGTGGCCCCTTAATGGCCCCTGTTACAGAAAAATCCTAGAACCGCCACTGAAGAGAAGTAAAGTTGGTTGACTTATCTGTAGTAGTAGCCATGTCTCGCACGAGACGCTGAAAAAGAAGACAGACGTGAGCGCAGCAGTTAAACACGTTTAGTGTGTGTTTACATTAAAAAAACAAAAAAAACAATGCAAAAGTAGCGCAGCGGAATAGAAAAACAAGTGACCGGACAAAAACACGTTCTGTGTGAACCGGCTACATTTTATAGATCTAGAGTTTGTCATCTTGTAGTTCAATGAGACTTTTACTGTAGTAAAACAAGTACAAACCTATTAATGCAATGGTCAGAAGCACATTCAGCAGGACAGATATGATGATGGTCAGATTTCTCCATGGTATCTGGTGTTGTGGAGCCTCATCTGTCTGATTCCTGTCCTCCTTCATATGTGTTGCTGAAAGTGCGTAAGATCAACACTGGAGGATCCGGTAATTTCAGTTTGTACCAGAAAATCTCCTTTATATCAAGATCACAGGTTATAATCACATCAGATCATAAAGTTACTGGTGTGTTTGTTAGACTCTCTGTGGCTTGATACAACATGAACAGATCTATGAGAGAAAGAAAAACACATTTATTAAGATATAAAATCAAAAGAAAACTGACTCAATCAAATGTGACGTGAGAAACTCACAGATCTGCAGCTGTATGATCTTCATTGTCTGATCCAGATGAATAATATCTGCTATAGTGATCATTCACACATCTCGAACTGTGAGCGGAAACACAAACCTCGACCACACAGACGAGAGGGGAAGTCAGAGCTGGCCTTCTCTGAGAACATGATCATTCTTAGTTGTTTAAATCAACAAGTCATTAGAAGATACAGTGTGTGTAAATATGCCAGTGTGTTTTATTTAAATATACAAATGTTTATTTTGATTTCTCCTATTTTTTTTTTAAACACACACACACACACACACACACAACACATAACTTATATATAACCATAAAAAATTGTATACATATATATATATATATATATATATATATATATATATATATATATATATATATATATATATATATTTGCTACCAGCACCAGGTGACATAGATTTACATTTGACTAAAATGCCATTGCAAAGACTCAAGCTTAAAGAAAAACATCTGATGATCGCTTGATGAACAAATCAATAAATGTGCACGTCTGACTGGCTGTTTGTTCAGATGTTTAGTGGCAAAACAAACACGTGTGGAGTTTCCACATTTTCATAATGCAAAAATTGTCTCAGAATTTTGTTTAATTTATATTGTTAATTGTGAACATTGCTACTGTCAGTCTTATGCTCATAATAAATTGTAATCTTTGAAAAGAACAGTGATTTTACTGATAATACACCTATACATAAAATATATTTACAACACAGTAAAATAAATGATGAACGCATGATAAAGGTCTCTAAATAAGTTTTAATATGACCTAAATTTAGCAAATAGACAAAATCCACATCATTAGATTTAGTCCTTGTATGTGTTTTAAAGCACACTCAGTGAACAAACAAAGGTTCACAACACAACGGAAATGCAACTTGGTTTGATTTTGTACATTTATAGCCAATTTAGTCAATATAGTCAATGTTTTTGATTTATTGTCAGTAAATGTTTTTAAATCCTGGTTTTCTTGCTCAACACTGCCCTCTTGTGGTCAGGAGGCATTTCCTTTGTGCTGTGGCTTTTTTTTTAGTTTCAACAGAAATAAACAAATTACAAAAGCATAGAATAAAGCCAGCAGGAAACATGAAAAGGACATATTATGAAAATGAAAATCTCACATGCATAATTGGGTATTATGTTTTTAATATTTACTTGCCCCTAAACAGCACATACATTGCTGTATAAATCAATATCAAGCTCTCAGTCGCACAGTTGGCCTGAATATCAGCACATATGCATAATTATAACTATATTTCTAAGCTTTATACTTTAACAAAGAGAAAGACATATTGTCTTACTTTATATTTTCATGTAACATATCAGTGTTTGTGTTGAGTCTTGAGGTTGTTCGAAATCCATATCTTGAAGATTTTGTAGGTCTGTGTCTTGAAATTGTTTCAAGTCGTCTCCGTTTCTTGCATGAACAAACACCTTTAATAATCCTTAAAAGAGACAAAGTGAAATCAGATTTAACATTAAATTAGTATTTCAGACAAAAACATGATTTATTCACCCGCATTTCATGGTTTTGTTCTTTCTGTAATATAACAGTTGTAGTCACTATAAAGAGCTGTAACTGCAAGAGCTGTTAAAATATTCTTTAAAAAATGTAAAATAACATACTGATATTATAGTGATAATTCAAGTGCACAATGTCCACATTTGGAGACATACATGTATCATTTCACCAAAGAGTTTCTGTAAAAACCAATAAACCTCCTTTACATCAAAATCACAGTTTATCGTCACATTTTGACCCAAATCTGTTAGTTGATCAGTTAAAGTCTCCGCAGCTTCACACCATATGAGCAGATCTGTGGAATAGACACAACAGACACACTAAATATGGATTATTATTCATTAAACATTGTAAGTTATCTTGCAAAGAACAATACAATTTTCATAAAGAACAATAACATTATCATAAAGTACAATTAACTCACAGAGGTAAAGCTGCACAATCTTCATGATGTTAAAACACTTGTTTCTTTCACACGACTGTAGAGATGTAACTTTACCCCAGAGCTTTCAAATGAATAGTGTGATTAACCACAATCAAGAGGAAGTGAAAGGCAGGTTTGCTCTGGCCACACGTTTAGCGTTTTTGTCTGTTTGTTCAAAACTCAACCCTTGGCCTATATATATAATCTCTTGTCTTTTAAAAAATATATATATTTATCTCTAATTCACTGGCAGCAAAATGACCCAAGACACTGAGAACAGCTCAATTTTTCTTTCTTCAGTGTCATACAAACACATGTATTATGTTTTCTTCAACTGTATCATTCTAATCCGTGATTATTAACTCATAAGTTTAGAGGAGGTTTTAAGTTTCTGTCTCTTGACAGAATTATCCACTAATTCACCATAAACAATTTATCCTCGAAGCAAGTGAGTACTCTATGTATTTTAATTAATCTGGATTGAATTTCTTTTTGCCTAGTACTTAGTACTTATTTTTAACTAGAAAATAGTAGGAAGTGTGAAACTTATTTCTAACATGTATTATACAAAATAGTAATCTTTGTTAATGTTAGTTAATATAAATTCAGCTGTTGTTAGTTAATGTTAGCTCAGGTTCATTAAATAATATTTACAGATACAGCTTGTGCTTTTAATAATGTACATTACATGTACTATGTAATGTACTAATTAATAACTGCTGTAGAAGTATTTATTTTATTATTGTTAGTTCATGATAACTAATGAGGGTTAACTTAACAAATGGAACATAATTGTAAAGATTTACCATGGTGTTTCGTGTCATGTTTACTTGGTTAAAGTTGAAACCACTTGATGCCTGCAAGTGTGATCGTGTTGTTCATCAAGTGACCAAACCAATGGAACACTTCATTTGCACGAAACCATGCTTGTGTTAACCACAAAAAAGAAAACTGTGCAAAAGTTAGATGTTTTTAAACGTGCAAAAATGTTAAAAACAATTAATATTCATGCAAAAAAAAAAAAAAAAAAACATCTTTAGATTTATTGACATTTGTTTTCTTCACTTCAAGCTTTGTCAAATGTCTGTAAAACATCACTCATGTTTCAGCCCCAAGAAAGTTTACATCATCCATGTGGTTTACAACTTTTACTGCTGAGCATGTCAGCGCACTTATAATAGAGAGAGAAAAAAATTATTATATTACTATATATAAGCAAGATCTCCACTTAAAACAGTACCAGCAAAAAGTGTTACTATCATACACACACTGCATATTTACATACAAAGCAGCAAACTCATAAATGGAAATTAAAATCCACACATATAAAACATAATAACAGTAAATTTTAGTTTGTTAAAAAAAAAGCATATGTAGGCACACTTCGTATTCATAAAGTGTATCACATCATACATTGGCTGTAGACAGTAGTGCTCTGCTCCTGACTAGGCCTGGTGTTACTGGAGCACATGAAGAAATCAACTTCAGCACACTGAAAGAGGACCATATTATATATGAATGGCCATATACAGTATGATAGACATAATGTACAGTCAGCTGGTCATAAACATTTCAGAGCATTTAATGAATCTTGTGCAGCTTGAAGTTGCAGTGTAAGAATCTCCAGGATAATAGAGGACAAAATAAGATAACATATATTAATATTGAAGATCTTACCTGTGGATTATTTGAGTTTTGAGCCGCAGATTTTCCAGTTGCATCAATGAAGCTCTTCACCATTCCTGAAACAACAGTGAATATGAATATCACTGAATTCATACATTGTAACAGTCCAAGAGCTGATTCACAGTGAGTGTGTTTTACTGTGAAAAATGTGAGATTCAGACCAGGGGAATGAAAAAAGTTTCTAGAGAGAAAATTTTAAAAGTTGAACTTTTTTTTGGCATTTTTAGAACGCCATGTCTCGAACGAGACTCTGAAACAGTAAGCGTTTACATTAAAAAACAATGCAAAAGTAGCGCAGTGGAATAGAAAAACAAGCGACCGGACAAAAACACGTTCTGTGTGAACCGGCTACATTTTGTAGATCTAGAGTTTGTCATTTTGTAGTTCAATGAGACTTTTACTGTAGTAAAACAAGAACAAACCCATTAATGCAATGGTCAGAAGCACATTCAGCAGGACAGATATGATGATGGTCATATTTCTCCATGGTATCTGGTGTTGTGGAGCGTCATCTGTCTGATTCCTGTGGACGGAGTCTGTAAAATGTTTGTAGTTCAGTCTTTATTCCAGTTTCAGTCTTTAACAGAACAATAAAACTATTATTAGATCTTCATACAGTATATTCAATCTGGAATCCATCATGTATAAAGATATGAAATGATAAAATAACTCACCGCTGATGTAGATTTTGGTGCCATTGTTGAATTTTAGTGGTTTACTCATTTTTACACAATAATAAACTCCTAATTCATCAATGGTGATATTTCTGATGAACAGACGACTGTTAGTTTTCACTGAGTATTTGTGTTTAAAGCTGCTGTTTTCATATTCACCTCCTTCAACTGTGCTAAGATAAGAGCGTAAGATCAACACTGGAGGATCCGGTAATTTCTGTTTGTACCAGAAAATCTCCTTTATATCAAGATCACAGGTTATAATCACATCAGATCCTAAAGTTACTGGTATGTTTGTTAGACTCTCTGTGGCTTGATACAACATGAACAGATCTATGACAGAAAGAAAAACACATTTATTAAGATATAAAATCAAAAGAAAACTGACTCAATCAAATGTGACGTGAGAAACTCACAGATCTGCAGCTGTATGATCTTCATTGTCTGATCCAGATGAATAATATCTGCTATAGTGATCATTCACACATCTCGAACTGTGTGCGGAAACACAAACCTCGACCACACAGACAAGAGTGTCACGGTTGTTAGAGCCGCTGTCTCTCTCTCATCTTGTGTGTGTGTGTGTGTGTGGTGTGCGCTCTGATTGTTTTGTGTGGGCGTTACCGCTGATTGTCTGATTCTCTCATCAGCGCCAGCTGCATTCCATCAGCCAGCTTATTTAATGCCTTGTCTTTCGTCTTGTGTTTGTCAGATCGTTGTTGGAGCTTCCCCGTGTCGTTTCCTGTTCCAGTTCTCCTCGTGTGTTATCTATTCTGATTTTGAGTTCATCGTGTTGTGCTGATTCCTGTTCCAGTCTCATTGTGGATTCTACACTTTGATCATCACTCATCACTCCGGGGAATTCTACACTCAGTTCATCACTCACCTTTCCGGGTTGCCCATCAAAGTCCCTGCGTCTCCACTCTCCTGCTGTCTGCAGCGTGTTGAACTGTTGTATTCCCAATAAAGAGATCTTTTACTTGCAACTTGCATCCGCATATACTTTACGTAACAGAACGATCTGACCAACGTTATGGATGCAGCAAGTTCCGTTTCACTGACTGAGTTCATCAACCACAGTATCTCTCGGATGGATCAGCAGCAGGAGAGTATCACCAGCACGGGGCGCGCTGTGTAAATGCAGGTGTCCGAGCTCTCCCAACAGTCCCAACTCCTGAGAAATCCCACTGCACCGCCCACACCGCCAGTTCCCCCCACACCACCGGAGCCGAGCAATCGACCTGAGCCACGCCTACCTGTTCCTGAGAGCTATGCTGGTGAGCCCAATTTCTGCAGAGCCTTTCTTACCAGATGTTCAATGCACTTCTCCCTACAGCCCAGGACCTTTGAAAGAGAGGAGTCCAAGGTGGCGTTTGTGCTCACCCTTCCCACGGGTCGAGCGGCACTATGGGGAACAGCGGTGTGGGAGAACCAAGACCAATGCTGCGCCTCGTTCCAGGCACTCGCCATTGAGATGAGGAGGGTCTTCGACTGTGCGGTGGCAGGCAAGGACGGTGCCAGACTCCTCGCGGATCTCAGACAAGGTGATCGTCCGGTCACCGACTATTCCATTGAATTCCGTACATTGGCGGCAGAGTGCAAATGGAACAAGGAGGCGCAGTGGGACATGTTCCTGCATGGGCTGGCCGACCATGTCCAAAAAGAGATATATCTTGGACCTTCCCCAGAGTCTTAACGGACTAATCGACCTGGCGCTGCGAGTGGATGCTCGCCTCAACCGCATGGACTGGTACACTCGTCCTATCTGCAGACCCGGAGGCGCTGAAGGCCGATTGACCAGCGAGGGAGACACGGTCGGTCCCGTCGTCGATCACGAGCCCATGCAGGTGGGGAGAGCTCGGCTTTACCGGGAGAAGAGAGAGAGGCGGAGATCCCGAGGACTATGCCTTTACTGTGGAGGAACGGGCCGTTTCATACATTCTTGTCCGGTAAAAGAGCAAGCCTGGTAGTAATGAAGAGGCTACTATCGGGTGGGATCTCCGCCGAGAACTCTCCATTCATCATCCACTCTCCTTCCGGTAAGACTGGGATGGGCCAACCACACACACACCTGCCAAGCCTTACTGGACTCCGGAGCCGAAGGTAATTTCATGGACATTCACTTCGCTCACAAGTTTCATCTCCCCATCACACCATTCACCAGTCAGATCTCTGCTGCTTCTCTCCCTCCGCATCGTCCCTATGACTGTGCTATAGATTTACTGCCAGGTAAGTCTCCACCCAAAGGCAAACTTTACTCTCTTTCTGTTCCTGAGAGGGAGGCCATGGAGAAATATATTTCTGATTCTCTGGCAGTGGGGTTCATCCGGCCTACCTCTTCTCCAGCGGGGACGGGATTCTTTTTTGTGGGGAAGAAGGATGGTTCCCTGCGACCTTGTATTGATTACCGAGGGCTGAACAACATCACGGTAAAGAATACCTATCCTTTGCCGTTGATGTCTTCAGCTTTCGAGAGGTTGCAGGGAGCATCCATTTTCACAAAATTGGATTTACGTAACGCCTATCATTTGGTTCGTATTCGGAAGGGGGATGAATGGAAAACCGCCTTTAACCCCCTGAGGTCGGCTATCGCGCCGGCGCGATAGGCTCGTTTTTTTCCTTATCAGTGCAAAAAAGAATCAAAATACTAATATTAATTTGTATCTTATATGCTTGTATTATACATCAATCGATCCTGTTAAGTGTGTATTTTTTTGTGTATACTCATAATAAAAACAAAGTGTTGTGCTTTTCGCCAAATAAAGAAAAATAAACATGATGCGAGTTCTGCCTTCTCTCTGTCAGTGCAGTCCATTCTGAAATGTGTCCGAAAATGAACAATAACTCAGCGAATACTCAGTCAAACAGGCATACAGACACACAGGCATGAAGCTTGAATTCTCTTCTTTTAAATGAAGTAATTTATATAAAAAACAAATATTCTCAGTTCATGTACTATGTATAAAAAGAGAGAGATGTCAGTCATTCTCATCTCAGCTCATTAAGTTGTAATGTGACCCCGCCCACGGAGAGCGCGCGCTATTCAAACGCAAATGTGAGGTGATCCAGGCAAACCTGTGTACATATGCAAACCTGTATACATATATGTGTGTGTGTGTGTGTGTGTGTGTATATATGAAGAGTTCAGATGCAAAAGCCTCTAAATGCCATCTGAAATTTTCTTCTAGAATGATCATTTTTATGAAGCTTGTATATTTAAGTTCAATCATTTCTATATATATATATATTGCTCTTGTATTCTTTCTTGTGGCTATAGGTGACACACCTGAATGAATGGCTCATTAAGTATGCAGGGGCATTGTCTCATCAGGTGTGAACTACTAAATATTCATGTTGGTGCTGGATCGTTTACGCCCCATCCGCATATTGCCTTTCCAAACTAAAAGTGTTTCACAAAATTTAAATCAATGTATCGTTTTATGTGAATGATTAGGCAGGATGATTTTCACATCATTTTGAAGAAAAAACTCTAGTCTTATTGACACATATTTAGTATTTATGTGTTTTGTGGCCTTATTTCAGAAACTTTCATTTTTAGTTTTTTCAATAACCATGCATAAACATTATTCTCTCAAAAATGAAAACATGTACATACATGTTGCTCACATATTATGGTAGCCCTGTTTGTGCTAAATAGAGTGTGATTACACCTTTGCCATTAATATGTTTATAAGCAACTGAAAAAAGCACAAATGTCAGGGCATGTCAGAACATCTCAAGGACCCCAAAAACACCTCAGACCCCAGAGGGTTAACACCCCCAGGGGACACTTCGAATACTTGGTCATGCCTTTCAGGCTGTCCAACTCCCCGGCGGTTTTCCAGGCACTCGTTAATGATGTGCTGAGAGATATGGTACATCAGTTCATATATGTCTACCTGGATGACATATTGACTTTTTTTCATCTTCTCTCCAGGAACACGTTCAGCACGTCAGACGAGTGCTTCAGAGGCTGCTAGAGAATGGGCTTTTTGTCAAGGTGGAGAAATGCGATTTTCATCCACAGTCTGTTTCTTTTCTAGAATACATCGTCTCGTCTGAGGGAGTACGTATGGACCCTGACAAGGTTAAGGCTGTGGTAGATTGGCCAAGTCCAGATTCCTGTAAGGCCCTACAGAGGTTTCTGGGGTTCGCCAATTTTTACCGGCGTTTCATTTGCAACTTCAGCCAACTAGCCG
Organism: Abramis brama; assembly: GCF_963993115.1. Taxonomy (NCBI): domain Eukaryota; kingdom Metazoa; phylum Chordata; class Actinopteri; order Cypriniformes; family Leuciscidae; genus Abramis; species Abramis brama. The sequence continues at coordinate 10,756,749 of NC_139968.1, read as the reverse complement.
CGCCTCTGACCGCCTTGACCTCCCCCAGAACGACGTTCAGGTGGTCTGATACAGCTGAGGCTGTATTCGCCAAACTTAAGAGCCGCTTCATTTCAGCCCCCATTCTTATAGCCCCTGATCCCTCACGTCAGTTCGTGGTGGAGGTCGATGCGTCAGAGGTGGGGGCGCGTTTTTGTCCCATCGTTTATCACCCACCGAACGTAATAATGACATTGGTAACGGAGAATTGTTGGCAGTCAAGTTAGCGTTGGAAGAATGGCGTCATTGGTTAGAAGGGTCGGGGGTACCTTTTATCGTTTGGACTGATCATAAGAACCTGGAATATATCAGGTCTGCCAAAAGACTTAACTCCAAGCAGGCTTGGTGGGCACTTTTTTTCGGACGATTTGATTTTTCTCTCTCGTACCGCCCGGGTTCCAAAAACGTCAAACCCGATGCCTGTCTACTCCCGAGTGTATTTTACCCGAAACATTAGTGGTCTCCACTCTTACATGGGAGGTCGAATCGAAGGTAAGAACGGCCTTAGAAGGGGTAACGCCTCCGCCCGGTGGCCCACCGAATCAATTATTTGTGCCGGAGGGGTTACGGTCAGACGTCATTCAGTGGGGGCATTGTTCCAACGTTGCGTCAGGAGTTAATCGCACCAGATTTTTGTTCAAGCAACGATTCTGGTGGCCATTAATGGCTCACGACATTCGCAATTTTGTTTTGGCTTGTTCGGTTTGTGCCACTGGTAAGACTTCCAATCGACCCCCAGATGGGCTACTCCAACCACTGTCTGTCCATTTGAGACCCTGGTCGCACATACCGCTAGATTTCATTAACCCAGGGGAAAACGGTTGTTTTGACCATAGTGGACCGGTTCTCGAAGGCGGCTCATTTTATCTCCTTGCTCAAATTACCATCTGCCAAGGAGACAGCGGTAACTGTCGTAGATCACGTCTTTCGGCTACATGGCCTCCCGATGGACGTGGTTTCCGATAGGGGACCCCAATTTGTGTCCACATTTTGGCAGAGTTTTGTAAGTTACTGGGTGCAACTGTCAGTTCATCTTCTGGGTTCCATCCCCAAAGCAATGGCCAAACCGAGAGAGCCAACCAAGATTTTGAGAGTGTTGCGATGTTTGGTGTCCAAGAATCCTTCCTCTTGGAGTCAGCAACTCTCTATGTTTGAGTACGCTCATAACTCGTTACCAGTGTCATCCACGGGCCTCTCTCCATTTGAGTGTAGCATAGGTTACCAGCCACCTATTTTTCCCAGTCTGGAATCCGAACTCACACATGGAGTAGAGCCCGTGAGACTCTTCTTCAGGTGGGGGCTCACACCAAGGCTAAGACCGATCGCCACCGGTCGAAGCCTCCCGTATACGTCGTGGGTCAAAAAGTGTGGCTTTCTACCAAGAACATTCCGCACCGTTCCATATCTAACAAGTTAGCTGCCAAATTTATTGGCCCGTTCCCTGTCACCAAGATCATTAGTCCAGTGGCAGTCCGACTCAAACTTCCTCCGGCGTACAGGAGAATTCATCCCGCCTTTCATGTATCCAAAATTAAATGTTTCATTCACACATTAATCCGCCGGCCCCGGTTCCCCCACTGCCGCGACTCGTAGATGGGGAACCAAAATATTCGGTAAACCGTATTCTGGACTCGAGACGGAGGGGATGCGGATTCCAGTACTTGGTGGATGGGAAGGTTACGGTCCGGAGGAGAGAAGTTGGGTACCTGCTAGGGACATCCTGGATCACTCCCTTATCGATGTTTACAATCGGTAGGTAGGTTCATCGGGGAACACCAGAAGGCGTTCCTAGGAGGGGGGACACTGTCACGGTTGTTAGATCCGCTGTCTCTCTCTCATCTTGTGTGTGTGTGTGTGTGTGGTGTGCGCTCGTGTGGGCGTTACCGCTGATTGTCTGATTCTCTCATCAGCGCCAGCTGCATTCCATCAGCCAGCTTATTTAATGCCTTGTCTTTCGTCTTGTGTTTGTCAGATCGTTGTTGGAGCTTCCCCATGTCGTTTCCTGTTCCAGTTCTCCTCGTGTGTTATCTATTCTGATTTTGAGTTCATCGTGTTGTGCTGATTCCTGTTCCAGTCTCATTGTGGATTCTACACTTTGATCATCACTCATCACTCCGGGGAATTCTACACTCAGTTCATCACTCACCTTTCCGGGGTTGCCCATCAAAGTCCCTGCGTCTCCACTCTCCTGCTGTCTGCTCCTGCTGTCTGCAGCGTGTTGGACTTTGTTGTATTCCCAATAAAGAGATCTTTTACTTGCAACTTGCATCTGCGTATACTTCCCCTTTCAAAGAGGGGAAGTCAGAGCTGGCCTTCTCTGAGAACATGATCATTCTTAGTTGTTTAAATCAACAAGTAATTAGAAGATACAATGTGTGTTAATATGCCAGTGTGTTTTATTTGAATATACAGATGTTTCTTTTGATTTGCTCCTCAAAAAACCACATAACTTTTATATAACCATATAAAATTGTATTTTTTTTTTTTTTGCTACCAGCACCAGGTGACATATCAGATTGAGCTTAAAGAAAAACATCTGATGATATCTTGATGAACAGATGAAACCAAATCAATAAATGTGCATGTCTGACTGGCTGTTTGTTCAGATGTTTAGTGGCAAAACAAACACACGTATGGAGTTTCTACATTTAATTACTAGAAAAATAATGCACACCCGAGGTGGTAATGCGGTCACGACGCGAAGGGTGTGCATTATTTTTCTAATAACTCAACAGCCCAGAGTCAATTATTCCGCTTATACTACAGTTACCACACCTCGAAACATTGTTCAGATGATGTATTTCAAGACGTTTGTCAAGTTTTTGTCATTAAAACGCTCTTGTATGTAGGACTAATTTCTTACGCATCTAATCCCATGCCTCCGTTACTAATTCCAAAACGTCATTTTAGAGTTAGTAACGGAGGTTTGAGCCACCGATAGCAGACTAATGCTGGGGACACACTTAATGACTAGCTGAAACATTCTAAGACTGACTGTTTCCATCGACTGCAGCAGATTTTAAACACCGACTGTGTGTAAATAATGTTCTGTTATGTTGAGAATAAGAGTTTCTGTGTTGGAGTGTTGGGGGTCACCTGTGGATTGTAGTGGATTGAATTGTAGAGCCCCTCCTAGTGCTCCAATATATTCCAGAAACTTAAAAAAGCGGTTTCACTTTATTTTGATGGTCCCTTTAACACATTCTGTTGTCTAGAAGTAACATTGCACCTACATGTCTACTATCTCTCATTAGAGTATTAGTAGAGTATTAGTAGACTGGTAGGGTTAGGGTTAGAATAAGTTGACATGTAGTTGCAAAGTTACTTATAGTCAGTATAATGTCTGTTGGAGGACCATCACAATAAAGAGTTATCAGATATTAAGCAGACAGTCTACTAATACTCTAATGAGAGTTAGTTGACATGTAGTTGCAAAGTTACTTATAGTCAACAGAATGTTCAAAAGGGACCATCAAAATAAAGTGTTACCAAAAAAGCTACTAAACTTTACTGTAATATGAAATATTTTTACTGAAAATTGTATATAACATAATTTAAATAATTAATTTACTTTTCCAACAAATGTCACAAGTCCCAAAAAGTACATACTGTCATATTAAGAACATCTATGTCAGGAATATTGTAAATTACAGCAATTAAAATAAATAAAATAAATTGGCTGCCAAAAATATAAATATTGCGAGTTGTCATTGCAGGTATGGTTTAAAGACACTACAAGAAAATATTTATTTGTTATTAGTTTGTTCAATATTAAAATAGTTCAACATAAACCTATTTTAGTTAATAACTACTTTGATGTTTAACATTACAATTCCAGGAGTCTTTACAGTGGACCTTACATTTCAGATAAAGACTTTCAATATGTTCTCATGAACCGCTAGAATCTGAGTTTTCATAGTCAGCTCTGGATGTGTTAATTGAGTTTATAAAATATAAACACATGTTCAGTTTTCAGCCAAGCTGATTTGTGTGTAAAATCTCGAATGAAATAAAGAACATCACTTTTGTTTGCATTTACAGAGATGTTGACTGATTAAACATAGGCCTATCCTCCTGAGATTCAGACATATCTGACCTCTATAGAGTATGAATAAACATTTTGAGATCACAATTGTTACATTTTGTAAGCGAATCCGCCATGGCATGAGTGCAATTGGCTTTTAAAGGGAATGGGAGATGAGACTCTGATTGGTTTATTTCACATTATCCCAAAACACACATTACTCATTAAGAGAATAGGGACAACCCTTTTAGACCATGCGCCGGGTGCACCGACCATTTTTCCCGTCGCTAAACTAGAAAAGTGGATTCGGACACGCCCTAAGTTAACTTGCGCCGTGCGCTTTAGACCATGTGCTTAGAACAATAAAATAGGGCCAAAAACCCAAAATGTTATATTTTATTAATTTTATTTATTTTTGGTACATTGTTCAGTATTATATTGAGAGCACTTCTTGTTAAACTGTTTACTTTTGCGAGGAAGAAAATACTTCAAATAGGCTGCAGTATGTCTACCAGTTGTGAAGTTGTGTGACAGTTTTATAATTTTTATTTGCACTACAAAGAGTGTATATATATATACAGTATATATATATATATATATATATATATATATATATATATATATATATATATATATATATATATAATATTATTTATTCATTTTTGGTACATTTCTTAAGAAGCATAATTTATTTTTAGACTTATTTGTTGGCCAGTTGTGGTCTGTGCAATAAATATAAAAAGTTCTAAACCATATATTGTGTTATATACACCACTATAGTGATGATTATATTAGCAATATATATTGAATTTAATAGGTGTCTCTTACATTGTCCCACAGTAACATTAAAATAGTGTAGATTTGTGTACAATGTTTTATAATTATAATTTATTCTATTTAGTGTCCATTTCATTCATTTTACATATTTAATATTGGGGTCATCCAATATATTTGACATATTTGAACATAAAAAAAGAAAGAAAAGTATCTCAATAGTTACTTTCCCAGATAATTAGTTACTTTTATAATGATGTAATTCAGTTAGTTACTATTTGTGAGAAGTATCTAGTAACTATAACTAATTACTTTTTAAAGTAACATGCCCAACACTGCTAGTATGTAGTTAACGCTGGACGCAGCTTTGCGGTAACAATAGATACAACATAAACTACGTTAATTATTTCAGAGCAAGTCAGAATAAATCCAAATGTAACAGTTTATTATTAGTCAGGTAAATGTATCATGCCAATTACATAATCAAATCAAAGATAATCAATACAATAACATCAAATGCTCAGAGATAAAGAGTAAAAGATGCACACCTGACATTAGATAAAATATATAATGCTGAGCGTCCAATTACGGACTGATCTGACTACAATATCACACTGAGCCTCTTGCAACACCTCTTTAAATAATCAGCCCAAGACAGAAACCTCTTTCAAATGGAAACATGTGCTAACAATGGGAATTTGCTTTAATCAGAGTCTTTAGAGTTTACACCTTTTGAGGGCAGAATCCATTTGCATGAAAGACCCACCCTCCTCTGTAAGGAAGATATCTCTAAACTCCTAAAAGCTTTATTAGCTTTTGGTTTGTTTCTGTGGGGATGAGACCGTTGTACTGATATTTTCATTAGATATTTTCAAATGATACCAAACATGTATAGTGTTGTATGATAATTGTTCACATTAAACCATATAGATTTTTGGGTGGATTTCAGGTTATCCAGCATGAGGAGAGAAGGGATGGGTGATGAGGAGACTGTAAGGGTGAGGTGTGAACTGCTCGTGTGGTTCGTATCAGATGGCGTTGGTACTAATGCAAGAGTGTTCAAATGTTAATTCTCAGGAGAGTCTTTGTTTCTTCGAGGAATCGTCGTTTTTTCTGTCCGTTCTGGCTTTCAAATCTTAGCTCAATGCTGTCTTTAGTGATGACAGCGGGCTCCATGGAGAAGTCAATCCCAGTAAATTCAAGTACTTTGGCTAAAATTAAAGGGTCACAACATAAAGAACAATTATTTTGGATGCAATGAATGCTGTCATGAAATGATTTTTGTAATCATCGCAGTCAGTGGTTAATAGTGTTTATTCATAGCACCATAAATTGTTGCCAGCTGGGTGTTAATGATGGTTTCCATCTTGGAGCAGACCTGAAACAGCAGATAGTTAATATTGACATGGAATGAGACTCTTGGTTTCTGTTCAGTAATGTCCAGTGTATCCACATTCATGTTCAACGGTCTGTGAAATAGAGTTCAGGGCATTATTTCCTCTTCAGAAGCTTCATTTAACTCACTGTATTAACCTCTATATATGTGTCTTTCCACAGACTTGTTGAGGCTGCTTTGAACAGGCTCCAGATTTGAAAAGACATATTCACATTAACCAATTTATTTTTTCCATCTGTTAAATTTAGCAAACAAATGTTGTTCTTGTTTTTTGTCTGTTTATGGTGTGTTTTTATTAAAAATAGAATTGAGTGAAGAATTTTACCAGTTTGTTACTACTATTCTTTTTTCTAATGATTTATTTGATTAAAATTTGTGATATCAACATTATACTAACTCTGATCCCTGGTTTCCAGTCACTTGAATTTCGGCACTCGTAATTGTTAAAGTGACTCCAGTTGTAGGAACAAGCTCCTGCTCCACTTTATATTTTAATATAAAATATACATTTTATTTAGCAGGAGGATATTGTAGGAACACTGGTCTCACCCTGTAAATGTATACTGTTCGTAGAGAAAGGTTTGTTCTGGAATATCCTTGTCTTGGATGTACTGTTTGAGCATCTCAGTAGCCTTACCTACAACTGTCAAAACAAACAAACTTGTGTACTGCTTAAAGATTAGGTTTTTGGATCTGTTCCTTAATTTTTATGACACGAAAGATGCAAACCCATCAGGGATCTATATTCTTATTCAATGAAAACGTGTAGCCTACATGTGATCTGCATGTCCATGTAGTGTTTTGATTATTGAACTACATATTATAAAGATTATTCACAGTTAGACGCATGTTAGTCACAGGTCAAAAGTCACAAAATAGAATAGAATATAGAACTAGAATATTATTACAAAAGATTCCATTTACAAAGTTAAAATATAACTCCCTTCTCCATTTATACTCATTGGAGATTTTAATAGTCATAATAGTCATTTAATGTTCATCATATGCGGTAGTATCCATGGCAACACTAAATGAATAAGGATTGAAGATGTTATAGAAAACCATGCTCTATGTCTACTAAATGTTGTGTCAACTTCTTATTTACAACGAGAGGACATACCAGGCAAGCAACTGATTCAACAATCTGTCAACCTTAGATTAGTCTTAGACCTCTCATGGCATGACCACAGTGGAAAAGACAATTTTCCAATTATTATAACCATTAAAGTAGAGGAGAAGAATCAAGCATAACAAAAAAGGTCAATTAAAAAGTGAGGATTATGCAATTAAAAAAATGCTTATATCCATAGCTAATAATACAGCCTGGTCTCATTGTTAATACGTAGTATTAATACGTAATTTTCAAAGATAGAAAACGTACGTTTTGTACGTTTGGATAGATGCTGAAACGTATGATATGGACGTATCTGCAACAATTAAACGTAACATAATTACGTTTTTACAGCTACAAAACGTTAAATATGTACGAATCTTTCATATCATTAATATATCTGTATAATTTACCTTTTACCGTTTTATAGATCCCTTAACCCTACTCCCAACCTAAACATAACGTTACCCATTTTATACTGAATATAAAAAGGATAAAACGTACAGAGATGTGTAGGGAAATGGCAATTTTATTAAAGGGATACTTCAGGATTTAGCATTAAGCTTTGTATTAGTAGAAAACCTGTAGTATTTTCGAATTACCATGCTTTCCACCCTCATATCCCCCTGAGACAAGAGATTTATGTATTTTTTGTCTGGAAAAAATCCTCCGATGACGCAAAAATCGTCATTTTGCGTCATCGGAGGATTTTCTGGCCAGAGGCTAAAGACTACAGCCAGTAGGAGTGGCTGTCCCGCATGTTCTCAACCCGCCCATAGAGGGTGGGATCTCACTCACAGAATGTACACACAGTCAGCCGTCTTTCTTTGGAAGCTAAGCTAGCAGGCTCTTGTAATGTGGAGAAAGCCGAGTAGTAGGAGAAAGCTGAGTAAGTAGGGGTTACCATCCTCCTTTTCCCGGACTTGTCCGGCGGGCGAGATTGTTAAAAATGTACGGGATTCAGCTTTTGCGTTCTGCGGTCGCCATTCATTGTTTACATGCACACCTTTTGTTTCAATCTAACTGAATTCATTCCGATTGGTGAATCTGAATGTAGTGTTTACATGAACGCTAAACAAGTGATCGGTTGATGTGCGTTTTACCATTGCTAAGAAAATTCCCGCTCCTCCGTGAGAGATGCGAGACCCGGCGCGTCTCAGTAATGACGCCACCGGCCTCGCGCCGTTCTCCCGCGGCCGTCGGCCTCGTCCTGCTCGCCACAGTAAACATGATGAACGGCGACTGTAGAACGCAAAAGCCGAATCCCGGACATTTTGGGCGATCTCTAAATCCCTGGCAAACTCATCACGTAGGCTAGCCTTGTTGTTTGTTTTCAACTGCGCACTCTTACCGGTAGGCGTGGCCTCCTAAGGCAGCGAAGCAAGTGCATTCTGGGAGTTGTTGTCTTTCATCCACATAAGCCAAAAATAAATTTTCTGTCTTTTCTCAGTCTAAAAGGCTCCAAATTCAAAAATTTCTTTACATTTCTTCTACTTAAATGACCTATTTTAAATACACATTCATCTTCCCAGAGGTGACGTATCCCTTTAACAATATAGCATTAAAATATTTTTTTAGCAGCTAATCCTACTCCTACCTCTAAACCTACCCATAACAATTTCTTAAAACTACATAGACTACAATTATGAAGAAAAACAACATACGTGTAATCACAATAATTTATTTATTGCGAAAATGTCAAAACCGGTACCAAAAGTCGTTCACATGACGATGTGTTGCAGTCACAGTCCTCTCTTTCAGTATATAATAGTTTTGAATGAGGTACAGAGCAGACTTTAAGTTATTAATCCATGAAAATGTTAATCCGGCTTCGCTCTGTGTGAAGGCGCGCGCGCTTCTCCATTTCAAATGTAGTTTACGACTGAAATACGGCATGTCGCAATCTGTGACGAACATAGACGAACAGGCGAGAGAATTCATCAAGAGCGGGATTTGACAGTTACGGACTGCGCTGCTGTGATAGCCTGTGAAATGGAGATGAAGATCACTCACTGGATAAAGGGCTGAATTTGGATCTCTTTCTTGCAAACGTATGGATTCTAAAGATTTGGATTATATATCAAGCTAATAAAATTGATGTCTTTTGTGAATTTATGTTGGGTTTTGGTGTATTATTGTTCTATTGGAGATAGATATTAAATATTACAAAATGGTTACGTTAAACGATTAAATAAGGTATTTTTAAGGTTTTAGTGTATTCTTGTTTAACTGCATAGGCTAATCCTCCGAAACGAGTTTGCAGCAGAAAGCACGAACAGAGCGAAATGTTATTAGCCTATTTCTTGAGTAAACTGCATTTAATAAATGCGACTGAAAACGTAGGCTAATTGATAAGACATTTGAATGCAATAGAGTCAAAACATTAATGCCACGATTTCAATATGCATAAATAAGAATACGTACAAATATGTATGTCGGTAGAGTTGTTCATACGTAAATAATTTACGTTTTTGTGCTGTTAATACGTAAATATTTTACGTTTTAGTGCTGTAAATACGTCAGTATTATACGTTTCTGTGTGTATAAAACGTAAGTAAATGTACGTATGGTAGAATTTACACTTTACGTAAAAATACACACGTATTCTCATGAGATCACGTTGCATAATACAGTTCCAAGAACGTCTTCAAATTCAAAATGCAGACAGCTTCCATGGTTTGATGACAAATGCAAAGAAGCTGTTAAAGTGTAGAAAAAAAACTTAAAGACTCTTCTTCAGAAATCCAATCAATATAAATCTCTTTTTTTTAATTAAGTAGATCACAAGCAAGGAGAACAATAAATTAAGTAAAAAGGGAGCTGAAGAAAAATTGTGGATGCAGTTCATCATACTAGTGTGTTTTAATGTTTAATGTTTGTTTTAAAAAAACTTTTAAATCTCTTATTATGCTATATTATCACCAAATACTGGATTCAATATTTTTGTGTACATGAATGTGTGTGTGTGAGTGGTAGCGCAAGTGCTGTATCTTTGCAAGTACAGTGTATATGTGAACAACATGATAAACACGGCACGCTCCTGAAAACTAAATGTTTCTCTTATTTTTTATCTCTCCCATTCATTTTCAATGGGTGGTCTAGTGTGATAAATTGTACAGAATATTTAAAAAGTTTATTCAGTATTGCCAAAATTACCCCCAAATGATTTAGGTGCATAAGCTCAGATAAAGGAGGCATACAATGCAAAAATAAATACAAAACATGTGCTAAATGAAAGAAAACAAGTTGACAAGTCAATATTAAATCCAATATTTGATAATAATATATGTTACAGTCATGTTGAGTTTATTTTAGGTTCTTGGGCTTTCTGTTTTGTTTACATTCTTCATAGATGTTCCTTGTTGTAGTTCCCCAGCACTGATCAGTCAACATGGACACTACTAACACTAATCATCAAAGCTGTTCATCTTTTAGTTAATCATCACTGTGTATTTAAGTTCCTGCTTTTGTTCTGTTCCTTGTCAGGTATTGTTTGTGCATACACTGTCTCACAGTCACCAGCTGGTGTGCCCATGCCATGTTGACCACTAGAGGGCACTCTTTCTCTGACCTTTGCCACTCAGCCATGAACTTCAGTCCCCATAATCCTTTGCCCAGACTCATCATGAATATTGCATGCATTCACTTGTTTGTCATTACATTGTTCGTCTACTTGCACAATGTTCTCTCTGTCATTTTTCATCAATTGTAGTTGTCACACTGCATGTCTGAGCACTTTCCCTTGTCTCTTGTATTTTTGTGGATTGTTTTTGTTCTGGATTTTCCAATAAAGCTGCGTTTGGATCTTATTAAAGTCTCAGAGCAATCCGTGACAATTTACGTATCTTGTTCTGTTATTTAAATAAACCGCGTGTAATATCTTATATTTATATTTAAGATATATACACAGTTATATTTTGCTCACACTTACCTAAATCAAGTCCCGTCTTGGTTAGTATGACTGTAACTCCAGTATTTACACCTGTAACCACTGGGACCAGAGTCAACAGCACTAGAGTACACCAATAGAACATCATCTTCTCACAGACCTATAAGAGAGACACATGGGTATTTGGTAAGACAAAATAATAATTTTTCCTTGTCAGGATACAAGACACAAGTAATATTTCCCAGTCTAACTGTTTTCTCTTGAAATCATCTGCAGACTTGTTCTTGGCATTCCACCATGTAGCATTGTTTCGACATAGGGACAAGACAATGGTGAAAAATTTGTTGTCAAAACCACATAAGCTGTAGAGACTGCCTTGACAATCCATCTACTGATCATACGTTTGGAAGCTGGGGAGCCCTTCTTGGGTGACTCAAAGCATTCCAGCAACTGGTCAGACTTCCTCCACTGGGAAGATCTGAGGACATACATCTTAAGAGCCCTCACAGGCAGTGGCGTCATGCCCATTCAAAGTGAGGGGGCACGTGCCCCCTCAGATTTTTCCTCCCTGATAATTGTTTTGTCACAACTTTATTCCTATTATGCTCCATAATATACCAGAGCCTATAACGACTCAAATGTATTCTTCTGGATGTGTAATAAATCGGTCAGCATCAGCCCGCCCCTTTTTCCTAATATGGTGTCTGTGTATATCAAATCTAGAGCGGAACGCACGTTGAGCTGGCAATGTTTTACAGATGGTCTTGAAGTGGTAAGTGGGCAAAGCAACAAATCGGCATAGTTATCGGATGATATTAAAAGGTAGTGGGATTATTTGTGGTTGACCTGGAAATTTTAACTTGATCAAAAAGTTATGGATCTGATATTAGCTGCAAATTCAGAGCATTAACTTAAGTTGTGTCAGTGTAACATTATCGATAGCTAGCCTAGTCTAACCGTAAACTAGTTGGCTAACGTTACTGCCATACAAAGCCATAGTAACGTTATCTGATCGGTTTTGAAACATAATAATGAGCAGTGTAACTACAGTATTTCAATGATTTTACTAAAGTAATGTTACATATTACATTTGATTTGATTACTTTTTTACATTTCTGTCAAATATTAACCATTTTCAAATAAAAGGGGTAGTGTTAACCTTATTCAGCACTGAAATCTGTCAAACTTCTTTCAAAGTCCTTCATCACATATTAATATTAAAATAACTTAATTTCAGAGCACCACAAAGTCAGACCTCAGCACCTTTATGTACCTTTAATGTAAGATCGTTCTTGGGTCACATACCCATTTAAAATCATAACATAAAAACTGCAATGGTACTGTTTTTAAAATCATGTGTAGTAGGCCTAAGTGTACAGTAAGTGTGTGTGTAAACATGCTTTAATGAAGCAGACTTCAAAAGCTTTTGAATTTGAGCTTCTTTCATCAAACTGTCTTTTACATAAACTTACAAAATAGATACTTTAACTTAGTCCTCAGATAGAGGAGGGTTGCTGCTAGCTCCGTTAAGGTATTTCTGTCCCTCCCAAACTGCATTGAAATGGTATGTTTAGCAGCCAGAATTTAAAAATTTTCAGGGGGAGAAACCCCCTGACCCCTCCTAACATGATCCATATCACCCGTCAGAAAACAATTGCATCGTCTCAGATTGTGCCCCCCCAGAATTTTGGCTTGCATGACGCCCCTGCTCACAGGGCAAAGTAAGTAAAGCCTCTCTTGGTTTGCTGACACATGTTGAGGAGGGAAAGCCTGAAAAACTATAGCTTTAGTTGGTACTTTAGGCACATATCCCAGTCTCAGGTGAAGAATTTGACCGCAACTGGGGCAAACTCTAAGCAGGAGGAGGCAACTGACAGGGCCTGCTAATCTCCTACTCTCTTTAGGGAGGGTAATAGCCAAAAGGAATGACATTTTGAGCATGAAAATTTTCTCAGAGCTTCCATTGGTTTGAAGGGAGCCAGGGAAAGCCCTTCCAGAACCATAATGTTGTGTTGGCTTAAAATGTTATGCTGGGTTAATATGCTCTGTCCACTAGGGGTCGCTACTATCCTGGAGTGTTGAGGGGAAAGGAGTAGAATAAAAGATGGAGAGTTGAGCTACTGCAGGTTTGTTACTGCTGCTTTTTCTTATATTAATACTAATGTAAGATACAACACATGGCCAAATCTCAGGCCGGGACCTTCTCATAAGCTGCAGCCCCCGTCCTCAAAATGCCACGCAGGAAACCAAATAACCAAGTGGTGTCTCCCCAAAGACCCATAGCTTAGAATAAAAAAATGTATTCGCTTTGGTACTGTTTAAAAAAAAAAAAAAAAGTGTACATTTTCAAAACTCTTAGTACAAAAATCTGATCACACTTGTAACGCAAATAGTCATTCTTTCAAATCCGGATGTTCAGAGTATTTAATCTGATGTCATTGACTGTTTCCTTTCCCTTGTACTCTGTCCTTCTCTATGTTCACAAATTGCAACACACACACACACACACTTTGAAAATAGTGTTTATAATGTAAAAATAATTCATTATATTTGGTTATCCGTATAGGAAATACAAAGTACTATACCTGTAGAATCAATATCTATAGAAATCTATAGATGTACCAAATGATTAATTGATTAACCATTAAGAACAGTTGTATTAAATAACAGACAAATGTATTAACCTGAACGAAAAGAGATGCAAATGAAAAGTTTGATAGTAATAGCATATTGAAAGGCAGTTACTGTTATTGAAACATTTAGATGAAACACTTATTTTGTGTTGTGAAAAGGATACTTGAAAACTTTTGAAATCAGATCTTTGTGTCATTTTAAACTGCTTTATACAGAAGTAATTCAAAAGTATGAAAATACAAATGCAGCTGGTGCACGTGTAAAAGTGATACAAGGTATGCAGAGAAGACTCAAGAAGGTGTTTGTCCTATTCTATATCTTAAAGCCCATGTTGCAGGTTAACCACCACTGTCGATTAATGGGTACATAAATCACTCAAGATATGTATATCATTTTTAAAATGTCCCAAAAATGGTCTTAAAGACCAGTTTTTTACGTTTTTGGTATTAACGGTTTTTTTTTACGCAATTCGGTGATGACGTCACGTTGGGGAGAAGTGGAGGTAGCCTCAGCCTAGTATTATGGTGCGTTCAAGTCATCTCGTATAGATCGTATTTACGAGTTGAACGCACTTGAACGCCACCACAATGTCGTAAATACTTAATGCATGGTCCGAGGAGAATGAGTGGAGAATTGGTGAAGTGTCCTGGTGAGTTGCTATCATTTAGCAACGCAGCAATGAGCACTGGAGCTAGTCTACGAGCAGTGTCGACACTTTTTTTGTTTTTTACTGTCATTGAATAGCACCGTGAAAAATCAACGTTTTCTTTATATCTAGTAGCAGTGATCATGACGTTAGTTCAGATAAGTAATGGTAACCTTTGTCATAGTGTCGTAGTACTGGTAAACTTTGTCTTTGTCATCTAGAAATAGAAGGCATCATGCTAGCTATATGGCGTTTCTAAGCGTTTATCTCTTCCTCCGGTGAAAATGTTGTTGCAAACGTAGCCGCCGCGTGTCTGTCGCTGTGTTTGGCAGGTGCTTGTGTGAGCGGTGCCGTCCCATGAAAACTGCGTTGGAAAGCTTGTGCTGTTGGGAAGTGAGTGCGTTTTGGTCGCTGGTCGAGGAGCGACCAGATGTGACGTGCCTCACTCAGCATCTAGAGTTTTTACACCCAGCACAAACACAGTAACGTTAGTTCACCATTGTCAATCTACCTAGCAGCTACTATATATTTCTATATATTTATCTATCTAGCTGCTAGCTATCTATGCTAACGTTATGCTATCTGTCTGTCTGCCTATCTCTCTATATACTAGCCTATCTATCTAGATATATCTATCTGTCTGTCTATCTATATATCTAGTCTATATATCTATATCTATGTATTTATATTTATCTATAATCTGCGCTATCTGAATACTCTCGTCTGCTACTCGTCTCTCTAGTCGCTCTCAAGGCGGGCTTTGGTAAATTCTCTCCCCAACGTGACGTAATGCAATGCATTGTGGGGGAAAGGAGAATCGTTGCAAACCGCTGTAAGATAGTACCTACTTTTTCGTATTATATTCCGTTTTGTGATACCCAACAACATAAAATACAATGGATAACAGTTTAAATGTTTATTACCAACAAGTAAATTGCACAAATTCGTTGAAAAATTAACCCTGCAACACAGCCTTTAAAGTATAGGATAATGTTGAGCATGATGATGTGCATGCTGTGGATTAAATTGTGTTTTTAGCCTTTATTTCCAAATGAACACATGAACAATCAGTAAGCATTTGTATAGGCCTTGTCTGATGCAACATTTGCTATCATTTTAAAGGGGTGGTATAATGCCCCTTTTTAAAAGATGTAAAATAAGTCTCTGATGTCCCCAGAGTGTGTATGTGAAGTTTGAGCTCAAAATACCCCCCAGATCATTTCTATAGCATGTTCAATTTGAATAAGATTTGTGGGTTGAAGATTTAAAAATCTTTTTGAGGGTGAGCAAAACCCTTTTAAGTGCATTTAAGTGTCCCTTTAAATGCAAATGAGCTGCTGGGCGGAGGGTGGAGCTTCAACAGCTTGTGTGTGTGTGTTAGCAGCTTCGATTACCTCACACAGACAAGCATTTAAAAGTCAGAAACTGTTCTCCCATTTATGTTTAAACGGGAGTCGAACAATGATGGAGAGACTCAAGAAGAAGTGACAACATGTAGAATGCAACAGGGCATTTCTGAATAGTTAGTTTATGAATTTATGTTGCTGATGTGGAGTTAACTATCTTCAAGTCATTGATTAGTATATTCTGTCATGATAATCTATAAACTCACTCGTGTGGGAACTGTAGTAAGATGCCTACAGAGCGACATGCTATTGCATTTGTTACGTACTGTATTGCAATAAATGTGAAAAGATGCGACAGTTTGAGCTTTAGCCCTTAAAAAGCGATTTCTTTAAAAGCAAATATCTCCCTTTGCTTTGATTATTTCGTTGTGGTTTCCCGGTGTGCACTGAATCACCGAGCACCGTCACGAGGGATTATTCACTGGATCTGAGCACCGTCACGAGGGATCATCATTGGACTTGAGCACCAGCACCTGTTGTCCACCGAGGTCCCTGCGTCACTGTTCCACCCAGCGTTTGTGTCCGCCCGCCTGTCCTGCTGTGTTGGCGGCCATCTATGTTTTGTGTTGACCAGTGTGCTGATTACTAATAAAGAGCGTTATTGCATTTACATCCTGTTCTGTCACCTGTTACAATAATACAATGCTTACCGTGATTATTATAGCAAAACCACTCACTGAGTTTGCAAAACTAAAAGCACAAACATTGCTTTGCACTCAGTTTGCAATTTTGTAACACACACTTTGCAAAACTGTAGGTACAATCCACTGCACAGCACTCTTTTTGCGGAACTGTAAACACAACTCACTGCTTTACACTCAATTTCCAAATGATCAACACACTCCAAGCAAAACTATACACATGTATGGCTATTATTTACACTATTTTGCCAACTGTCTGGCACACTGTCACATGTGAAAACTGTTTTAGATAATTAGTTCACTTTGCAATCAGCCTAAGCACTATAAATAAGCCACAGGTAAGCTGTCCGTGTGGAGTACAATGGAGGGAGCAGGAAGAGTGAGAATTAGAGGAGGCTGAAGAAGTAGGAGGAAGAGGAGGAGGAAGAGGACGCGGAGGTGAAGAAGTACGAGGAAGAGGAGGAAGAGGACGCGGAGGTGAAGAAGTAGGAGGAAGAGGAGGAGGAAGAGGACGCGGAGGTGAAGAAGTACGAGGAAGAGGAGGAGGAAGAGGACGCGGAGGTGAAGAAGTAGGAGGAAGTGAAGAAGTAGGAGGAAGAGGAGGAGGAAGAGGATGCGGAGGTGAAGAAGTAGGAGGAAGAGGAGGAGGAAGAGGACGCGGAGGTGAAGAAGCGAGAGGGAGAGGACAACAAGGACAAGGAGGTGAAGTTAGAGGAAGAGGACAAGGAGGAGCAAGAGGAGGATGAGGAGGGGGAAGAGGAAGGGTAAGAAGAGTGTGTTATGGCAATTTTTAGATTTTCATTGATTTACAGTATTGATTTTCATTTACTTTCAGTAAGACATTGAAATGACTCTTTGTTGGACTGTACATGGTCTGCCAACATATGACTAATGTGTGTGTGTTTTTTTTCGTTTAAACACTGGGAAACAGGTGAGACGTCAGGAGGAGGCAGATTGAAAAGGTGCCTATGTCCCCTAGGGTCAGAGGCCGTCCAATTTAGAACTTGTGAGTTTGTAAGAATAAACTCAGCAGGATTAGATCACTAGCAGAGAAACCTTCCCTTGTTTAGATAAGGGCCTGTAAGCAGAAGACCTTGAAAGCAGTATAAAGACTCCTCTGCCCTCCCTTCCTGGTCGCACTTGTTTCACAGACTGTACTTTTGACTTCTGTGTGGCAACTGGGCCTTCTTGCAAGAATAAACTACTTTTTAATGATCATTTGAATTTCAGAGTGTCTCTTACACAGTGATTGATTGTTTAATGAATATTTTTGCCACAACAATTGGTGTCAGAACAGTGGGATTCCTTGGATGTGCCCTTCGGTCCCGAGAGCGGACGGTGAATTGGCCTCCTGGACTCAGAGTCACAGCCCTACCCCGAACAGTTTTGAGGGATGAGGGGCCGTTCCGCCGGGGTCCGGAGGAAGCAACCACTGGAATTAAGAAAACGAACCGTGGCAACAAAACATCTCTGGTAAGAGACAGCTAAATTATTTTCTTTTTGGGGGTTCAAAAATGATGAGTGAACATGAACCATGTTGGCTGAGTTTGCTTTTGGTACGAGCGAGAGGTGATTCGGATAATCACAATTGAGGGAGAAATTGATCTGACGGTTTCAGACCGGTTTCTACCAGACTTAGCTCGTTGGTGGACAGGGGTCCACTGGTGATTCAGGGGAATCATAACTGTTGATTAATTAGTTTTGCTCAAAATCTCTGTAAAACCTGTGGGAAATCTTGTAAAGGTGGGCAAAAGAGCCACATCAAATTGATTAACTTGTTTGCTCTTGATACGAGCAGAGAAAGGTTTTTGAGTAGGGAACTGGTCGGTCGGACCCAGACCGGTTTCTAGCGAACCTAGCTCGTGGGTGGGCAAGTGAATCAAAATTAATCAAGCGCTAGGGAGCGCTCATGGGAAGAGTTTGAGCAAAACGTAATTACAGAACTGCAGCATATTTGCTGAAACCCGTCCGATTTCGGGTTTTTAAGATAAAGATCGGATCTGCTGAAGACGTTCGGCAGATATTGTAGGACACGTGTCGAATTGTGAAATCCAGAAGGCAGATTCAGCCAAAATGGGGTCATCTAACAGTAAATGCGACCGGTTTTGTACACCGGTTTACAGTCAAATGAAGAAAAATTATGCGAAAGTTGATTAAGTACCATGATTTTCCCAGGGAGGGAATGTTAAGTGTCACTAGGCTGACAGCGGTGAGAGACTCGATGGAAGAGGGAAGTGAAAAAACAAAAGGTTGTTGTGTGAGAGACGTGTGGATTGTAAGCAAACAATCGTGTACTGGTTAGATGAGGTAGAGCGAAAAGAAGGGAAAATGATGCAGAAGGAACTGGCATGTAGGGAAAGTTGAGAAGAAATGTATGCAAAATGTATGGTATAAAATAAAATTTCTGATAGAATTTATGGAACTATTTATGAACGCCTGTTAAGTCAAATTAAGTGATGTAAAATAAGGAATGAAGTTTTTATTAAGCAGAATGGGGAACAATTATATTTTACTGGTAAAATAGTGATGTCTAGAGAATTTTCATAACAAGAGTTGAAGGAGCAAGCAGCTATAATGGCTGTCTGTGCGATTTAGAAATTGAGATATAAGTAATGATATTTTGTTTTTTGTGAAACAGCAGAGATAAGTGGGACTGAGAAAATAATGATAACATTAAGTTGAATCTGCAGACTAACCATTTGATAGAGGAACATTTAATGAAATTGATGGCATAAAGTACAAATGTTTATACTTTATGAAGAATCCTGAAACAAACAGTGAAACAGAAGAGAGCAAACGCTGTAAGCAGCTGTGCTCTGAAGCTTTGACTTCAAAGAAATGTGAAGTTAAAAAAAAAAGAAAAAAAAAAAGAAAATGTTTATTGAAAACCCTTATGTTGAGTGATTTTCTGTGCAACTTATGGAAATTAATGTGCTGCCAATAATAATGATGAAGATTATGATTTGGCTGTTGTGATTGAATCCGCCACTGGTGGACTGTAAAAGAATACAGAGAAATGCTTATCAGTGGCTCTGTTTACATTCCTGATGGGGACACACTGCTTCAAGGGTGTGCAGTAAGTTGGAGCCGTTTGCAAGCTCAATGATCAAACTATAGGCAAAGAGAGTGTTTTAATTGTGGTCAGCAGGGCCATTTAGTCCGTAATTGTAAATGGACACTCAGAAAAGAAAGTGATAACGTGAAAGTGACGTGTATTAATGTGGGTTTTTGAAAGTAGAACAGTATTTAAATGACGATGTTAAAGTTTTCGTCTGAGAAAGAATTAAGAATGTGAACGCAGTGCTACAGAAAGTGAAAAGAATGTGCAAGTAAATAAGGGAGAAAAAGGCGTTGAAGGAAAGTTAATAGATGGAAGTCGTAAGAAGATTGAAGGTTAAAAGAAGGTTGAAAGATTTAAGTCGTAAGGGAATCCTTTTGAAGGAAAGAGCTAGTGAATTGATGAATACAGGTTGATGTAAAATTAATGACTCCAACAAATGAGTTGCAAAATATTTTAAAAGTACCGGTAACTAAAAGGATGATTGTGTTTTGAATGAAACGCTTTGATAAGGTTTTAGATGATATAGAGAGACAAATCTAATGAGTTGTATCACAACTTGTAATAAAATGCATCACAAGCAGAGAGGGCAGCCTCAAAAGTTAGTGTGAATCCTAAAAGAAGATTGATAAACTCCAAGAGAAAACACTGAAGTCAGGTATTAAATTATGGTAATTGAGAACCTGACAACTAAAATTGAGATGAAATGTGAAACGTTATTAAGAACTAGAATAATTATTATTCTTTCTCTAAGATAAAATAAGCAGAAGCAGTGTTACGGGATTAACAGTTGTTAAATGTAAAATGTGTAGAAAGGCATCTGATTAAACAAACAGTTTGTTAGTGTTTTGAACGTGGAGGAATAGTGTTGACCATGAAAGAACTAGGAGCTGATGTTTTGGTTTCAAAAGATAAGCTTGTGATTTGCTGAAACAGTTTGCTTATCTAAATCTGGTGTGTGCTGTGGCTGAAACAGCCAGTGCGACAGAGACACAATCTGAGTGGAAATTTGTAATGTAATGTCTAAATTCCCTGATGTGGGCAAAAGACAAATATAAAATATGGTTGTTTGAAAATACAAGTATAAATTCTGGCAAAGATGCCTTACTGCTGGGCTAGAGTTAAAAGATGGTAGATAAAGTTTGATTTTAGACGTTTATGAGAGATAAGTATACCAGTCCTAAATGCCTCAGAGTCTCTCTCTCATTCAATGTCAGCTAAAAGCTGTTATGTTTTATAAGTGATAATAAGCTATTTATAGTGAAGCACATTGTTTTAGTTGAAAACCATAGACATGGGTGTTAAAAGAAATCATGCTACAAGGCAGTTCAGATTTCATACATTTAAAGGGAAATTTGTAAATGTTTTAAGAAGTAAACTGAATGACTTTAAAGA
Source organism: Abramis brama (assembly GCF_963993115.1). Classification (NCBI taxonomy): domain Eukaryota; kingdom Metazoa; phylum Chordata; class Actinopteri; order Cypriniformes; family Leuciscidae; genus Abramis; species Abramis brama. The sequence continues at coordinate 10,735,757 of NC_139968.1, read as the reverse complement.
AGTCTTAAACGATAGAAGTGACATTTTTGACTAGTTTAGGACCAGTAACTGCTTTGTCTGATTTTAGCCTCCACCATGAAACAGGGCTGATGGCTCTGGTTACAGATGTAACAGTACACTGAATGGACGTTGTGATAACTAAATGTACTGAGTGTAAGCTCAGTATTGCGATTTTGCTGATTTGAAGATGTTTAAAATATTTAAGTGATTAAATACTGTTGTTATTAACCTGTCTCCCTGTGTTAACACTATTAGGCAGTCCAAAGTGCTCTGGTGACTCTTGAATGTGCCTTTCCTAAGCTCCAGAAAACAACTGAGTCTGTTGAAGAAAACTGATTTCGTGATAAGAAAGAGCGGTTACCAGTGTGCACGAAGTGGCTACTCAAGGACGGGTAAGAACCTTTGGCCAGAGGTCAACCTAAGACAGGGGGTCACGCCGACACTGGCCATCTCCTGAAGGGAGGTGTTTTTATGTGAGAAAGGTATTAGAGTTGAGCAGGTGACTGTGAGGCCAGCAGCATCAGCAGATCACTGAGAGGGGAGATGGGCTGTAAGGAGTTACGGCAGTCTGACCCAGAAAATGTGAGTTCCTCTATATACCACTCACCAGAAACCGCATTTATTGTATGGCTTGTTTTTCATTATGACAAGTGTCTGCAACAATGCCAGGGGACAACACCCTGAAGAGAAGATAATTATAGGTAAAGAGCTGATGGGAATGGGCTTTCAAGAGCCAGCTGAGACCGCGAGGTGATTGTCATTATTTGTTGTGGAGACAGTAACAAAACTTAATTTATGTCAGGAACATGATGATGGTTGTCTTATGGGCAAGGAAAAAAGGAAAATTATAGAAATGTTGATATTGAAATAATATATATGTAAGATAGTTTTAACTCCTGAAGGTCGCTAGACATTGTGGTGGTGAAAGATGAAGACAGCTTGTGATGAGTCAAGAGAAATTTCTGGATAACAAAGGTTAGGTGAATTGAGTATTTAAACTAAAGATAACCTTAGAAATGCTCATAGCATGATGTATTTTAGATTGTTGTAATGGTACTAATTTGAGTAAAAATTTGTATTTTAACATTTGTGAACTATTAAGGGTTCTAGACTATGATTCATTTAGCTACAGTCTTAGAGGGCTGTTGAAAAGATAATTTGTGATAGAGTGGAGGACTGTTTCTGTTATCAGCCTGTTAAAGTAAGCTGAAGCAAAATAATGATAATGAACCAAAACAACCCAGCTGACTTTTCTAAGAGAAAATGAATAATGAACAAACGTGCTTTGAAACTGGTAAAGAGACCATGTAAAATTAGATAAAAGCTACAGGAAAATGAGAAGTTTAAAATCTTACTTAAAATTTAAATATGTTTAGAGAAAACACCAAAATATATGAATATGAGAATATGAGCGGTTCATAGTCAGGTATGCATATACAGGTATGTGTGTGTTTGATGGTGTCAGCATTGTATGTTTTGTGAGAGTTAATTCATGTTTGGTATGTGTTAGTTTAGAGCAGCTATTCCATCTGAATAGTGTGTATATGGTGTCATTAACCTCTGGAATGAGTGTTCTATCATTACAGATGGGTTAAGGCAAATTACAAAGTTTAAAGAAAATCTGATGAAAAGATAATACAGAACACGGGGCAAGTTTTAAGTTGATTAGCCATCAAGCTCTGTCTGGCAGTAATTAATTTTGTCATTTGTGGTGTTGATTTGAATTACTTTCTGGATCAGTTTAAGTATTTATGTAAATTGGAATCGTTGTAGATCGTCGTCCATCGTGGGTTGATATAAACGAAAATGTTATAGATTTGATGGCAACAACAAAGTGACACATTGGCTAAGTCAATATCAAATTTTCCAGATAGCTCCTAACATTTATGATTATTGTGAACAAAGGAGGAGAATGTTGTTTGACTGATACTGACCAAGTCTGTACACCACGACCTGACCTGATAGAAACAATTGATGACTTTGACATTGGAGAATGTTTGTAGATGACTGACTTAAGAGACTAAATAAAAGGCCTGAAAAACAGTGAGACTCAGGGCCAGTGCCCTTCAAATTATTAGATAAGAAGATGAGATTGTGGCTTACGTAATGTTTTGTTTCAGAGGCAGAGAAAGATGTCTGGGGGAAATTTGGCTGAAGGACAACGTTTGGGTTAGTGTTGAAAACTTTGTTTACCCAAACACCATTATGTTAAATTGATGCATGAGTTGGATCATGCAATCAAAAGGGGGATGGTAACAATTGCCATACCAAGGGGTTCAGATTTGATGAATGCAATCGCACAGGTGGGACAATAAATGTTGGGAGGACACGGGGTTTAATTGGGAAAAAGCCCTGCAAGAAGCCATTCTAATGCCTAACAAAATTGCTGTCTGTAAGTGTCAGTCAAAAAGGACTGTTTCAACAGGAAACGCCAGGGCAGATTCGGCAGCGAAGGCCGCGGCAGCACAGCAGACAAAAGAAACTATGTGTACTTTACTATCTGACAATAACCTCGACGGTTGTTTTTCTTTACAGAGCATGCAGACTTTTGATAGTAAAATGATTGCTATGGATGAATGTGGCTAACTATCCTGGCCTGAGTTATTATTGTGGCAGAAAGGTGCACACCTGCGCAATGCGTAACTTAAAATTTTCCCTTTGCAGAATGTCAGGATGGATTGTGTCGAACAGAACTGATTCTGTTCCAAATGTATAAATATTGTTTTGTTGACATGAGCAAAGTGGGTTGAGTGTGTTTCAGGGAAAACAAGGACCCTGAGTGCTATTCAGTGAGCAAAATTATCTGGTGACAATATGTTTCAGGCTGTTGATTCAACAGGTCACACCAGAAGGGACGGCCGGGGGCATTCGTATTGAGCCGCTAGAGGTGAAATTCTTGGACCGGCGCAAGACGGACAAGAGCGAATTGAGAGGAACGTCCATGGGGCCATGAGATGGTCAACACATCTGGAGGAAGATGTGGACCAACTAATGGTTTAAGTTTAGCAGAATAATTTGTTTTGTGATTATGTTGATGATTTTATTTGATTAAATCAAACTAGGGCTTAGTATTGATATAGATCTAATGATTTGATTGGTGCAAATGTTTTCAGGAAAAGTATAAAATCTATTCAATGATGTGAAGTACGGTAATAAGCAAAAAGTCAGAGTTAATTTTTAACAAACACATTGGATAGAATGGATAAAATCATAAAACTCTTCTGGTTAGATTTTATTAAATAGTGTATTAAATAGAGCTTACTAAGTAAAACCATTGCCCGATTGAATTAAAAGTTAACAAAATATGGTTAGGAAATATGTAGATGGGTGTGGATTAATGGAAAGGGCTGAATGTAGGATAGGAGTTATGATTGTATGTGTTATTCTGATAATTTTGTTATTCATGGGTGAATACGAGTACTGGAATGTCTGTTCAATTGGTGAAAATCACAGCCTATCCCAAGGATGAACAAAATTAAGCAGATGGTGGAAGTAGTGGAAGCTACAGTAAAATTGGGGGGTGTTTTTCATTTTCCTATTTTCTTACTTTCTAAATTCTTTCTTTCTAAGGACGATGATAATGTGTAAAGAGGGTTGAAAACAGTAGCCATCCGTGTTACGAGGTGGCATACAAGGACAGGGTTTGAATTGAGGGATATTTTTTATCTATCTTTTCTTTGTGTAATAGTTTGCTGAAATCAACCAGGGGTGTTGAATTGATATGTGTTGAACTGATGTGTTGTTTTCCTACTAAATATAACCTACACTTTTTCTTGTTTATACTGAGATGACTGAGGGTCCGATCTAGAGTGTTGGGGATGCAATAACAGTGCTTATTCGTCTAGCCCGGTTTCAGAATAAACCTTTATTTGCTTGCTATAAAATTAAGGGCCTATCCTTACAAAAACAGCCTAAGCTTATTTCATTTTTAATCCTTTCTTTTCCTACAAGTTTAAAGAAGAGTGATCAGTCATATGAAAATCAGAGAGTTGCAGTATTAGTATTATTATTTTTATTATTGATTGATCAGTTATCAATAAATGATAAAAAGGGGGAAATGTTATGGCAATTTTTAGATTTTCATTGATTTACAGTATTGATTTTCATTTACTTTCAGTAAGACATTGAGAATGACTCTTTGTTGGACTGTACATGGTCTGCCAACATATGACTAATGTGTGTGTGTTTTTTTTCGTTTAAACACTGGGAAACAGGTGAGACGTCAGGAGGAGGCAGATTGAAAAGGTGCCTATGTCCCCTAGGGTCAGAGGCCGTCCAATTTAGAACTTGTGAGTTTGTAAGAATAAACTCAGCAGGATTAGATCACTAGCAGAGAAACCTTCCCTTGTTTAGATAAGGGCCTGTAAGCAGAAGACCTTGAAAGCAGTATAAAGACTCCTCTGCCCTCCCTTCCTGGTCGCACTTGTTTCACAGACTGTACTTTTGACTTCTGTGTGGCAACTGGGCCTTCTTGCAAGAATAAACTACTTTTTAATGATCATTTGAATTTCAGAGTGTCTCTTACACAGTGATTGATTGTTTAATGAATATTTTTGCCACAACAAGTGAGAAATAGAATTACTGATGACATCAGAGCTACAATAGTGGACCATGTAATCAACCATGACCCTGAGGGAAGCTGGACAACGGGTTCAGCCTAACTTGAGCCGCTACACTGTAGCAAGCATCATAAGGACATTTCGAAATGAGAATCGGTTAGTACAGTCACTTTGCACTAAGTTTTGTAGCACTGCCATACTCTAATGAGAAACACAACAATACCATACATGTAAAAATACTGAAATTGTTACTTTGCAGAATTGCTAGACGTCCAGATGCTGGAGGCAGAGGAAGAATGTTCACTGCAGAACAAGAGACCCATACAGTCAATACGGTGATTGCAAATAATTCCATAAGGCTACGAGAAATACAGCAGCGCATAACTGAGGATGACACCACCTTCCAAAACATACACAATGTGAGCATCTCTGTATTATGTTGTGTACTTGCCCGCAACAGAATCTGAATGAAACAAATCTAGAGTCCCTTTTGAAAGAAACAGTGAACGTGTAAAACAACTGCGATATGACTATGTGTAGGTAAGCTATAGTATCATTGGTACTGAATCTGGAAGTGCATACTGTAGTGCTGTGCATGAGCCTGCTGTGCTGCATTTGTTTAGTCTTGTCCAGAGAGTGATGGAGCTAGAGGAAGATGCCATGGGTCATGAGCTGCTTTTTGTGGATGAGGCAGGTTTTAACCTCACTAAAACAAGGAGACGTGGCAGGAACATTATTGGACACCGTGCCATAATCAATGTCCCAGGACAACGTGGTGGTAACATAACTATATGTGCAGCTATGAGTCAAAATGGTGTTGTTCACCATCATGCAACCCTAGGCCCATATAACACAGCACACATTATTACATTCCTGGACACCTTACATGACATGCTCACTAATGTTCAGAGCCCAGAGCAGACCAGATATGTCATCATATGGGACAATGTTAGTTTCCATAGGGCTGCTTTGGTCCGCAACTGGTTTACAGATCACCCACTCTTCACTGTACTCAACCTCCCCCCATACTCTCCATTCTTGAATCCAATTGAAGAGTTCTTCTCTGCCTGGCGCTGGAAGGTCTATGACCGTCATCCCCATCAATGCATAGACCTTTTACAGGCAATGGAGGAGGCATGTGGGGATATTGACCAGGCATAATATCAGGCCTGGATACGGCATTCCAGAAGATATTTTCCCCGGTGCCTTGGACTAGAGGACATTGCATGTGATTTAGACGAAATTTTGTGGCCGGCCCCAGAGAGACGACACGATGTAGACTGATTTTTTTTTTTTCTCAGTGAAATTACTATTTTGTGTTTTGACTTGGAAAAAAAACACTTGTGTTTGTATAAACACCAATACTTTGAGTTTGGATCCCTGTATGTTTACAGAACTATGACAAAAGTATGACCTCAAACTGACATAGCCTACCTTGTGCACAGAGAAAGCAAAAGCCAGATGTGTTTTTTATTCATACCATCAGTGTGTAGTTGGCGCATTGTGCATTTTGACTTGTGTGCTTATTAATGCCAGCAGGAACACCAGAAGTGTTTGAGCGGCCATCTTACTATTCCCTACCGACAGAGGGAATTGACTTGCAGCCAAAACATTGACCTAAAATCATACAAATTGTATTTCAGTTGCACATGAATAGTTTTTAAGATATATGTATGTACTTTAATTGATACTTCAAAAGTTATCTGTTATTTTATGGTCTTTTCGGGCAGGATAAGCGATATATAGAAACCTTGTCTACTGCACAGGTAACTGAACTCAGACAAATGAGATTTCTTTATGCAGGCATTTATGCAGGAAATATTAAGAAAGAACATATCTGGGATTATTTGCAGAATTTGATTTGAATATAGATTACATATTATAATACATACAATCCCCTATTTCTAAATTGCACTACTATGTTAAAAAGGTTAACCATGCATCATCTTGCTTGGAGCGACAGCATAAATGCTTGGAAATAAAGCTTCATGTCTTAAAATCCATACACAGTCAGCATCTTTTCCCTGAATAATTTTTGAACCGTGTATATTATTTCCTGATGTTTTTTTGTTTTTTTTGTTGACCAACATCCACACAGACTCTTGGAAACTGGTACAAAGCCAGAGGTCAGCTCAAATGCTTTACAAAGCATAAATCTGCATTCATAAATCATTGTATCATTTGTAATATAAATGAGGTGTCTCGTCTGTCAGCTGATCTGATATTTGCTACTGTAATGAAGATGAAAATATCTTTTAATAAGCAGGGGAAATTCCTGACTTTAAACAAATAAAAACGTAAATGTTTAGGAAGTTTGCATTGTAAGAATGTACAGGGAGACTTCAGACAAAAACGCTGACTCGTAAGGTAATGTTTTCTCATTAAAATCAGATGATTTCCTAATGTGAGGGAATACTAGGGAATACCAATATGGCGGCAATCCAGACATTTATATAGATCAGTGATTCTGACTAGTCAAATTATAATTATGACTCGTTGAAATACAATCGTAACTATCTAAAATAGTTTTATGTCAATTCTCCAAAGTGTTGTCATACACGCAGCGAGAGTTCCCTCGAAAGGGAACTTCTTTTCAATTAATATTTCAATTAATTTCACCCAAAGAGTGGATTCTCTATGCTTTAAAACGTTAGTGAAAAGTAACTTTGCAACTACATGTCAACTACCACTCATTGGAGTATTAGTAGACTTTCTGCTTAATATCTGCTAACATTTTATTTTGATGCTCCCTTGGGGACCATCAAAATAAATATAAGTAATTATAAGTAACTTTCCAAGTACTTTATATGTCAGCTTATTCTACTAACCCCAAACTAACAGTCTACCAATACTCTAATGAGAGTTAGTTGACATGTAGTTGCAAAGTTACTTATAGTTAATAGAATGTGGACTATTAAAATAAAGTGTAACCAGTTTATTATCTGTCTGCAGAAACAAAATACAATGTTATACACCATGGCCAGAAGCAACAGTGCAGAAGTTCTCTTACGAGAGATTCTCTCGTACTGCGTAGAATACGCTAGGGGAAAATCCTTTTCCACGAGAATACTGAAGCCAAAAAATTATCCTTAATTTTGCATTAATGTAAAACGCGTTGCTGCAGCATACAGGCATAGGCGAGACAGCTCGCGCGCCTATTGGCTGGTCTGCTGGCAACTGCTTGAGCCTATCGAGCGAGACCTAGAGTGACGTCATACCCAATGCGTCACGTCCCGCCGAAACGGGCGTGGCTTAGGTCTATAAATATCGCTCGCGGGCTCATATCTCTGACTTTTAATCCTTCAGCGAAGCAACTCACATCGCTGGATCCGAGAAGAAGCCGCGCTGTTGAAGAAGCATCTCAGCGGGACGAGTCGAGAAGCTGCTGGCCACGCCACCTTCATCGCCTTCCTGCTGCGCTATCCAGCGCCTATATCCTTTTCTCTGCACTGTGTGTGTGCTCGCCGGCGCGACACACACTGACTAAAAGAGCTCGCGTCTTTTTAAAGATGCCCTCCTGCGGCTCGTGCAGAGCCACACTCAGCGACGGGGACCGCCACGTGGTTTGCGTTTCCTGCCTGGGTGAAGAACACGCAGCTCTCGCGCTCGCTGACGGCGGCTGCCCTCACTGCGAGCTGTTGCCCATAGCGACTCTGAGGACTCGCTTGGCATTTTTTAACGAGACTGCGCCCACACCTGCTGTAGTGCCGCGCCGTAAGAAGCGCCGCGCTCAACGGATCCCGGAACCTTCTCCCAGCCGCCAAAGCTCGTCGGTGCGCCCGCCTGCTTCACCGGCTTCATCTGTCTCGCTTCCTGACGGACAACGGCCGCGGTCTGCCGCCACTTCTGTCGACGACGCGGATGAGGTTGACGCGATACTGCGAGAAGGGGATTCCTGCTCTCTCCTGGCATCAGGCAGTGAAGGCTGGGCGAGCTCTGAGGATCTCGCGCCCCCTGCCCGTGCTTCGACGGGAAAGAGAGCGAGCATTGAGGCGGAGCTCATACGCATTCTCACTCAGGCCACGGCGAGCCTCGGCCTCAATTGGGTTACGCCTGAGCAGCCCGCTCACAACCGACTGGTCGGCTACTTCCTGCCCGGGGAGCGCACTTCGCCTGCATCCAAGCCAGCGCCCTTTCTTCCTGAGCTTCACGAAGAAGTCGCTAAATCTTGGGACTCCCCTTTTTCGGCCAGGACACGATCTTCTGTTTCTCTGGCGTTCTCCGCTGTCGACGACGCCAAAAACAGAGGATACCACTCCCTGCCGCCGGTCGAAGAGGCTATTGCAGTGCACTTATGCCCGCCCTCCACTGGACGGCGTGCTAAGATGGCACTGCCCTCAAAAGCCTGCCACACGACGTCATCCCTGCTCCGCCGCGCTTTCTCCGCCGCCGGGCAGGCCGCGTCAGCGTTGCACACCATGGCCACGCTCCAGATTTACCAGGCTGATCTCCTCCGCAAGCTGGACAAGAAAGGACCTGACGCAATCTGCGTGCCAGACCTGAGGAGCGCTACAGACCTCGCTCTCCGCGCTACCAAGTCTGCGGCACAGGCCATAGGACGGAGCATGGCCTCGCTCACCGTGTCTGAGAGACATCTCTGGCTAACGCTCTCGGACATGTCTGAGTCGGAGCGCACCGCGTTCCTCGACGCGCCGCTTTCCCCTGCCGGCCTTTTCGGAACCTCGGTCAAAGATTTCAACGACAGGTTCGCTGAGGTACAGAAAGCGACCCAGGCCATGAAGCACTTCCTCCCGAAGCGCTCCAGCTCTGCAGCAGGCCGTGCGAAACCGTCTGCCCAGAGCTCACAGCCTAAGCCTCCGCCCGCCGCCTCCTCTTCACAACGCCGCCAGACCCAGAGCTCGAGACCGCGCTCTTGCTCTTCCAGCCACCGCCCCGCGTGGCCTGCGGCCAAAGATTGCGTTGAAACCAGAGGCCCCGAAGTCGTCCTAGCATGCCTAGGAAAGCGACGGTGTCCAAGTCCCGCTGCGGCCGGACTTCCACCAAAGCTCGCCGCTCGTCCAGTTCCAAGAAATGTGACTGGTCCAGCGTATTTAGCAGCCAACAAGCCGGTTCCATTGCCCGCTTGCCTGCACACAAAAGCCGTTTTTATGGCTACCCAGATAAATCCCTTAAAGAGTGTATTTTCTGGTGTCCCGGCCACGGCCGATGGTGTTTCATGTGTAGAAAAAATGCCCACTACTCAGTGCCCATTCCTACACACAAGCACAGCCCCTCATACACAGCTCGCGCACATAAAATCGACTCAGATCGATTGCGCATTAAACGTAGCAAACGTGCCCACGACCCAGTGCCCACAAACGCTACTTCCTACATGTCCCACGGTTTCTGTAAGAACGAAACCAGTATGCAGGCGCTCTGCTCAGGCGAGCGATGCTATAAAAGTGGTAAATGTGCCCGCTATCCTGCGCCCACGTCCACACACAGACATGACAGTTCCAATGGAACTCGCCCAGCCCTCCCCCTCTCGGTTAACCACCACAGAGGAGTCGAGCGTTGAGACCACGGTAGAATCGAAAGTAGCACATCTACTTCGAGCCGAAATTCTGAAACTACTGAGCAAAGGGGCTATAGAACCCTTATCTCAAGCTCAAAGTGAAGGGGGGCTTTACAGCAGATACTTCCTGGTACCCAAGAAAGACGGGGGTCTCAGACCCATACTAGATCTGCGGCAACTGAACAGAGCGCTTATGAAGCGTCAGTTCAGGATGCTCACGACCAGAAAAATCCTTGCGCATGTTCGCCGAGGGGACTGGTTTGTGTCAATAGATCTAAAGGACGCGTATTTTCAAATACAGATAGCGTCACGTCACAGGCGATTTTTGAGATTCGCCTTCGAGGGCCAGGCATATCAGTACACAGTCCTGCCTTTCGGCTTGTCCTTGGCACCCCGTACATTTACGAAGTGCATGGACGCAGCGCTCGTACCCCTCAGACTCCGGGGCTTAGACTTATACGAGTGCTGAACTATTTGGACGATTGGCTGATTCTAGCCCAATCTCACTCAGAGATCGTGGAGCACAGAACCATTTTACTCGATCACCTCGAGAATCTCGGTCTCACAGTAAACTGGGAAAAGAGTTCGCTATTCCCCAGACAGATTATATCTTTTCTGGGAATAGAACTGAACTCGCTGTCAATGACAGCACGCCTGTCATCTCAGCGCACACTGGACATTCAGCGCGCAGTCGGCTCCTTTCGCTGCGGCCCTGTAGTCCCTCTCAAGAAATTTCAAAGGATGCTAGGTCTGATGGCCTCAGCATCATCAGTTCTCCAGTTGGGCCTGCTGCGCATGCGCCCACTGCAGTTCTGGCTCAGAGAGAGAGTGCCTCACAGAGCGTGGGCCTCCGGTCGGCTTCGCCTCAAGGTCAATCAAGCGTGCATTTCAGCTTTGAACCCTTGGGGGGCAAAAGACTGGTACCACTCAGGTGTAAGCCTGGGGACTTCCTCGAGACTGATGGTGGTGTCCACGGACGCATCCGCATCAGGATGGGGAGCGCTGCTTGAGGGCAGACCGCTCTTTGGCCAATGGTCAAAACGGGAGAAGCTCCTTCATATAAATTGCCTCGAGATGTTAGGAGTGAGCAAAGCACTCACGCGCTTTTGTCCCCTGATAAAGGGGTACCACGTCCTAGTACGTTCAGACAACATGTCGGTGGTATCCTACATAAATCGCCAGGGCGGCCTCAGGTCCCTGACCCTGTACAGGCTAACCAGACGCCTCCTGATATGGGCTCGCAGCAACCTGCTCTCGCTGAAAGCAGCGCACGTGCCAGGGCTCCTGAATATAGGACCAGACAGACTGTCCAGGAACCACGTTCCGACAGGAGAATGGTCTTTGCACCCACAGACAGTACAGCTGCTGTGGAAGAAATTCGGCAGAGCGGAAGTAGACCTGTTCGCGTCTCAGGAAAACGCTCACTGTCCAGAATTTTTCTCGAAAAGCAAGGACGCGCTGACCCACATGTGGCCTCGCCGTCCTCTCTACGCTTTTCCCCCTGTCTCCCTCCTGACCCAGGTGGTAGAACGGATCAGGGAAGAAGGATGTTCAGTGCTGCTTGTAGCGCCGCTCTGGACGAGCCAACCTTGGTTCCCAGTTGTGATGCAGTTAGCAAGCACCGCCCGGTGGCCAGTGCCTCTGAGGAAGGATCTCCTTTCCCAAGCCAACGGCTTGATCTGGCATCCTCACCCGGAGCTGTGGTCCCTTCACGTGTGGACCATCAACGGGTACCCGCTGACCTCCCACAGGGAGTGTTAAACACGATCATGCAGGCCAGAGCTCCGTCTACGCGACGTCTCTACGCCTCCAAATGGTCGGTGTTTTCTGGCTGGTGCACAGCTCGTGGCTTGTCACCCCTGAATTGCGGAGTGACGGAGGTTCTCTCCTTCCTACAGGAGCTGCTGGATAAGGGCAGGTCCCCTTCCACGCTCAAAGTCTATGTGGCGGCCATAGCAGTGTTCTCTACGACAACGCTTGGCCAGTCTATAGGAAGGAACGATTTAGTCATCCGCTTGCTTAGAGGAGCTAAGAGACTGAATCCTCCCAGACCTCCCACAGTCCCTATATGGGACCTTTCTACGGTACTGGAAGCCATGAAAGGTCATCCTTTTGAGCCCTTGCAGAAGATTGATCTTAAACACCTGTCGTTCAAGACGGCGTTTCTTCTGGCTCTCGCTTCAGTGAAGCGCATAGGGGACTTACACGCGCTCTCAGTGAGCGCGACGTGCATGGAATTTGGGCCTAATGACTCTAGGGTTATACTCAAACCTAAGCACGGTTATGTTCCAAAATCCCTCAATACACCGTTTAGGGCACAGGTCATTTCCCTGTCTGCCCTACCGGTCACTGAAGGAAATGAGGGCGAAAGCTTCCTCTGCCCAGTCAGGGCATTAGGAGCTTATGTGTCTCGCTCGTCTGCCTTCAGACAGACGGAGCAGCTCTTTGTTTCATTTAGCGGGCGTTCTAAGGGACTAGCCGCTTCGAAACAGAGCCTATCCAGATGGATAGTGGACGCAATAGCGCTAGCTTACACAACCAAGGGCATGCAATGCCCATTGGGTGTCAGGGCGCACTCCACGAGAAGCATGGCTTCATCGTGGGCCTGGTCAAGTGGGATTGCCTTGCAAGATATCTGAATGGCGGCAGGCTGGGCCTCTCTGTCTACATTTATAAGGTTTTACAACCTAGAGGTTCCCGCACTACAAGCCAGGCTACTGTCGGTCTAGTACGGCCAAATCTCTTAAACTGACACTGTCAGTCCTGAGTTATACGGCTATTGTGAATAGCAGTGCTGCTCTAAGCAGCCATATAAGGAAGATAGTGGCTAAAACCCCTCTTCTTCCAGGATTCCCTGTGAGTCCCCTAGGTGATTGTGCACTATATGAACTCCGGGCTGTCGCCCTTTGAGTCTATGGTGTCAGATCCCAGCACACACGGCGTTTTACATTAGGTTCCCCTAGCGTATTCTACGCAGTGCGAGAGAATCTCTCGTAAGAGAACGTACTCGGTTACTAACGTAACCTCGGTTCTCTCTAGAGAGAGGAACGAGTACTGCGTATCCTGCCGTGCATGCACGCGCTCTGGTTGCTTCACTGTGAAAAATCAGAGATATGAGCCCGCGAGCGATATTTATAGACCTAAGCCACGCCCGTTTCGGCGGGACGTGACGCAGAGGGCGCAAAGCGCCCTCATTGGGTATGACGTCACTCTAGGTCTCGCTCGATAGGCTCAAGCAGTTGCCAGCAGACCAGCCAATAGGCGCGCGAGCTGTCTAGCCTATGCCTGTATGCTGCAGCAACGCGTTTTACATTAATGCAAAATTAACATTTACATTAATTACATTAAGGATAATTTTTTGGCTTCAGTATTCTCGTGGAAAAGGATTTTCCCCTAGCGTATTCTACGCAGTACTCGTTCATCTCTCTAGAGTTTTAACGTTACGTTTTAAAAGGTTTTAGACAGATTTCAAAAAGTTTTAAACATTACCTAAAATAACAAGCAACTGCCAAATAATTTGAATAATTAATTTTAACTAAATAATTATGTATAACTATATATATATAACCAATGTTACAACATTTCAAAATAAAATAGACACTGGAGAAAGCAAACCCATACCTGAGGAGACTTCCACTATGGAATAACAGCACCTGTAAGAAAACTGTTGTCCTGCAGGAGTGTTGTAAGCTTTTTTATAGGTCAGGGTGTTAAGATAAGCACTGCTCCCATCTTCAGGTTTTTCATCATAGCCTAAATGGATCTTTGCACGTAGCAGATCTTTGCATATTTGCATGCTGTATCTACAATCCATGTAAATCAAGTAATTGAACCTAAACGTCATTGCCAAAAGTTTGTACAGGAATAGTTTAAGTTTTTATTGGTTGGGTTGGTGAGATAAGCCCTGCTCCTGTCTTCATGGTTTCAGTAGCTTGCGCTCAGTATCTCGTGAAGTGATGAAGTTAAAAAGCTTATGAACATCTTTTTTGTTAATGAAAAATATCTGCATTTTCACTTTCATATTTCTTTAAATCTTTTTATTGCTTTGGCATAATTTTCACAAGCAATTGGTAAATATTCAAAACTCTTATTACTAATATCACAACTGATCATCAAAAGTGCACTTTTTTTCCGAACATTTCAGCATATTTTCAATTGTGTCTACTAAAGTGTAAAGTAAAGTGTCTACTTTAATATTTCAAATAACATTTGTGACCCTGGATCACAAAACCAGTCACAAGTCGCATGGGTATATAAAGTCAACAATAAGAATATGGTTCAAAATTATAGATTTTTCTTTTATGCCAAAAATCATTAGGCTATTAAGTAAAGATCATGTTCCGTGAAGATATTTAGTAAATTTCCAACCGTAAATATATAAAACGTTTATTTTTATGAGTGAATGCAGCAAAATCACGAACATTACTTTAAAGGCGATTTTCTATTTTTTTGTATTTTTTTGCAGCCTCAGATTCCAGATTTTCAAATAGTATCTCGGCCAAATATTGTCCTATATAAAAAACCATACACCAATGGAAAGCTTATTTGTTCAGCCTCCAGATTATGTATAAATCTCAATTTCAGAAAATTGACCCATATGACTGATTTTGTGGTCCAGGGTCACATTTGTGAAAATAAAATGTCAACATATAAGGGTTGTTACGTATGTAACGGTGGGAACTGTGGGAACGCCTCTGCCTGATTGTGTCGTGAAGCACGTATGGAATCAGTCCAATGCCGTGACGGAACGTCATAGGCGGGTGACATCATCGACCAGGAAACTAAAAAGCGCACGTGAACAAATAATGTCAGCTTCTCATAGGCTGAAGCAAGTCGATCACGGGCATGCCGGGAGTATGGCACACTGTCAGAAAAAAAAGTACAAAACTGTACCTTTTAGGGTACAAGTGGCCATCACTGGGGTGGTACCCTGAACGGTACCTTTATTGCGAGGTACAAAATTGTACCTTATATCTTTGTACCATTTAAGGGGCAATTTTGTACCCCAAGGAACGATTGTGCATACTGCAATAAAAGCAGAAAATTGTACCTTATTAAAATATTTCCCAGGGTACGCCCCAATGACAAAGAAGTTTTGATGGGGCGCAAAAAAATATCTTAAATAAACTGGCTTACAGATATGCAGATTTAACAGATTTTATTTATAAACTTTCTTTTACAAAGAGAATTATTACATCATCTCACAGCAGCAGGTGTGATTCGAGACAATTAATTAAAAGCTCATAAGACATTACTCAGCAAATATATTCAGAGTTATGAAAAAGTCCTTTAAAACAGTAACACCTTCAAACTAAGTAACAGGAATACATGAAATTGTCTATACTGTAGAATCCTTACAAATCAGAAATTGTTATAATTAAAAGTACTGTTATAAATTGATATCCAGCTAATTAAACAGGCTATATCATGTGCTGCACATAGGGCAGTTGTTCTTCAGCAAGAATACCTAGTGCTAATAAATAATTTGTTATCAACACTGTAGGCATCTAGTGCCTGGTATCAACCTCCTCACCTGGTGAGAGGACAGTCCATTCATTCTCATATTTCACACAGTATGAATAATAATGACGACAAAAGGATTCAGGAATTAACAGCTTGCCACACAATAACCAGTGTCCATGTTAAGAATGTACTTAATCTGGAAAAACAGTGGAACTTCTTCTGTATGCAGGCGACCCACAGTAAACACATCTTTGACACAATATTTGACCTCATTTATCTCCACTTCTGTTACTCGCTGAACCTGTTTGCCTTCAAAATTTACATGACTGTAGTTCTTGTTCACGCTTATTGAATGCTGTAGAGCTGAAGGTAAAGACTGAAATGGTGTGCTCACACAACATCCAGAAACTTTCTCATATTCCCCCAACATATTAACAGACGACAATTCCCAACATTGTCTATGCTGATGTCGGTTACTTAAAATGGATAAAATGTTAATTATTTTTTTTACAAGTGCTAGCAACCTGTTTGAAATATTGATGTTTGCCTTAAATCCTCAAACACCATAAAGAACGCAAAGGCCCATAGCAAAACATCAAACGAGAGTAATGGATTAAATAATGACATTTAGTAAGAACATCACCAAACTCTTCAACTGTACATGACAAAAACTCAGAAACAAGCCATTCTTTTTTTTACAACTGGTGCCATTACAATGTCAGAAATTTCACGACAAAGTAATTAGACATGCCAATAGCTGCAGCCCTCCGGGTTTCTGTGTGCTACCAAAAAAGGCAGTAGGCGAAATAAACACCATTTCTGTGAGGCAGACCCTACTACATTCCAGTTATGTAGAAGTTTTTCAGAAAGAGGAACAGGCTTGTTTTTTTGTTTTGTTTTTCTGTCCAAAAGTAAGTTTTCTCAGCTCCTTGTTAAACTGTTGTATAGTTATGACAGGGTGACACAGAGTCTCGACTAAGGTTACATACGTAACCGAGACGTTCCCTCTCAAGGGAGCTCGCATTGCGGTTCCTCCCGCACCGGGTGAGGCACTGGTGCTTCATATATCCAGCTCGGAGGAGTTGGATGTAGAAAGCATCAAAGCAGAGGGTGATGACTTGCCATCTCACTCTCCTGCTTATGAGGAACTGGTGGAGGTTGTGTCTTGCACTGTTGCTAAACTAAACATTGACTGGCCAGCAGAGAAGCAGGACATTCGTCCCAAATCCAAACTGCACGAACGTTTTCTGCCCTCATGAGCGCAACCTCTGCGTCGGGACCTGCCATTCTTTCCCACACCGAGGTGTCGAGATCGTGGAAGAAACGAGGCTGACTCCAGCTCCTTTTTCACCAGCTCCTTATTCGACTGGAAATCACAACAGTGGAAAGTCCTGCTCAAAGATCTGCCTGGTAAATGTGTACCTAATAGGTGAACCTCAGAACAAACAAAGGGTTTATGCAATCAAGGATGATCAGAGTAATCTATCATCAGATGATGTTTTCAAAACTCATATTTTAGGAAATGGGCGCCCTAGCTACATGAGTCCAAACAGTATGCATGTGAAGGACTGTTTCAACTGTCATGATGAGCCACAGAGATCCTCCACCCTGAACCTTGAAGATTAGAAAGTGACTTCCATCAGGATGAGTCAAACAGCTGGGTTGATACCGCTCAGAATTGATACTTCCGAATGACTGGCCCAAGGGAATGGTGTTGAAGACAAGATCAGGTCAGAAGGAAAGCTGAGGTCAGGGTGGTCAAAGAGGGATCATCTAAGGTGTTTTTGCGACCTATATCAGATGTTGTCTTACTGCTGTCTCATGAGACTGAATAGACAAACCTAATTATGTTTAACGAGTGTTTTCATAGGGTGTTTTCACACCTAGTTCGTTTGAGCCCTCCAAACTAGTGATGTTACATATGACACTGAAGCTTCGATGTGCGTATCACACATGCGACACAATTTCTAGTGAAGCCCGTATCGGGGTGTGTATTGGTTTACTAGAGTCACGTGATTGACGACAAATGAAGCCTCACTTTCTGTCCAATCACGTGCGCGTTTCGCTTTGGGTGTCAAAAGGCTCGAACCCCAGATCTTATTTAACGATTCATTGTTGGCTCAGTCTGGTTGATCGGTTTGTGAGGAGAGAAAATTAATTTATTTAATGAACAAATCAAACACAAACATGTAAGGCTTTTATTTGTACACATAACATTGAAACTATGGAGTGTGTTGTGGTTGCTTCATCTTCCAGAGCTTCTAACACAGGCTTCTGGCTGCTTTATTTTAAATAAGCACCAGATGGCGCTGTTCTCGACACTCTCGAAGCTTTGATTCTTTTCCCGGAACAGTCAGGGGAAAGCCTCAGTGATTCATTAGGCTTCATTTCCCCATCCCTACTCCAAACGCTCTCAGAGCGGTTCCTTGTATATGTGAACAAACCAAGTGATCTCAGACGCCCCTAAAAGGTCCCAAAAATCCATGCTGTTTGAGCTCTTAAAGTGACAGCAATCTAATATTATAAACAGGCTGCTGCTATTTAACTGCCATGGCTCCGCCCACCTTCCCACCCATTGATGTAATACGGCACGAGGCCACGCCTTGCGAGGGGGGGAGGTTCTGTCAAGTTTAGTATTTGTGTTCATGTTATGTTTGCCTATGACACCCAGTTTGCCCATGTGTTTTATTGATGTAATCCCTGTCACCTGTTGTCTTGTTAATTGGTCATTATGAGTTCATTTGTCCCAGCTGTGTCTCCCTGATCTGTTCTGTGTATTTAAGCAGTGTTTCAGTCTGTTCCTGGTCTGTCGATGTTGCGTTTATGGTGGTTTCTTCTATCTATGTTTCTTTGTTCCTGTTGGTTTTTTTTTTTTTTTTGAGTTTGGTGAATAAACTGCTGCGGTTAGATCCTGCATCCTCTTTGCTTGGACCAACCCATGACAATATGGTGTTTTATTTTTACATTTGTTTATTTAATAGGCCTATACCTACTGTGGCTGAAAAATAAAGCACTGTTTATTCAATGTGTACTGTATATTATGTTGTGTATTTGTAATGTGTATATTTGTTCTTATTTTTAATAACAAAGATAAAATAATGAAATTATATTTTATAATTACATTATTTTGTTACCTTGTAAGGCTACATTTTTAAAATGGGGAAATTATTTTGCCTCTACTGCTGTCACTTGGAAAACAGTAATATATATATATATGCCATATTGCTCACCCCTAAAAGAGGCTATAACAGAACAGTGCTACTGTAAGGTGGGTGCCAGTAAGTCTGGGCTACCCAGTGAGAAAGCAAAAGGCTCTCCTGAGAATTAACATTTGAACTCTCTCTTGCATAGTAACAGCAACATCCGAGATGCAACACACAGTGCAGTTCTCACCTCACTTTTACATTCTCATCATCTCCCCCTGCTCCCCCTCTTCTCCTCCTCACCTAAACGCACTGAAAACCTATGCAATGTTTAATGTGTACAATAAGTAATTATACATGTTTGGTATCATTTGAAATGTCTCAGTGCGACTGATACAAAGGTCTCATTCCAAAAGTAGTAAAACAAAAGATAACTTGAGATAACTTTAGAGATAACTTGCACACAGAGGAGGGTGCGTCTTCCAGGCAAATGGCCTCCTGCTCTCAAAAGGTGTAAACTCTGAATTTAAATTCCCCTTGTTAGCAAATGTTTCCATGTAAAAGAAGTTTCTGTCTTGGCCTGGGTATATAATGAATTGCAACAAGAGGCTTGGGGCGACTTGTAACTCAAATTAGCCTGTGATGCTGAGTGTATGCCAAACACTTTGCATCATGTATTTTATAATGTCAGGTTCGCATCTTCTCTTTTCTTGTTTTTATTATCTTTGAACTGATTATGAAATTTCCGTTTACGGCAGTAAACATGCCACTTGACCAACCTAAATCTGGGTGTCTTACCTCTGTTTTAATTTAATATACCAAAGTATATGTGATTGTGTAAGCTTGAATGCGACCGATCTCAGGTACATAGCAATTACCTCTGTTTGGTGATGAAAACTGATGAGCTTGTGATCGTGAGACCCGCGTTAAGCGTGAGGACCTCTGAGCGACATAGCTTCCTTATATGAACGGGTAAAATATAAGTAAAGAGTTGAAAAGAATAATCAAATGTGCTGCTAAACTATTATATGATTGACCAATAACCAATGGACAATCTAACCTAAATTTGAGGTTGTTAAAAAATGGAGTCAGATAAAAGCTTAAATATAATTAAATGACTGTTTATATCTGTATTTATTTGCTGCTACACTATATTGTTGAGATGATTTTTTATAGAAGGAATAGTACAGACGAATGATATTTATCATTAGTCATAGTCGCTATATCAGGAGGATACTGGATAACGTTAGCCTACTCGTGGTAAGTCTGATTTTTTTTTCCCCTTTATTAATACTATACTAATACTATTTATAATACAGTACTGGCTTTTTTTCAGGTGGAGAGGCATTTTAGAGCTCAGTGAGAGCCCATAACATTATACAGCTGTGTTGTCTTGATTTAACTGTTAGCCCAATCATTACATGACTTGTTTATCTACATTCGGTTACAGTCTTCGATTAGATCATTATTTGCTTCGATTAGATCATATTTCCCCCCAGCCACCCCAAACAACATTGGGCTAGAGTACTGTACAGTATCTGTACTGTATCAGTCAATGACCGATGCCATAGGACCAGAGCGCTGTCAATCACTGCCTGATCAATCACTACTTTGGCAATGTAAAACTTTTTTTACCATGCCAATAAAGCTATTTAAACATGAATTTCTCAATTTGCTGATTAATTTGCGATGCAGAGTTTTTGAAAGAGGAGAGACACGACTTGATCACAGACCACGTCTCTGTTCGTAATATGTAAACACTCAATTATTTTGAAGTATCGCCCTGGTTGCAATATTTATTCTGATTACTTTTGTGTGATAAAGATGACTGATAAAGCTATTATATGTATCTAGTATGAGTAACAAAATGCTTTTTCTGTGTCCATATTTGATTAATAATAATGAAAAAAGTGCACTTCAAATGAACATTTCTGAGAAAAATGTTTAATCTTTAATAGTCTTTAAAACTAAATACATGCAAGTAATTATGACTGAAAACATCCAGCAACTAAGGAACAGCCATGTTTATATATAGGGCAATACAGCCATCTACTGGTTACACAACAGTATTACAGATGATAAATGCTGCTTGACTGATATATATATATAATATTTTAAGTCTGCAACTTGTTACTGTATGTGGGAGTTCAAAGCAGTTTGTATTGTTAGATTATAATACATTTCCTCTCTCATTTTCCAGGGAGTGGAGCAACTTTTCCATAAACAAAATTCTGATGCTGACACAGAGGATGGAGTGATAGTACCAGAGATCCACTGTCCCTATCAGACAATAATCTTACTCTGTTCAGACACATCACCTTTGAATGACTGGGATCTTGATCTTCAGACACCTGATTTATTTTAATATAGCAAATATTTCAATTTCCTCTAGATTAAAACAAACATAGTTCACAAGTACACAAGAGGTTTCACTTTATTCTTAATAATCTATGCTGATCTTGGATTATCATACCAACAGCATATGAATGTTGAGGGGATAGTTCAACCAAAAATACAATTCTCTCTTATTTTACTCACCCTCATGCTGTCCCAGATGCATTTTACTTTCTTTCTACAGATTAACACGAATTAAGATTGTAAGGAAAGTAATCCATCTCTGCGAGTCCTAAAGACGCTTTAAAAACCACACACAGTGAGCGTGACGGTAATCCATGCGACCTCAGTGGATGAATCAATGCCTTCTGAAGTCAAACAATAGGCTAGATAAGAAAAATACTAATAATATGACTGTTTTAACTATTAAAAATCACTTCCGACCAACTGTCTTAAGTACATGGGTTACAATCCACTTGTATTATGGACTCACAGAGATGGATTATTTCCTTAAAAATCTTTGTCTATGTTTATGTCAAGAAGAAAGTCATATACATCTGGGATGGCATGAAGGAGAGTAAATGATGAGAGAATCCTCATGTTTTGGGTGGACTATCCTTGTACTGCTTGTGTCCAGTCACTGCTTTGTTACTTGTACTGCAACAGGAACTGCTCAAAGAATCATTGCAACATTTAAAATGTATATGAATTTTTAAAATGTATTCTGTATTTGTAATTGTGCATTTTGTATAGTAATGTATATCATGAGAATACTGTGCATTGCATTATGCAGTTAATGTTTTGTGGATTCTGGTCTTTCCGGTCACAACATAATTGCATCCAAGACCTTCACTCTGATACTTGTGTATATGCTTTAGTGACAATAAAGAATGTACATTTATTTGAATTCATATTTTCAGTTACATTCATTTAACTGGTTGTATAAGTCACGATTGAAACGGTTGATGATTGTTAACATATATTTACAATTTTAAATGTTAGAAGATAGTGTTAATTAAATTAAATAACTAAATACAATTATCAATTAAAAAAATGGCAACAAGAACATTCTTTGTGTGACATATGTAATGAAATGCCCTTTGAGGTCTGTATCTGACAGCAGGCCACAACTGTAATTTTCATATTGTTTAAATTCCTCTTATTTAAGTGATAATTCATTTTGATGGTGTAAACGTATATCATGCTAACAATGAGTAGTGTGATGGCCATGGTTGCCAACCTTGATTACCTGGTTGAAGTTTGACTTTCTTGACGGCTGAATATCACACACGTTTTCTCTTTAAATTGTAACAGCTGAACATAATCAGAGCCTAACATGCAAAATAATCATCAGGAATAAACAAATATTCTCCGAAAACATTGGACACTACAATATTTTAAGTATTATATACAGTACTTTAATGTGCAATTACACCTGAATAGACTGAATAGATCTCTTGTGCTTCTAAAAGCTTCTGCTAAGTAGTAGCAGCAGGTAAATACAGATACAATTAAAAAACAAACATAACTTAATATCACTAAAATGAAATAGAAAGCTGCGATTACAGACGCTCACATCCACACATAAACAAACACACCACTGACGTCTTCACTTCCAGGTCACGAAGCTGTCAATCAAAAACTCAGTAACCAATGAGAACACACTGCCACTAGCCCCGCCCCCACGAGAGAAATGTGTCAGAACGGCGAACGAAAACTCAGGGAGCGTAAACGAAAACTTCAGAAGCGTAAATGAAAACTCTGGAAGCGCATTTGTAAGTTCAGATCAGCGATTGAAATATGAGAAATAGTTAGCAAAACATGCACTGTATTAAAAACGAAGTCCAAAAATTTGCCTGCGATTTATTCTTTTTCAGTTTCAGAGATAATTTATTTCGTTTCAATCTATATTTTCATTAGTTTCTTGAAAAGCTACGTTCATTATTATTGGCTCAAGAATAATTCCATACTTGACCAACCTAAATCTGTGTGTCTTACCTCTGTTTTAATTTAATGTTACTTTAGATAAGTGTACGTGGGAAACCACGGCATGGCCAATCCAAAGCTATTATAAGAGAAGTAAAGTTGGTTGACTTATCTGTAGTAGTGGCCATACCTCTACTGAAGTAAACGTTATGTTAAATTCAAGTGTATGCAATTCCATGTGGGCTATGCCAAAGTATCTTTGATTGTGTAAGCATGAATGCGACCAATCTCAGGTATATAGCAATTACCTCTGTTTAATGATGATAACTGACGAGCTTGTGAACGCGAGACCCGCGTTAAGCGTGAGGACCTCTGAGCGACATAGCTTCCTAATATGAACGGGTAAAATATAAGTAAAGAGTTGAAAAGAATAATCAAATGTGCTGCTAAACTATTATATGATATATATAATTATATAATATAAATTACTTTGCCGTGCGGAAAGACAGTAACACGCAGAGACCTTCACCCGTTCTATCGGATACCGCCTTTGGACCGATCCAGACGGGCTTACACTACAATGCATGAGAAAATGCATCAAAGTGGGTGAAATTAAGCATTCCTGTCCCTTCTATGATGACCAGGATGACATTTTGGGTGCAAGCACTTGTGCTTGTCGGAGTTCTTTTGAGGTTGTGGTGTGAACAATAAAGGGTCTGAGATCACTTCAATGCTGAAGAGGACCAAAAAAAAAAAAAAAAACGGGTTCTCTTTTGAGTCCACTATAATGTGAACACCAAAAGGACTGAGGTCACCTTCCGGCTGGTTCCCTTTAAGTGACCTGGGTTTGGTTCTTTTAAAATGAACTATTTGTGAAACCACCCATAGAGAGTAACCTCTGACCTTTAATAGCAGCAATCTTGTTTTACTCAGTTGATTCTGATAGTCACACGGTTAAAGCAGCTATCTTCAATCAATTCATCATCTTTGCAATCATTTATAGAAGCTTTGTCTGTAAGTATTAGGTTTACAAGAAGCTTGTTTCCATCATATGTTTGGAATTGGTCAACAAGCAAACTGTTACGATACAAACTGTACAGTCTCTTTATAAACGTGTTCTTCCCTTTTTCTGTATTTACTCTGTTCCACTTGTATTTTAAGTGGTGGTGCTAATAAACCCATGCTTCAGTTCAACTTTCTTGTGGAAGGAGTTATCTGTCTGCCTAGTAGAAGAAGGGGAACTCTTTTACGAGGGCAGAATAGTGAAGCTGGCTAATCTAAAACACTTGTTGATAATCTATGTTAAAACACTTGTTTCTTTCACACGACTGTAGAGATGTAACTTTACCTCAGAGCTTTCAAATGAATAGTGTGATTAACCACAATCAAGAGGAAGTTAAAGGCAGGTTTGCTCTGGCCACACTCTGTTTTTTTTTTTGTTTTGTTTTTTGTCTATTTGTTCAAAACTCAACCATTGACCATTGATATATATATATATATATATATATATATATATATATATATATATATATATTTTTTTTTTTTAAATATATATATATGTACTCTAATTCACTGGCAGAAAAATTGACACTGAGAACAGCCCATTTAACTAAAATTAATAAATGCTCTAGAATATTTTTTTTCATTGTTAGTTCATGTTAACTAGTGAAGTTAATTTATGTTAAAAAATAGAACATAACTGTAAAGTGTTATCATGGTGTTTCGTGTCATGTTCACTTGGTTAAAGTTTAAACCACTTGATGCAGCAAGTGTGTGTGATCGTGTTGTTCATCAAGTGACCAAACCAGTGGAACACTTCATTTGCAGAAAACCATGCTTGTGTTAACCACAAAAAAGAAAACTGTGCAAAAGTTATGTTTTTTAATATGTGCAAAAGTATTAAAAACAATTAATATGCATGCCAAAAAAATATCTTTAGATTTATTGACATTTGTTTTCTTGACTTCAAGTTTTGTCAAATGTCTGTAAAACATCACTCATGTAATGTGTAATTTGATATCAAGAATAACTAAAATTGTTGCAGAGATAAAAAAAAAAAACAGTTTCAGCCCCAAGAAAGCTCATCATCCATGTGGTTTACCACTTTCACTGCTGAGCATGTCAGCGCACTTATAACAGAGAGAGAGACAAAATTCTATTACTATATATAAGCAAGATCTCCACTTAAAACAGTACCAGCAAAAAGTGTTACTATCATACACACACTGCATATTTACATACAAAGCAGCAAACGGAAATTATATGTGGGAATTTTAAATTAAAATTAAAATTCACACATATAAAACATAATAACAATAAAATTAATTTTAAAAAGCATATGTAGGCACACTTCGTATTCATAAAGTGTATCACATCATACATTGGCTGTAGACAGTAGTGCTCTGCTCCTGACTAGGCCTGGTGTTACTGGAGCACATGAAGAAATCAACTTCAGCACACTGAAAGAGGACGATATTATATATGAATGGACATATACAGTATGATAGACATAATGTACAGTCAGCTGGTCATACACATTTCAGATCATTTAATGAATCTTGTGCAGCTTGAAGTTGCAGTGTAAGAATCTCCAGGATAATAGAGGACAAAATAAGATAACATATATTAATATTGAAGATCTTACCTGTGGATTATTTGAGTTTTGAGCCGCAGATTTTCCAGTTGCATCAATGAAGCTCTTCACCATTCCTGAAACAACAGTGAATATGAATATCACTGAATTCACACATTGTAACAGTCCAAGAGCTGATTCACAGAGAGTGTGTTTTACTGTGAAAAATGTCAGATTCAGACCAGGGGAATGAAAAAAGTGTGTTGAGAGATGCGTTTTTAAAAAATTTACATTTCTTTTTAGAACGCCATGTCTCGCACGAGACGCTGAAAAAGAAGACAGACGTGAGCACAGCAGTTAAACACGTTTATTGTGTGTTTACATAAAAAAACAAAAAAAACAATGCAAAAGCGCAGAGGAATAGAAAAACAAGTGACCAGACAAAAACACGTTCTGTGTGAACCGGCTACATTTTATAGATCTAGAGTTTGTCATCTTGTAGTTCAATGAGACTTTTACTGTAGTAAAACAAGTACAAACCTATTAATGCAATGGTCAGAAGCACATTCAGCAGGACAGATATGATGATGGTCATATTTCTCCATGGTATCTGGTGTTGTGCAGCGTCTGTAATATTATTTTGGACAAAGTCTGTAAAAGGTTTGTAGTTCAATCTTTATTCAGTTTCAGTCTTTAACAGAACAATAAAACTATTATTAGATCTTCATATTCAATCTGGAATCCATCATGTGGTTTATAAAGACATGAAATGATAAAATAACTCACCGCTGATGTAGATTTTGGTGCCGTTGTTGAATTTAGTTGGTTCACTAGTTTTCACACAATAATAAACTCCTAATTCATCAATGGTG
The DNA here is from genome assembly GCF_963993115.1 of Abramis brama. NCBI lineage: Eukaryota > Metazoa > Chordata > Actinopteri > Cypriniformes > Leuciscidae > Abramis > Abramis brama. The sequence goes on along the minus strand of NC_139968.1, from coordinate 10,709,373 downwards.
ATATTTTTGATGAACAGACGACTGTTAGTTTTCACTAAGTATTTGTTTTCAAAGCTGCTGTTTTCATATTTACCTCCTTCATATGTGTTGCTGAAAGTGCGTAAGATCAACACTGGAGGATCCGGTAATTTCTGTTTGTACCAGTAAATCTCCTCTATATCAAGATCACAGGTTATAATCACATCAGATCCTAAAGTTACTGGTGTGTTTGTTAGACTCTCTGTGGCTTGATACAACATGAACAGATCTATGAGAGAAAGAAAAACACATTTATTAAGATATAAAATCAAAAGAAAACTGACTCAATCAAATGTGACGTGAGAAACTCACAGATCTGCAGCTGTATGATCTTCATTGTCTGATCCAGATGAATAATATCTGCTATAGTGATCATACACACATCTCGAACTGTGAGCGGAAACACAAACCTCGACCACACAGACGAGAGGGGAAGTCAGAGCTGGCCTTCTCTGAGAACATGATCATTCTTAGTTGTTTAAATCAACAAGTCATTAGAAGATACAGTGTGTGTAAATATGCCAGTGTGTTTTATTTAAATATACGAATGTTTATTTTGATTTCTCCTATTTTTTTTTTAAAAACACACAAACACACACACACACACACACACACACACACACACACACACACACAAACACACAACACATAACTTATATATAACCATAAAAAAATGTATATATATATATTTTTGCTAGCACCAGGTGACATAGATTTACATTTGACTAAAATGCCATTGCAAAGACTCAAGCTTAAAGAAAAACATCTGATGATCGCTTGATGAACAAATCAATAAATGTGCACGTCTGACTGTGTTTGTTCAGATGTTTAGTGGCAAAACAAACACATGTGGAGTTTCCACATTTTCATAATGCAAAAATTGTCTCAGAATTTTGTTTAATTTATATTGTTAATTGTGAACATTGCTACTGTCAGTCTTATGCTCATAATAAATTGTAATCTTTGAAAAGAACAGTGATTTTACTGATAATACACCTATACATAAAATATATTTACAACACAGTAAAATAAATGATGAACGCATGATAAAGTTCTCTAAATAAGTTTTAAAATGACATAAATTTAGCAAATAGACAAAATCCACATCCTTAGATTTAGTCCTTGTATGTGTTTTAAAGCACACTCAGTGAACAAACAAAGGTTCACAACACAACGGAAATGCAACTTGGTTTGATTTTGTACATTTATAGCCAATTTAGTCAATATAGTCAATGTTTTTAATTTATTGTCAGTAAATGTTTTTAAATCCTGGTTTTCTTGCTCAACACTGCTCTCTTGTGGTCAGGAGGCATTTCCTTTGTGTTGTGGATTATTTTTTTAGTTTCAACAGAAATAAACAAATAAGCATAGAACAAAACCAGCAGGAAACATGAAAACATTATTTCTGGTCACATATTCCTGATTCTAGGACATATTATGAAAATGAAAATCTCACATGCATAATTGGGTATTACGTTTTTTATATTTACTTGCCCCTAAACAGCACATACATTGCTGTATAAATCAATATCAAGCTCTCAGTCGCACAGTTGGCCTGAATATCAGCACATATGCATAATTATAACCATATTTATAAGCTTTATACTTTAACAAAGAGAAAGACATGTTTTACATTATATTTTCATGTAACATATCTGTGTTTGTGTTGAGTCTTGAGGTTGTTCGAAATCCATATCTTGAAGATTTTGTAGGTCTGCGTCTTGAAATTGTTTCAAGTCGTCTCCGTTTCTTGCATGAACAAACATCTTTAATAATCCTTAAAAGTGAATTCAGATTTAACATTAAATTAGTATTTCAGACAAAACATGATTTATTCACCCACATTTCATGGTTTTGTTCTTTCTGTAATATAACAATTGTAGTCACTATAAAGAGCTGTAACTGCAAGAGCTGTTAAAATATTCTTTAAACATTTTTAAGCATACTGATATTATAGTGAGAATTCAAGAGCACAATGTCCACATTTGGAGACATACATATATAATTTCACCAAAGAGCTCACCTATGATCACAATGATCAGAAGACCATTCAACAGAGCAGATATGAAGATAATAATCTGCCAATATGTCTGATTCTTCTCAATGTTCTTCACCACTGTATGATTCTGGATCTCTGGGGTTGGAGTTGGTACTGTGTAATCATTGAAGGGGTTTAATATTAATATTTAATATTGTTTTGTCTAACAATGATTAAATGTTAAGCTTGATGATCACTGAATGTTCACTCACCAGTGATGTGTAGTCTGGTGCCGTTGCTGTATTTTGGAGGAGTGTCTTTGGTCACACAGTAATAATCTCCTAAATCATCAATAGTGACATTATTTATGAACAGGCGATGTTTACTTTGCACTGAATATTTCTGCCTAAAAGCTTTACTGTAGTGAAAGTTAGCTGACGTTGTGGAAGAGCGTAAAATGACAACCGGAGAATCTGGAAGTTTCTGTAAACTCCAATAAACCTCATTTACATCAAAATCACAGTTTATAGTCACATTTTGACCCAAATCTGTTAGTTGATCAGTTAAAGTCTCCGCAGCTTCACACCATATGAGCAGATCTGTGGAATAAACACACACACACATAATATGGATTATTATTATGTCATTAAACATTATAAATGATCTTACAAAGAACAATACAATTTTCATAAAGAACAATAAAATATTCATAAAGTACAATTAACTCACAGAGGTAAAGCTGCACAATCTTCATGATGTTAAAACACTTGTTTCTTTCACACGACTGTAGAGATGTAACTTTACCCCAGAGCTTTCAAATGAATAGAGTGATTAACCACAATCAAGAGGAAGTTAAAGGCAGGTTTGCTCTGGCCACACGTTTAGTGTTTTTGCCTGTTTGTTCAAAACTCAACACTTGACCTATATATATAATCTCTTGTCTTTTAAAAATATATATTTATCTCTAATTCACTGGCAGCAAAATGACCCAAGACACTGAGAACAGCCCTTTTATTTTCTTCAGTGTCATACAAACACAATTATGATGTTTTCTTCAACTATATTCTCATTCTAACCCGTGATTATTAACTCATAAGTTTATGAGGTTTTTAGTTTCTGTCTCTTGATCCACTAATTCACCATTAACAATATTTATCCTCGAAGCAAGTGAGTACTCTATGTATTTTAATTAATCTGGATTGATTTTCTTTTTGCCTAGTACTTAGTACTTCTTTTTAACTAGAAAATAGTAGGAAGTGTGAAACTTATTTCTAACATTTATTATACAATATAGTAATCTTTGTTAATGTTAGTTAATAGAAATTCAGCTGTTCATTGTTAGTTCATGTTAGCTCAGGTTCATTAAATAATATTAACAGATACAACTTTTGTTTTTAATAATGTACTTCAATAAATTTCAATAAAAATTCAATTAGCATGAATTAAAATTAATATCTGCTTTATTGTTAGTTCATGATAACTAATGAGGTTAACTTTAACAAAGAGAACATAATTCTAAAGTGTTATCATGGTGTTTCGTGTCATGTTCACTTGGTTAAAGTTTAAACCACTTGATGCAGCAAGTGTGTGTGATCGTGTTGTTCATCAAGTGACCAAACCAGTGGAACACTTCATTTGCACGAAACCATGCTTGTGTTAACCACAAAAAAGAAAACTGTGCAAAAGTTAAATGTTTTTAAACATGTGCAAAAATATTAAGAACAATTAATATGCATGCCAAAAAAAAAAAACATCTTTAGATTTATTGACATTTGTTTTCTTGACTTCAAGCTTTGTCAAATGTCTGTAAAACATCACTCATGTTTCAGCCCCAAGAAAGCTCATCATCCATGTGGTTTACAACTTTTACTGCTGAGCATGTCAGCGCACTTATAATAGAGAGAGAAAAAAATGATTATATTACTATATATAAGCAAGATCTCCACTTAAAACAGTACCAGCAAAAAGTGTTACTATCACATACACACTGCATATTTACATACAAAGCAGCAAACGGAAATTATATATAGAAATTATATATTAAAATTCACACATATAAAACATTAACAATACATTTTAGTTTGTAAAAGAAAAAAAGCATATGTAAGTACACTTTGTATTCATAAAGTGTATCACATCATACATTGGCTGTAGTAGACAGTAGTGCTCTGCTCCTGACTAGGCCTGGTGTTACTGGAGCACATGAAGAAATCAACTTCAGCACACTGAAAGAGGACGATATTATATATGAATGGACATATACAGTATGATAGACATAATGTACAGTCAGCTGGTCATACACATTTCAGATCATTTAATGAATCTTGTGCAGCTTGAAGTTGCACTGTAAGAATCTCCAGGATAATAGAGGACAAAATAAGATAACATATATTAATATTGAAGATCTTACCTGTGGATTATTTGAGTTTTGAGCCGCAGATTTTCCAGTTGCATCAATGAAGCTCTTCACCATTCCTGAAACAACAGCGAATAATATGAGATTCAGACCAGGGGAATGAAAAAAGTGTGTTGAGAGACGCGTGTTTAAAAATTTTACATAGGCATTTTTAGAACGCCATGTCTCGAACGAGACGCTGAAAAAGAAGACAGACGCGAGCGCAGCAGTTAAACACGTTCAGTGTGTGTTTAAAAAACAATGCAAAAGTAGCGCAGAGGAATAGAAAAACAAGTGACCGGACAAAAACACGTTCTGTGTGAACCGGCTACATTTAGTAGATCTAGAGTTTGTCATCTTGTAGTTCAATGACACTTTTACTGTAGTAAAACAAGTACAAACCTATTAATGCAATGATCAGAAGCACATTCAGCAGGACAGATATGATGATGGTCATATTTCTCCATGGTATCTGGTGTTGTGCAGCGTCTGTAATATTATTTTGGACAAAGTCTGTAAAAGGTTTGTAGTTCAGTCTTTATTCAGTTTCAGTCTTTAACAGAACAATAAAACTATTATTAGATCTTCATACAGTATATTCAATCTGGAATCCATCATGTGGTTTATAAAGACATGAAATGATAAAATAACTCACCGCTGATGTAGATTTTGGTGCCGTTGTTGAATTTAGTTGGTTCACTAGTTTTCACACAATAATAAACTCCTAATTCATCAATGGTGATATTTTTGATGAACAGACTACTGTTAGTTTTCACTGAGTATTTGTGTTCAAAGCTGCTGTTTTCATATTTACCTCCTTCATATGTGTTGCTGAAAGTGCGTAAGATCAACACTGGAGGATCCGGTAATTTCTGTTTGTACCAGTAAATCTCCTCTATATCAAGATCACAGGTTATAATCACATCAGATCCTAAAGTTACTGGTGTGTTTGTTAGACTCTCTGTGGCTTGATACAACATGAACAGATCTATGAGAGAAAGAAAAACACATTTATTAAGATATAAAATCAAAACTGACTCAATCAAATGTGACATGAGAAACTCACAGATCTGCAGCTGTATGATCTTCATTGTCTGATCCAGATGAATAATATCTGCTATAGTGATCATTCACACATCTCGAACTGTGAGCGGAAACACAAACCTCGACCACACAGACGAGAGGGGAAGTCAGAGCTGGCCTTCTCTGAGAACATGATCATTCTTAGTTGTTTAAATCAACAAGTAATTAGAAGATACAGTGTGTGTAAATATGCCAGTGTGTTTTATTTGAATATACAGATGTGTGCATTTTGATTTGCTCCTCAAAAAACTACATAATCATATACAATTTTATTTATTTATTTTTTCCTACCAGCACCAGGTGACATATCAGATTGAGCTTTGACTAAAATGCCATTGCAAAGACTCATGCTTAAAGAAAAACATCTGATGATCGCTTGATGAACAAATCAATAAATGTGCACGTCTGACTGGCTGTTTATTCAGATGTTTAGTGGCAAAACAAACACGTGTGGAGTTTCCACTTTTTCATAATGCAAGAATTTTGCCTCAGAATTTAGTTTAATTTAAATATATTGTGAGGTTTGCTTATATTGTTAATAGTGAACCAGTCCTACATGTTGATAATCAATTGCATTTATAAATTTGCATTGCAATTCAAATCTCTACCACATGATGTCCCTGTACACTTTTGTAGAGACTTAAATCAAGAAAGAGGCATTTACCTGAAATATGTCCAGGACAGCCTAATATTGTGAAAGATCAGTCAATCTAGTAATCATTTATTTGTTGGTTTATCTGTCAGGTTTTATTGATTTTTAATATTCATCCAGGTTTTATTTATTATAGGCTAACGTTTGTGTTTAGAACTGAATGAACTCAATGTATGTATTCTTACAGCCTTTTATCTAAGGATTGTTCATTCACATTTGGTGAATATTTACCCATATATTCTTGTGCACTCTTGACTGAATGACTGTTGCGTTGCTGGATTACATGCAAAAAATCTCTTTGACTAAACATCCATCGAATCTAAAATCTAAAAATCTAATCTAATCTTTAAAGATTCACCAGAGAAACAAACACACACTACGGTCCCGTATGCAGCCACAGACACGCTCCTCATGACACAGCGAAGGGAAGGATGCGTTTGATAGTTTTAACTCTCAGACTGAGCAAAACATCTTTCATCTGGAGAATTCTCAGCTGAATCGCGATGACTCAGTGCTGTTCGTGTTTCAGGGCCTCTCTCTTAAGTCTTTTGAATCACAGCCAGCAAGAGTAACAAATAGAAATTCCCTTCCCTCCATATGCTGTTTTATACATCACACTGGAGGCTGAAAATACAGCTATTAAAGACGAATATTTTGGTATGCTTCGCCCTTACAGCATCGATATATACAGACTTATTTGGCTGATACGTGTTGCTACATATAGACACCAATGAAATGCAGGCGAATGCATTTAGATTGCAAAAACACAAGAATTTAAGTTCTTATAAGACTGCACTGGGACTGCAATAATATGTTCGACTGCAATAAATACGGACTTGGAATGAATAGATGAGATTATGAATCTGATTAAGGCAATGCATGGACGACTTGCTCAGCGGGTCAGGAGAATCCGCAACACCCACAATGACCATTAAGACGCCTCGGAAAATGCGGCAGGTTGCCGTTCGCGTCACCATGGTTACCTCATGTCCGGAATGTTTATTCAGTTCTCGCAGGATCCGGGTGTTAGCAGACAATCACCTTAACATCTAAAAATAAACAATGAAACGGAGTTTATGCATCAGTGGCTCGGGAAAAAACAACCGATTTTAAGTGGTTTGTAGAACATCACGTGCTTTTTTAACTTATTATTAATATTTATAATGATAATTATATGCAATACTAACAATATTAACTGTAATTATATTAAAAATAATGTTTATTTTATTTATTATTATTGTCAAAAACACTACAAATTTAATTATTGTCATTTTTCTTTAATTTTCCTGATGCTCAAAAGACTTGCAAAAGACAACGTGCCTATAATCTAAACACACACACTAATGGACTCTGTCATTTCTAAATGAAAGCTTGAGTAAATGAGATGGGAAGGGCAGAGAGAGCGACTCACACCCCCGCCTGATTCCCCCCTTCACCTGCTCTTGTCATGATAATATCCCTCTGCAGTCTCATCATTGTTTGCTTTCTGCAAGATAGTTGCTGGGCTTGAACCCTTCTGGACCCAGCGTGCAAGTCTGTAGAGAAATGAAGAAAAACGACACAAAAATAAGTAAAGCGAGAGGCTTGTTTTCTAATATAGCCACTGGGGATTAAAGGTGAGTGTATAACTGCTGTCTTGAGCAGTTTTTATACAGTCTCTGGTACCTATTATACATCAACAGGTACTGAAATTGTTATAGTAAATGAGTGGTGCGAAAACATCCCTGGCACTCTTGCCGTAACAAAAAGACGATATGGCCTGGCAACATTATGCCCATGATAAGTGTATAGATTAAGAATTATAACATGTTTGGACGATGGCTGGTTAACCCACATTCAAACATGGCATTTTAATATCATAGGTCTTATCAGTCACCCTGCTGAAAAAAAAAAAAAAAAAACACACACAAAAAAACGCTAAAACCAGTCATAAGCTGGTCATTTTTGGGTTAGCTGGTTGGTTTTAGAGAGGTTTTGCCCACATCTTTAGATGACCATCTTAAACTAGCTAAATCCATCTTAAGCCAACCAACTAGCTTAGGTTTTTCTCTCCTTTTTTAGCTTTTCCAGGGTAATTAAATAATAATTTACATACAAAGCCCAGAGTGATTAAAGATTTTGGCTGTGTTCACACTGACACCTGAATACCTTAAGAGTGCAGAAAACCGAAGTCAATCGCCTTCCCTATTTTGTGAAGGCGTGTAACGACAGTATAAAGACTTTATTGTGTCTTAAGGGATTTCATTTGTATTCCAAAATATTTTAGGTCACTCCCGCTGCTTTAATCCTCTCAAATATGAGGTCAAATATTCAGTCTTGTCCAATTTTGTTTTTCCCCCAACGCCCAAACGCATAACAGGTGTTTTGTCTCTCGCTGACTGCACAACATCCCCAAATCGTGCCATATTTTTCACAACAAAAGAGTGGTTGGTAGTTGTATTAGTTATTGACATTTCTGTGGTAGGCCTACACAACTTCCGTTCTAACACGTCATCCGAACTCACGCGCGGTTGAAAATAACCGTTCAGCTGCTGTGTGAGTCATTCAGAATAAAACTGAGGTAAAAACAATAATAATTAAACGCCAGAACAATTGTGAAATCGTCTGATTTTACCCAGTTGATAAATCGCATATTAATTTATTAGGCTATAATTCTACAGAAGACTATAACCTAACTGTATTATTTTAGTTGAAAGACTGTACCATGGTAGGCTACATTTCTGTGATAACCTACACATTGTTTAGTATTGTGCCTAACTGTAACACGAAAACTAATGTGAAGTGCCTGTCAAGTGTTTAAAATATCGACCGTCCTAAAATCTCAAACATGAGTCAATAATAATCCAGCGCGCGCTCTGTGGAGCGTTTACTGCTACTGTAAAGCGCGTGTCCCGTTAAAGAGCGACAATCTGCGTCATGTGACGGCGAACGGACGGACGGACGGAGAGATGAAGATGGCGCAGCACCGGCGATGAAGAGTCTCTCGTTCACACCGGAAAATCACGGAAAACCGTATCGATTAGGCGTAAAAGAGCACCACGCGCGCGCACGACTCGAGAAACCCTCAAGGTTAGTTTGTCCTCGCGCTGTTTTGTCGGATTCCAGCGCTAAACCACGACTGACCGAGTCAATGAAATAAATAAATGATCGTCTCCATCCTCAGATGTTGCTGCCGTCGCATCCATAACGGGAGATCCAGGCGCGCGGGTGGGAAACCTGAGCTGACGTGTGAAATATGTCGTTTGTTTTATGAAACACACCGCTGTGAGATAAACACGTCTGAGCGTCAGCTTGAACTTTAATGTGTCATCGTACATGACATTTAACCGAAACTCTTCTGATATCTTGGTTATTTTACCGGGATCATGTGGACACCGACCGAGGACGAGAAAATCGGAGTGGGTGAGTTGAAAATATGTTTATTTATCATTCTTGATGTAAACATACATTAAACTATTAGTCAGCGATTGATTTCAAGTGTTTTATGTGGCTTACAAATCATTTAATGAAATATGACTTGCTGCCATATGAAACTAGATGCCATATAAATGTATAAAAAGGCCATGTTGAGTGTGGAGATACTCGTAACCCGTTTTATGTATGTAATACTGGTACTTTCACCAAGGTATTACTATGAATTTTTATTGAATTCCTTGTGTAAATCTGTCTGCACGACTGTTGAATACTAAGGTGATGTTACAGTAGTACACACACACACTGCTGATGTTGAAGATGCTCGACTGACCGACAGGGGGCGATACGAGCGGTGCGTTTCCAACAGGTGCACATGGTGGAAAACATCTAACATTTAGGTCTATCACTCATCATCCACATCACCATCATCATCATCATCATCATCTCAGCTTCCAAAACAAAAGGACACCATCTTCATTGTTGAAATGCACCGTCAGCATGTTGCAGTGGTCACCGTTTATCACCGTTAAAGCTTTGTGTCAGTGCGTGAAATGCCCCTACTGTTCCTGACAGAATCACACAAGCTTCGTGTACAAACAGAAGCAAATTCAAACGCAGAGGTCATTAGTATACCTTCAAAAGAATGAATCATACAGGGGGGTATCATTGCTGCAGTAAATACAAGGAACTTGACTTATCATTCTCATAAGGACCTGATGAGTCACCAGTTTCAGGGAGATCAGCATTAAGGGTGGGTGTATGATTGGTCATGTACAATCTAGTTGTCATATCGGTCAGATGAATGCAGATTATTTAAGATGCATTGTTGTGTAGACTCGGTCCCGTTGGTTCACTTCCTGTGCTCGTGCGAGTCACAATACAAAATGGCAGCCTTCACTACTATATCTTTGCTTGATGATATTTGTTGGCTGTTTTGTTGTGGCGTGAGTAAATTCCTCCTATTTTCAACAAGCCTTTTAGGCGCTTCAAAATTTAATTACTCATATGGGTGATTCTTTAATTAGGGCAACTTTTTTTTATCTCCAAGGATGATTTTAAAGAAAACATACTTAAATAATGACTTAAAATATTTGGTTGCATTTAATTTTACAGTAAGTGCACAGTGTACTTGCCTGAGAAAGTACCGGGTAATATAAGGTAACTACATGGGTTAAGGGTAGGTTCAGGGTTAGTACATAGTTATTACCCAGTCATTGTAATTACTATAAGTACATAGTATGTACATGGGGAACAGGACTGTAAAATAAAGTGCTACCAAATTTTTAAATGACTCTCTTAAAACAACTTTTTCCTATTTTTTTAAGAGTGTGCAACACTAAATTGGCTAAATCAGGACAACTCTGTTTCAGACTTTTTCCTAAGAATTTAAATGTGTAATTATTTTGCTTGTAAACTTTGCATAACATTTTTCTTGTATTTGGTTATTATTAAAATGTAATTTAAAATATTATACTTAAAAAATAACATTGAGAGGACTTTATCAAAAAAACGTTGAAAGTGTTTTGGCCGTTAATTTACACGACAATGGCGTTTTGGGGGCCTGGAAACGCAAACTTTTGAAAACGGTAACATTATTGTCTCTGTATAAACTACAAAAACGCGAATCTGTGAAAGCGGTGACGTCATGCTCATGCGTATTACGTGTTCAGACTATAGGCGTGTAGTGTTTCTTTACAAAGTGACATCGCCATCTACTGGCCTGGCATGAATAATACAGAGTTTTTAGTCGTTTTCATGGATCCTTGAGAACGGGATCGTTTCTATAGGGGGCGGCTGCAGACCTGGAGCCGGTAGATATACGACCCAGGCAGTTTTACGCCCCTGTTGTTCCTGATGCGTCCAGTAGGGGGATATACTGCGAAATAACACCATTAAATCGACGCTCGAAACTTACACATTAATAATAACCGTCCCGTCCATAGACTTTGACCAATTTTGTGTTTTTTGTTCATTTAAATATAAACGTTACAGTGTAGATCTGCACTATGGATTAAAATATATGTAGATATTCAGTTGGGCTTCACTCTCTTCACTTTTGACAACATTGTCTCCTGTACGCGAAAAAACGCAAAGAATTGTTTTGTTCATCTTTGTCGTGTAAATGTACCCCAAGGCATAAAATGTTTCTTCCAAAAAATTTCAAATTTCATTACCATCACACACAGTATCAAAAATCCCTACCACACAGTGGTTGTTATCATTAGCTAAAACTATTCAAAATCGTTTTCGTTAATTAAAATACAGCTGAAATAAAATATAAATATTAGTTGAAAAACTTACAGGAAAATAAGAAATGTTGTTTTGGCAACTAGCTGAAATAAAATAAGATTAAGTACTACAACTACTAAACTACAATTATATAAAAATAAAATAAAAAACTAATAAAAATGATATGAGCACATAATAAATTTACTAAAAGCAAAACTAAAAATAACAAGTCAAAATATGAATTAATATTTTAATAGTATACACCTAATACTAAAATAACACTACTATCACTACAATATACCAACATACACTTCTGGTTGATCAGGTTTTAATGTTACATTAACTTTTAGGTAAGTTTCCCTATTTGAAGAATCACACATATATGATGTGATATGATGAGGAGATGTTCAGAGTGCCATTTTTCCTTCTTCTTTGATGCTGCATCTTGTTTGCAGGGAACAGCAAAGCAGTCAAAGTAAATACGAGCAAGTTTGAACTTTAAAATCTCTCCTCAGGGAGCCATATAACCTCAAATACGGCCCATTTGTCAGAGCTGTCATCCGACATCTGCTTTAGTTTTAATGACTATATTTTTAAGAGCTACAGAATAATAAACTTATAGGATCCGACCAACTATTTGTCATCTAGAAAAGCAGATCTGTCAAACGGATGGGAGTTTTAGATTCCGAGGCAACAGAAGGTGGAAACTCATGGATGTTCTCCAAAAGACCGAACCCCCCCCCACCCTCCCAGATTCTGGCACGCCATTGAAAAAACAGCTATTCACGCTGGCTCTGTGTGAATGGGTCTTTGTGATGCAATGGCCATGTTGAATGTGATGCTAACCTCACAGCCTGCTAATGCACCACACAGTTCACATCAATGAAGGCCATTTTGCTCCCAATCTCTACTTTTACTGTAGTAAACATGTTGAATCAATAGTGGTTCGATATTAATTCTGCTTATTTTTAAAGGTATTTTACATTAACCATCACTGCCATTGACTTTTAATACCATTTTTGGGACGAGAACAGGTGATATTAGTGTCGAAACAGAACATTTTGAGGTTGTAAAGGACATTTTCATATTTGAGATGATGATTACCACCACATATTATAAATTCCACCTCTTATTTTGATTATGAGGACAAGGCTACTAAAGTACGGCCTCATTTTAGTAACTACACTATTCAGCACTGCTTCCTCTACATAAGTCATAGGCGACATTGTTGATATAATGGAGATAATAAGATGAATAATCTTCAGTAAGAGGGCCAGACTGCCCAATTTTATGGTTAAAGAGCCAAATTTCCTCTAATGCCTAGAGGTGATGTATAATTTACTAATGTGCACAATTACATCCCATTTTGATCTGGCATTGCGTAATGTTATATCCTTGGGGTATTCGCGAATGGCAGCACTCATCTTGCATTTCATTCAAAGTCAGATATTTCTACTAGGATATTTATCATAATTGTTCAATGTTTGGAAGATAATGTCTGCGTCTGAAATCGCATACTTCCCTACTATATAGTAGGCGAAAAACATTATGTGACAAAAGAAGTCCGAATTCACAGTCCTGGCAAAATATACCCAGATGACCTACTACAGTACTTCTGGTGAGATACTGAAGATGGACACTTCTTCTATCCCATGAGGCCACAGGAGAGGATTTATGAATGGCAGTGAAGCGACGTAAGTGACACTGGTAGGTCACATGACAGTGACAACATGGCGAATGTTGTACGTCCGGATTTAATCATACTATATAGAACATACTTTTTTAGTGCTCAAAAAGTAAGTACTTAGTAAGGTAAGTACATACTCAAGAGAGTATGCGATTTCAGACACAGCCAATGCGTAAAGAAAAAATGACTGTGCTAGCATTTGTTTTGCACGATTATCAACATAAAAGATTGACTGTATTCATTGGTTAAACCTAGCTAGACAGGTTTTTATCATGAACTTTAATTTTTAATTGGCTTAAAGGTCATTTTCTGGTAGCGTTGCACCAACTGTAACTTTCCACCACCTACTTTTTCAATAAAAGATCTCACAGTGCCTCCATCAACACTTCAGAAATCCTGAGCACTCTTTTCCTGTCATAGGCTCATAACTGCATTTAATGATCTCCTATGACAGGAAAAGAGTTCTCAGGATTTCTGAAGTGTTGATGGAGGCACTGTGAGAACTTTTATTAAAAAAGGAGGTGGTGGAAAGTTTGTTTGTTTGCGAGACTGTCACATTGCAGACTCACTGGAGTTAGATATTAGCAATGTTTGCTAAGGCTGATACCTCAATTTATGCAGCTTGTTGAGGTATGCTGTTATTTTTCTAAGTATCCAGACTTAAAATTTTCACCTGACTGACAATAAAATTGGCGATAAAATCACATAGACCAGACTATCAATACTTTGAGGTTACTTGTTAGGTGGATAGCAAACGAATATCAACATGCTAAATCATGATAACTTGTAATCTAGCAAAACAAATTAGCATATGTGAGAGATTGTTATCGATTTTAGGTTTTTGTAGGCTAGTAACGCAAATAACTAACAATAAATGTGCTGCTATTGCAGAATATAAACTATTTTGCTGTTCCTACTATTTCATGTTATCTTGATGAACTTTTATTCAAACATTAGGTGGTGGAAAGTTTGTTTGTTGTGGAGGCTCACACATTTCAGACTGCAGTTGGTTATTAGCGATGTTTGCTAAGGCTGATACCTCAAATCACGCGGCTTGTTGAGGTGTGGCATTATTTTTCTAACTGTCCAGATTTTTTGCCATGACAGACAATAATATTGGCAATAAGATCACATAGACTTACCTCTAACTGAGACCAGAATATTAATACTTGGAGGTTAGTAGGTATTAGGTGGTTAGCAAGCAAACATGCTAAAAATCTTAACTTGTAAACTAGCAAAACAAAATGAGCTCCAAATCTACTTCCGTGAGAGATCATTAGTATAATATGCTTACCAATTTAGGTTAGGCTAGTAACACAACACAGACTTGGGGGTTAGCAGGTGGCTAGCATAGCAACATGCTTAAACGTGCTAACTTGTAAAGTAGCAAAACAAAACTAAGCTCCCTTGAGCATTTAATAGTATAATTTGCTTAATTTGGGAGAACTTAGAGTGTCGTTATTGCAATGTACTGTAATGTTGATAACAAAGATCTCTTGTGGAACTGCTGGAACCATTTCACCCCTTGTGCGTCTCCAAAATGTGATTGTGCTGAATATCTGCTGTAGCGGAACGCAGGGAGAAAGATGCAGACAGAGGAGGGAATAACATGGCACAAAACACAGGAGATGTCAACAGTCGATACCTCCACCAAACTGTTTACAGTCATTCTTAACCAGAGGGGGCTTGTTCACACACAAATGTCACTGCTGCAATGCAAGCAGACATGAACATTTGGGAAGGGAAGCTTACAGGGGGAGTAGAATTGGCACGCTAGACCTGTCATCTCGAGCCCCCACACAGACTCACGCACGCTTTCGTTTGTGAGCTACCTCTACACACACTCCTGCTGAATGTGTGCTTGGGGCAATGTATGTCAATTATATTAAAAACTGTCAGCTCCTGATCGTTACTCTTATTTGGTCTTCGATCGGGCATTTAAAAGCTTCATTCTTAATGAAGTCTTATGGGTCAGCCTGTGGCTTTAGTGCAGCTTGCCTAGGTCTAATGGGTTTCCGTAGATATTATTCATGTTTTTGCTTTTTATTAGTGTCTCCTCATTACTTTGTCTATTATGTGATTCATAATATAGTTAGAATAATTGTTCTACAACTAACTATAAGTAATTTTGCAAATACATGTCAACTAACTCATTAATTCGCAAATACATGTCAACTAACTTTTATTAGAGTATTACTTATAGTCAGGAGAATGTCTTATTAATAAGAAAGTCTACTAATACTATAATGAGTTAGTTGACATGTAGTTTCTCAAAGTCACTTATAGCTAGTTGACCACTGGAAAAAAAGTGTAACCAGAAAATTCTTACTGTCCCCCAAATTTCTTTGAGCAGTAGTGTATAATATACCAACCTTAAAAAAAAAAATTCTGCAGCAATGTAAATTATTTATGAATTTGAAATGTGACTTTTTGAAATGGGGCTTTTTTTCATTTTACGATAACGTAAAACCCAATTTAATGTGATATATTTCTGATTGAAACTAGACAGTGATAAAAAAATGTAGGTTTTATTATTCAGGAATTGTTTGGATCGTAAAAAAGTGGGTGATACATACCAGAACAGAGGCAGGTTTTTTTCTAGGGGAGGGGCTAAAAAATAAGCGACCTTGATGATGTCACTGGAAAAGAAAAGTTATTTCAGAAGTGTAAAACTGCAAATTTTGATTTATTTTGTCTGCATACCATTTATATATAAATCACTCTGTATATTGTCTATAATATAGAGAATGGAACAAGGATAAGGATTTATAGTTAAACCTCACTGTAACAATATAGATAATATCTCGGCTACATCCTCCTTCCGAGTTTAGAGCGTGTTTTAATTGCGTTTAAATCATTACCGCTAAGTGCTCTGAATTAATTAGAAGATCTGATACCGAAGCAACAGAGCGAGTGGTTTTAGGGGAGGCGCTGTCCAAGGTGCTGAACACAGATGCATTGTTAAACACACACGGATTGATACCTGAGAAGCTCTAGCAGCAAATGGGTTTACCACGCTTTTCTAACACCCAAGACGCATTCAGCAAATCCTCGGTTAGATACTCCTTCAAAACACGTCCTCTCGTCGAAATCCCAGGTCTTATGTCAGTAGCGACATAATCGCTGTGAAAGTGGCGCGTCGGAATCCTCCTATTTACCTTTTCCTCCGGCCGATCCTGCCTCTCCTGAATGAACCTGACTGAGCAGCCGGCAGGTCATTAGTAAAACATTCTGGAGCTCTTGCAATAAGATCCTCTGATTTTGCTAGCTGAACAAACTTGATTAGCTCTCTTTCAGTCACTCACTACGTCTCAAATCAAACATTTACCTCGCATTAATATTCCCCTGATTTGAAGTAGATTCCAGACACCTTTTCTTCACACACTTCCCTCTAGTCAAACAGTCTCTCTCTTGCCGTTTATTGCCCTCAATGATTGATTCTTTCTGTCGACAGCTTGCCCTAGTGCTAATCAGCGAGATGTGCTACAAGATTGCGATATTTCGCCAGTGAACTGGTCTGATGCTGTGCGTTAGTGGCTTTAGTTTTGGATTGACACCCACAGTGGAGTCTTTATGAAGGTTTATTTAGTCGCCCTTTGATCATCACTCGTCCCCAGGGAAGCGAAGGCCTAAAATTGGCTGTTATCTTCCCAGGATTCAATCTGGATTTTTTATGGTGCATGTATAGCTTGTTTTAGCAGTGTAAAGAATCCAGATTTTGATGCAGAGCGTCATTATGGGAGGTTTTCAAGGACTTTGAATGTGGTTTTTTTTATAGAATACATGTATGTAGAAAAAAAATACAGACAGATATTGAACAACAAAATGCTGGATGGATGGATGGATGGATGGATGGATCAAAACAACAGATGGATAGAGAATGACAAAATGATAGATAGACAGACAGACAGATAGATATATAGATATATAGATAGATAGACAGACAGACAGACAGATAGATAGATAGATAGATAGATAGATAGATAGATAGATAGATAGATAGATAGATAGATAGATAGATAGATAGACAGACAGATAGATAGATCATATTGGGATGTTTTTAAGAATTGTGCTTTTTGTTTTCGACTCTACTTTTGTCCTTTAAACTTTTTTTTTTCAGAACCAAGTACAACTTTTTTGTTTGTGATTGAAAGTATCTCTTCCTCATAAGGATGTGCGTTATTCCTCTTGTAGACACGGCTGACAGAAGGGCCCTAAGCATTGTGGGATTCTGTCTGAGAGTTCCGTTGATGTTATGGCAACCGTTGTGAAACAGAAGCCGGCCTGCGGAACTCTGGCACAGGGATTCCAGCATTACCATAACAACCCTGTTGTCACAGTCAGAAATTAGCATGGTTTAGTAAGCAAGTCACTGCCGAGGTGGAGAATCACATGTAAGCCGACCTTGTGTTGTAGAGCACATGTAGATTAGCATGAGGGATTGGGATATTTTGCTACATGTGTCATTTCTGATGGAGATATCAGTAGTATAACATTTTTTTACTCTATCCATCAGTATATTATCTCACATGTAGGAAAGTGCTATAAAAACTACTAAAAACCTGTTCTCTCAACCATATATATCAGTCTCACTAGAACATTCTGAAAGTGCTGATGGCTAGTTCCCAGATTTATTTTTTTTCTCTACTAAAAATTGCCAGGCTGCCCTTTTCACTAAGCCCAAAATAGAAGGGTGAAGTCAGCTGTTAGAACTAAACACTTTTGTCTTCTGAAAGCCCTCACTGCCTATTGATTAGCCCTCAATGACTTTGTTAATGTTGACTGTGTATGGCATGTTCATTATGGCTGACGTGTGTGAGTTTGTGTTTGTGTGTGACTGTCTGTCTGGCCTGTGTGTATGTGTGTATGTGTGTGTGTGTGTGTGGTCACATGGCTGGAGGCTGGAGTCAAACAGCCCTTAGTGGTGACATAAAACTGCATTTCCATTCCCACTTTGGGGCCAAATGGATTTTAGTGGTTCACTTTACAATAATAATTTCCAAGCACAAATAATGCAAAAAGACTTTGGTTTCACCATGGAGTGTCTGAATATATTCCTTTGTTAAGGGAAATTAAAGTAAATGAATAGTTAAGTTAATAGATAGATAGATAGATAGATAGATAGATAGATAGATAGATAGATAGATAGATAGACTAAAAGTATTGTTGGTTTTACTTAAAAAGGTTAGTTACCTGTTTGCCTTAATTTTATTTTATTCATTAAAATTTGAGTTAATACAACAAAGGAGATTGGTTTAATAAACAGAAACTCAAAATATTGTGTTATCTGAAGCACATTAATTGTCTAAGTTGATTTGACAAAAAAATAAAAAGATATATAGATAGATGGATGGATGGATGGATGGATGGATGGATGGATGGATGGATGGATGGATAGATGGATGGGTGAATATGAGACATGACAGATCGATATAAAAAAAGGATGGATGCATATACTGTATAGAATGACAAAACTAAAGAAAGTAAGAAAGACCAATCAGATTAGAGCTTGCCAGTTTGACAAAGCTCATATTTGCAAACAATATGCTCAGTGATCAGTGAACAGACTGTGGGTGGCTGAGTTTAGCAGGCTTAGCAACATGAAATAAATAGAAATATACAGAAAAAGCAATGTCAGCCACTGAGCCTTCAAATTATCTTAAATTATGAACGAGCAGAGTACATGTTTCCTCTTTATTTATTTACTCTGTGCTCTTTTTTTCTTCTTGAAATACTCCTCCTGTGGACTCTTGACACATATGTGCCATCATCTCTTTGCCATGTTCTTTGTTTCCTGTTTTCTACCTCCCCTCTCATCCTCACATTTCCTACATTTTAAAAATCTTTTTTTTTTTTTTCGCCAACTCTGTCCCTTTCCCCTTCTCACGTTTCCACAGAAGGGCAATTACTTTGACCCAATTCCCAGCTGTCCTCATGCTAATGAAGCTGTGCTATGACTGTTTTTAAGTCTGCTTTACCTTGTTCATGCTAATGTGCCATTAAGTTTGGACAATAGTGTACACAATAGTGTACACATCATTTTCCTTCTGCACACCGTTCTTCCCTTGTGCTAGGGGTTAGCGGGTTCCTCGTTCACGTCTACATGAATTCCGGTAGCTAGCAGATGTGGTTTAAAATTCTGCTTCCAGCACTTCGCATCAAACACACTACAGTTCATATGGAGTTCATATGGCTTTTTTTAGTTTGAATGAGTTCAAAACACATTTTGTGGTCAATAGAGTCCACCATTCCCATTGGGATAGGATGTGCTAACACACACCTTTTTATCAGAGATTTGCATTATCCAATCCAGTTGCTCAAGCACATGACATATAATAAATGCTGTTGGAATAACTAGTCCTAAACACTCCAAATGACACATTCACAGCCAATCAGAACACATTTATAGGCAAAATTGTACCAATTTTTTTTGTGGTATTTCAACTCCGCCCACAAGTTGTAATGTCACCAATTTTGGCCTGTTATATTTAAAAGTAATACTTTCGTGGCGTAATGCCACTTTGGCGTTCCCGCTTTCAGGAAGAAGTCTGCTGTGGAGCTCACTTCAGTGCGGGCTCAGCAAAAGTGCATATCGAGGGCGCATATCGACTGCAAAAGTTGCGTTCACGTGCACCCTTCTGACACTTAAAAATACTAAATGGGACACCCTGCGGTCTCAAAGCTACAAAAGCTTTTGTTTTTTCCGCTAGGGGTCGCTAACCTCTTACAATAACAAAGGCGTAGGTTGGTGATGCATAAGCGGAATTATGAAACTTCGTCATGCCGAAGATCTAATAATGTTTATGGATGAGTGAAAACATTGATTTTTTTAACATGACTGTGGTGTGCAGCAGGACGCGATTGCTAATGAGAGACAGATATCAGCGCCACACGTGAGTCCCGCGGATATAAAGGAATAAGGACATTTCATTCTACCGAACTAACTTACCTGCAAGTGCTGAATTACTACTCACACAGGTCAGTTTATTTGACGAATTAAACTTGTGACGTGACGCAGCGCTGTTTCACTTGGTCTACACTATCACACTAAACTTAATTTGAGTGTGTTGAAAGTTATGTTATTCTATGTGTTGGTTTGTCTGTATGAGACTAGCAGTAAGCTAGATCTACATTAGAATAACATACTGATCATATTCATCATGTTGAGCTATATAACATTGATTAGTTTTATGTACATTTGCTCACCTGTCTAATAAAGTGCATGCAAGAGTGGTGTCTCTGTCAAGTCGAAGTTAGTTGCGGACGTGTTGCTCTCGGCATCTCGAAAACACCACGCTGATCTTGATCCTCGCTTTAGTTCTCCTTTTGTCCCAAAGTCTGCTTGCCATGGTCCACAATGTTTGAACTAAACATCGTGAGCGTGCCTCTAGACGTAATGCAGTTGTCCACGACCCCGCGTGTAGGTTACTATGGCAGTACGAGCGGAAACCAGGGATAACGCGGATATTACGTCATTGACAGGCGACAAGTGAAAATGGACGAGCCATTATTTAAATTTGGGAACTTTTGGGATATTGTAAGTACACAACTGCAGGAAATATATCACACTGTGCAAGTGATTTTTGGATATTTTATTATAAAAATCTTACATATTGTAGCTTTATTGTAGCAGCCATTGTAAGTACACAAGACCGAAAGTGCTTATGAAGTGTACCATTTGGGACAGGGCCTAAAAAAAATAAAACACAAATGTGATGTTTATCTAATGCCACATGTATGTTTTGCTTATTTGTATGGTTGAATAGGATCATCGAAGCTCAGCAGCAAAGACATTAGTTAATAAAGTGAGATTAAATACATAAAGTATATTGTGTTATTTAACATATTTGATGATTGAAGGTTTGTGTAATATTCTGACTGTAATATTGTGTAATATTCTGAGTTTGCATTTCACTGTTTTTATTCATTTTGAGGAATACTGATTCTGTTTTTGTGCAAGTGAGATGTAAATGCATTCTCATATTAGTCTACAATAACTACAATAACCATCACGCTACTCACCTTACTCACGATTTCTCTCAACATGGGGACAGGAGAGCTGTCAGGCAGTGAATGGGAAAACAAAGTAACTTCCATTACTTATTTGAAAAAGTAACAGATATTTTGTTAGAAATGATGTTAGCTTACATAGCTTGATGTTAAATAGCATACTTGTTCATTTATGTTGTGCCCGGCATAAGGAATGTCTTTGGTAGATGTATGTTGAAGAAAGCCTGATCAGTTCTGTGGGGTATTATAAATAGCTCAAACTATTAATTAATCATGATAAGCTGAGTGGTTTAACATTATGCTAAGTTAGCTCTCTAGCCAGAAGCTAAAATAGTGGTTCCATCAGCAAAGTGGACACTTATGATCTGCATTTTTTCAGATTTTTACAGTAATCTGCCTATGGCGTTGATTGAGATGCCCAAGATTTAACATCATGATTTGCATATCTTCCCCCTCTCTGTTGTAAATATGTTGCTAGCTTATCATTCTCATTCTAACATGATCTTTGGTTGTTTTGATGGATTTAACATAGTATGCAGTTCCATGGTAGAATAATTTATCATATCTGTCAAAAAAGAAATATAAACAATAACTACATTACAGTTAGCATTTAAACATTTTTATTAGGACATGGAGTTGGTATTTTTTGACATAGGCTAGATCTGAATTCTCATTACACAGCGATTTGAGGAAGCAGTTGTTCTTGCTGACCTATTCGAGTACTCAAATGAACTTGAGACATATTTAATCGATAACGTACTTCTAGAACATTGTTGCTATTTTTATTGATAGGAAAAGTTGAGGAAGGATAGGATGAAGATAAGTGGGTAGACCTTGAGCCTACAGAGGTTTCCACTGATTTCAAACAACTATTAGTTCTGTTGATTCTCTGCCTCTTGCTTGTATGTTTATTCATATTTTGACTAATTTTTCAGGCTTACGGCTGACAGTAAGCAGCTTTGTGTTAACACGTTTTACCATATTTAAACCATCCTGCAGAATTACTCTGAAAAAAACAGCATGAAAAAATGCCAAAAATGTCTCCAGATTCAGTCTAAGGGCCCTATTTGAATGATCTAAGAGCATGGTCTAAAGCACACAGCTCATGTTCACTTAGGGCATGTCCGAGTCCACTTTTGCTAGTTTAACGACGGGAAAAATGGTCGGCGCGCCAGGCGCATGGTCTAAAAGGGTTTTCCCTATTCTCATAATGAGTAATAGGTGTGTTTTGGGATTTACGTGCGTTAAACCAATCAGAGTCTCTTCTCCCATTCCCTTTAAATGCCAGTTGCGCTCGCGCCGTGGTGGATTCGCTATTTACATGATGGAATTTGATAGTGAAAAGACCGAAGCCGTCTCCAGAACGCAAACGGAGCTGCTCGTGCTCGAGGTAAAAGTGCGCAAGCAGACCATCTACGGGACAAGCCGGATTCCACCATATCTTTATGTACACAATGATAATCTTTTACATTGTAATCCTTTATTTTAAATATTTGCCATGTTTGTGTGCTGCTGTGCGTCCCTGTGTGTTTAATAAGCAGAGTGTACGCGAGCTGTGGACCCGCCTATATACGCGCTCATTAAATAACAAAAAAAATGTTATTTTAGCAGTCTATTTCTGTTTCCTCAAAATAGCAGTGTGCCCGAACACACATTGTTTTCAGACCAGCACACCCATGGGCGCACAAATGGGTGCAAATGCATTTGCTATTTAAACAACGTGGTGCAGGACGTGAAAATGATAACTGCGTCGGGCTGAAACTAGCAAAAAACACTTGCTTCGCGCTTGGCACTGCATTGCGCCGGGTGTAAGATAGGGCCCTAAGTGTGTCTATATTTTGCCAAACATCTATATTAAATGAAACAAGTCATTCTTTATGGGTCTGGTTGTAATGGCCACTGTTGTTGAAATGCAATCGTTTTTAGCATCAGAACTGACATCCCGTCTCCCTTCCACCTCCAACATTTTTATTTTTACACAAAGCATTCCTCACTGGTTATGCTTCTTTGTTGCCTTCTAAATGTTAGTATGTTAATGACCCAGATAATAACTCTCCAGAATGTGAAATCAACTTATTCATGGAATTCACGGACATGCCACTCTTACAAAGCATTCCTAGTCAATGTAACCGGTAAACAGCACGGAATAATTCACCCCACACATGCATTGTCTTGAGAGAAAGGCCTGTCGTAGTCGATCAGCTGAAGGAATGTGTGAGTATGTGTGTGTGCTCTAAAAAAGTGTGTGTTTTATATATTGTTACACTGGCAGGAGGACAGAGTTATTAGTACATTGGAGACGTCTCGGCACATTTGTCTCTTTCCCGGCAAGGGGGCAAACAAATTTCCTGAGCAGTGGGAGCCCTGGTAAATGTTTAAGCGGTAATATTGATTATTACAAGGTTCCCTAATGGGAACAATGTGGATAAACCATTTACAGTTACAGTGTAGGTCACATCTTTTGTTAAGTCTATGGAGTTTTTATATGAATTTAATAGAACTTAGCTGGTGGGAATACCATGAATTGAATTTTTGGTAACTTTATTTTAAGGGGACAAAGTTACATGTTACTACATGTTACTATAAATGTATGTTTATTACAGTTTCTTGAGTTATCTAGTCAGTATTAGTATTGGTATTTTATTTAAATCGGCAGGTCTTAAATCTGCATTTAAGGTGCAGAATCTAATGCACAGATCTATTTTTCTATGAGATTTTGTCTTTTCTATACATTTGACATGACCACATTGTGTGATCAGATCTTTTTTTTTTATTTTTTATCTCACATTGTAGTGTGCTGTTTACTTGAGTGTAGAGAGTAGTGAACATACTGTAACGTTATAAAGGCTAAACACTCCCCCAGTGAACTCCTAACCTAAATTAATGCGAACCCTTCACCTAATGCGATGGGAGATGTTGCTGCATTGCTAATGTCAAGGCTTTTACATCTGACTGAATACATTACAAAGGTAACGTTCATGTAGCTTAACAGTCAGCTTAGAAATCTGTTACCTTTTAGAGTATTATTTAAAAAATGCAAATGTTCAAGGAACTTGCACTCTCTTGCAATTCATAGTTGGCTGTAGACCAGCAGGATTTAAGCTAATATCTGTAAAGTACTGAAAATGCTAATATCTCCATGAGAGCTCTGTTGTGCAGCACTAAATGTTGGTTTTCCATCAACTCGTCAAATTAAATCAAGAGGTTTGTCATGACAAACCACTCCATCCACTCACTCTTAAAATTTTAGAGCTTGCATCTTTCCATCAGGTGATCTAAACTAGGTTAAATGAGGAGATAAGAGACTAGCGTTGGTTCACAGAACCTATGCTAATGATGCTAATGCTCTAAAGTAGCAAGCATCAAATGGCATTAGCGCAAATCTCGCCAACATTTTTCCCTGTTTGATGATGAAGCTCATGCTGTTGACATCAAAGCCAGTCATTATGGGACATGTTAAATCTTATTCACGACTGTTTCATCCGTGTTGTTTAAGAGGGAGGAGGACGGCCCACAAGTGTAACGTGTAGCTACTTAGTGCCAAAATAAATACAAAAATACAGTCAAAGTAAATGTTTTATTCAGCCTTTATTTTACATAGAGCAGATATTTGGACCAATGAGATTTTTCTGACAGGGCTACCCAATGCGACATGATAGAAACAGACATTAAGTGGCTGATAAAATCTCTAGCATTGCTTGTCACTGTTGTACGTGGTTAGGACAAAAACTTGACAGGAACGATATTCCATGAATCCGTTTGGTCATGTGTTAAATTTTCCAGGAATGGACATACTGATAAAACGTATGTTGAGTGCACTGTAAGTCACTTCAGATAAAGGCACCTGGCAAATGAACAAGTGTAAATGTAAGAGATAGGATTCATCATTCCATGTCTTGTTAGGAAATGATGTTAAGCAGAGATAGGGAGAAACATAGACAATGGAGATAAAAAAATGGGACAGTTTAATCCTGTTGTCTCTGCTCGGCAGCTGTGACATGTTGTTTTATGTGTACCCTCTCTCTCTCTCTCTCTCATCTCCCTTTTCTTATTTTCCGGGGTGGGCCTGCTGGTGATATCTGAGATTGATGTGACAGCAATAGACAGGAGTAGCCCAGGGACTCGACCCTCAAGCCTTGGGGAAATGAACCTGTGCCATTTTTGATTCCCTTAATTACCTTCATTCTGGACAAAAAGCTACAAAAAGTGTGCAGTGTTAAAATACCTTCTCCTGTCCCAGTTTAATATGCAATAACTTAATTGACCTTTTGCTAAACTCTTTTGATTTTGAAAATTTAACACCTTAACATATTACTGACCAGTCCTACCTTAACTGTTGTTGTTTACCATTTTATCAGACAGTCTTTTATTCTTGAACCCTTTGAAGGCTAATTCATCCTGCCCAGACAGACGCTGACCAATGCTGACAATCACCAAATTATAGTCACTTCTCAGACATTCCACTTCCCGACAAATACAGACTGAACATGTTCAGTCGACAAAAACAAATGACAACCAACGGCAACAGACGGCGACAGGGGTAACACACTGATCCACTGTTGATCAGCATCTGTCGGTGCATTGAGAATTAGCCTTTACTCACAGATATTTCTAGTTTATTCCTACATGATGTAATGCTTTTGAGTTAGCAACAATAACCACAGGGTGTAGCTTAGAAAACAACATCAAAATCAGAGCCAGATGATAGTCCTGCAAGGCAGTGTTGTAGTATTCAAGACCAGTACAATATTGTCATGGAATTGGTCTTTTGTACTCATCTTGACTCAGACTTGAGACCGATTCGGACTCGGACGCATCCTACTGAGTTCTTGGCCTGGACTTGGATTGAATAACCTGGTCTTGACTACAACACTGCTGCAAGGCCCTTTGGCACACCTTCAGAATCGCCAACCCCTTCTGCTTCTTGTGCCAGATCCCATACTTTAAGCAAGGACCAGGGTCATTTGACTAACAAAATTGCATTTTTTATGTAGGCCAACATTAGATGACTAAGTAGCTGTGGAACCTAGTGATCAGCATATGCTGAGGGCACTAGTGTTCTTTCTTTGACGGTCTTGAGTCATGTGACCTGAGGTTTTGTATGCCGCTGACAATTTGAGGACTAATGGCTAATTAAAATGATTGTAATTTTACATTACCTTTTCCTTGAATAATACCTGGCAGGAAGTGACACACCTAGAGTGAGCATACATATGCATGCACAGACCCATCCCAAGATGACAGATGGCCCTGAGAGGGTTATAGGAGACACGTGGATGGTCTAAGGATAGCAGTTCACTGACACACTATTCATGTGTAAGATAGAAAGGTCAAGAAGAGCTTTTACACCCTGCTGTGTCAGCATAATTCCATTCATACCCAATTTCCTGCTGCTTGTAGTAATTGTTACCGCCATCTAGATGCACCGGAGGAACCTTCATGTGTGAAGTCTTATTTGCTAATGCTATTTTGTACTCTAATGCCATTTAGAGTACCTGACAGCCTTTACTTGTTTCTTTTAAGGTAACTTTCTGTTTGTGTGTGTGTGATTGTATGCGTTTCAGACTTTAGCTCCGCTGCTAATCTGTGAATGTGTGCGAGCACCATCTGGCCATGGGGATTTATCTGCCTTCGTCCAATGGCTTCTGTCTGCTCTCTCCACCCTCTTTCCTATGTGCTCTCACTTTTATGTTTCCAGTATCATCCTCTCTCTTTCCTGTCTCATCTCTGCTGTCTTAGAGTCGCTCGTTTGTTCTCTCTAGCCTCTCAATGTCTTTTTGTTTGTGGCTTTCGCTTTTGTGTTCTTTTTTTCCTTCCTTTATGCAAGGTGCAGTTATTTTAGTCATCTGCAATTGTCACGTGTCCCTAAACACAACAGGACAAAAGAAGAATGCAATGAACACAACTTAGTCTTGATTTCTTTCATGTTCTTAGCATAACAAAAAGATTGTGCTAATATGATTTGGAGCGATTTCCCTCCTCATCCATGACAACATTGTTTAAACTCTGAATTGAAGACAGCACCATCATTGTTTTGTTCTTAAGATCCTCTGCTGCCATTTTGTCATGAAAGGGTTTGGTTGGAATAGATACACTGGTACTCAAGATACCACCATCTTTTCCCGTACCAGAAATGCTGTACTTGAGACGCATTGCTTATTAGTAAGAGTGTTCAATCCTGCTTCTGAAGGGCCACCTTTCTGCAGAGTTTACTTGCTTCCAACACACACACACCTGCTTGTATGTTTCTAGTAATCCTGATTTGCTGGTTTAGGTGTTTGTCGGTGGTAAACACTGTAGGAAAGTGGCCATCCAAAAGCAAAATTGGACACCTTTGGTTCAGCTTTAGGAATTGTCCGGATTGTGTTGTAAGCAGGGACAGTGTTTTACAATATTTTAGCTTCATCTATATTCAGAAAAGCAGTACAAGGCTTATTGTTTTACAGAAGAGGACTTTTTGACACCATTTAGTAAACTTTTTTCATTGGCATTTTTCCATTTTCCTTGAGTTTCTCAGGAAATCCCTAAGGATACTGGCAACAGCAGACAGTCGGGATGTCCAGAGTTGGCACCTTGGTCTTTGCTTTTGGCTTTAGTTTTTCTAGGAGACTGGGATGGCGGAGGGCACCCGGCCCTTGCCAAGTGCCTGCGCACCTCAGGACAGGATGGTTTTCCCAGCGTGGCTCTCAGCACACACCCGGATACACTTTAAGTAATCCATTTACTGGGCATGACAATATGAGATGCCCTTGGCTGAAAGAGCTGCTCCTCTGCTCTCATGGATTCTTGCAACAGAAAGTGGACGTCATGACTTAGGATATTTTAAAGGATTTTTTGATTGTCCTAGTTGAAATTATGGCTGTAAAGTGTTGCATAACTTGCTTTGTTTTATTTCTAGGTGAAGTGGTTAAACAAGTCACAAGTGATCGTGCCCTTGAGCAAGGCATTTAACCCTGGGTTTGACTCTGTGATAAGTTTATTGAGCCGTCCTTTAGCAATATTACACTAGTCAACATTTGAAGTGGATCAAAACCTTTCATCAAAGTTATACATGAATTTTGAACAATACCTGTTCTTGTCTTATAGGACAACTTTGATTAACTTTTTTGATCCACTTCAAATTTTGACTTCTGTATGTGAAAGCCATGGGAATCAGTTCCATTTAGCAACAATAGTACATTTCTAGGGGTTTTTGTAAACCGATTTTGTGCTTTCTGTTGAAAATCAATACTCAATGTGCTTTCAATGTGATTCAGATAATGAAATCTATATGCTTAATGAAATGATCTACTGATCACTGGAGTTACATAATCCATAGCGTTAAGAGAAGTCAACGATTATAGTGACTTTAAGCCTGTGTGATGGTGGCTTAGCCCACTGCTCCAGTTACTGTGTAGACTGACCATCTGGACCATAATCCCATAGAAACGCCATCTTTGTGCACCTTTGCATTGCCAGAGAAAGCATGCTAGCCAGTCTGATTGCACTTGTATGCTTCCATAACAATTGCAGTTATCATTACTCAAGGACAGTATTAGACATTGCATCTTGGTAAATGCATTTTGAATTATTGATGAAATTCAGTGTACACTAAGGATTGCCTAAATGATACAAGAATTTGAGACTGGAGACTCAGACATTTAACTTGCTAAAATTGTATACGTTTAATCGACTCTAGAAGGAACCTAATTCATTAACTTATGTCCATTAATTAAGTTGTCTAAGATGGGATCTTAGGCCCTGTTTACACCTGGTTTTAAGATGTGTTTTGGTCGATCGCAGGTAGATGAGGGAGACACATTTACGTTTACACTTGGTGTTTTAATCCGTCTCCTTTGTCCAATTTCGACTGCTTCTGTCCTGATTTCTTCAAGGGGAGGGTCTATGGGCGGGTAAATGTATGCTATTTTTCAGATCTTTCGATCTAATGGATGAAATAAGTTCATGCAATTTACATATGGATGCCACTGGAGATGATGGAAAAACATACGGAGAGCAGCAGCTTTCGTTTCTGCTCTGATAGCCGCGAGATCCAACGCTGTGAGTGTGTGTTAGAAATCAGGAATGGTGAAAGAACATTGTGCTTGGCACGTTTTTCATCTTCAAACCAAACTTGGGTCTTCATTTGACAAAGTTTAAATCCTGTCTGGTTAGCGCGCTTCCCATAATGTTTACTCATTAGATCGGTAGGCGAAGAGTAGACGTCTTTTGTGACTGTTTGAACACATACAAACACATGACTGTTTACATTACGAAAGCAATCCGGTTGAATCTGTTTTCTACTACATCTGCATCTGGGGTTTTAGACCCCATTTACACTTGTATTTAGCAACGTCCACTTGTGATCGTATTGATAGAAAAAAAAAGATTATTAGTAAAATGTGTAAAAGAGAATCAGAGCTTGAGTCGATTTGAGTTCTGTATTATGATAGCAAGTCAAATCTATTTACTTGATCCCAAGAATTATATGAACATGTCAACTTGTGAATGTAGAGTGACAGGAAAATACTAGAACAAGAATAATTCTTGTTGTTTGTTACTGGTTGACTATTATATTTCCAATGACCTTTACTTGATAGGGTTTCTAAAATTCACTGATATTTCCACGAACGTGGCAAACCTGCATCTTGGAATTTCCCCCCCAAAAAATGGACTGGCCATATATTTGCTTCTGAAATGAGAGCCTTCCTCTTGTGTGACCCTAGAGAGATAGTAGTTTTCACAATGTTTTAGCCAGTGCACATTTATTCAGTATTTTCAAACATATCACCATAGTATTGTACCAGCTCTGGTACAACAGACACCATGGAAAAAAAATACCTGTAAAGAAAGGGCATCACCGGGGATGAAGAGATGCCACCTGGGCATCAGACAGAAGGAGCGTGGCCGTCCTGGCCGCTGCAGATAAGTGCCACTGACCTCATTAACTGCATCCCTGGCAGCACGGGAACCGCTGAGATCAGGCTGACAGATTGCGCACAGTCTGTCCTCCGACCGTGCCACGGAGCGCGGCTCTTCATTCACGGCTGATTGGAAAAGGCAGCGTAGAGCCAAAACTCACTCACATTGAAAGGGAGACAGAGAGAGAGCGAGTGATAAAGAAAAAGTGCAAGGGGCCGACTGACGTGTTGGGGAAGCTACTTGCAAATACACTGGGACTCAGGCTCTTTTGATTTTCCGTATGCCCCCATGTCTACTTTCAAGGACGCTGGTCTTCTGCTTTTATCTCTCCTTAGTGAGGCACAATAAAACAACACCACCCAGTTCCCAAGATTAATTTTTATATACAGTACCTTAGAGTAAAAGCAGTAACTGTTGACCTCAATAAAAAGTTGTTTCTGTGAGGCTGCAGGAGCAACTTCTGCCAAAAGGCTTAGCAAAGCATCTTTAGATTGTTTCAACTGAGTTTAGTACAGTATCGTTTGAGATTTTGACCTCCTGTCAATCATTTCCTTCTATTTCTCTTTTTCATATTACTGAATGTCAAAGGTACTCAATCCTGTTTTCATAATACCATTGAAAAACCATGGAAATACAATGATATTAATCTTGAAGAACATTATCGATATATGAATATGATAATACATGATTATGATAATACATCTGATACCATTATTGATTTTACTAGATTTATTAATAGGTTTATATATTTTATATATTATTATGTATAAAAAAATTAGTTCATGCATATATTTAAGTCGATTTTTACATTACGTATCACTTGATGAGGTACAATATGCATACTATGCAGGTCTATGCAAGTTTGTTTCCTCTCTTTACAAAACGAGTCACATCAGATTCATCCACGCAGGGATTGAAACATTAGTTTTGCATTAGTCATCCGCTGTGCACACAGACATTAACATACACTTTTCCATGCTCCTCCTTTGCACACATTTATAAAAAATAGACAGCCTGAAAAAAGACACAGTGCTGAACTGGTTTGCATTTTTGATCGGTGTTTCCTTTTAATGCATTTCAGAGGGATTTAACCATCCGTGTTAGCTGCGTATGCATTTCAGAGCGTATAATGCTCGCACATGACATTGATTCTGATGAGGGCTAGCTAGAAGACCAATGCTGACCCATTATTGCAGCCATTTTGTTGCATCAGCTGCCCAAAGCCAAGTAGAAATCCCTCTTATATGTTGTAATTGAAGTGTGTACATTCAAAAATGCTAAAATTAGAAAAATGCATGGTCGCGTGCACACGGCAGGACAGAGCTGCAACATTTCGCCGGCTGTCCCAGTTGCGATCGCACGCATGAATGCTCTCACATCCAAACTCACATCATTACCTCTCTGTGTGCATGTGTCTAGAGGGCTAAACCAACTGGCTTGCTGACATGTTATTCTTGTAATTATTCTGTTTTATTCCGACTTGATGAAACTGGGAATACATTTCAACCGAGAGACTAATTAACAGAGCTTCCCAGCAGCTGAGAATGATGTGATAAAACCCGCTAATTATTTGAAGAGAACATCTTTTGCTTTAATGCAGTTCGCTAGCACCACCTTAACAGTTTTCCCCTTAATTCCTACGCCGTGCTGAGTTACAACGCCTTCATTAGATAGTAAATGTTGTAATTGGCGTATGGTGTTGTTGTGAAAATCTGAAGTCACATAAGTCAGCCATATTTAAATCAGTCAGCAGATGCTATAAGTGCATCCTCTGAGAAAGATTCATTTGTTTTCTGTGAAGAGATTCTGTTGTAGGCTATTTTTATTTTATTTGTGGTTTTTAAAGTTCAGTTGTGTGACATTGACGTTCAAACGTCACAACTAGCGACATTAGTGTTGAATTTGTTAAAGTTATAGCTTTGTGTAAATTGGAGCTATTTTACACAACAATGGCTCATAAAATCTGAATTAAGTTTAAACTATCTGTTCCATAATGTTAGTTTTATAAATTATAGTGTATATACAGTACATATAATATGTCATTTGTTTGTTTAGAAAAATATCTTCTAGTTTGCGTCTATAAAATTGTAAAGAAATGGATTTTTCAATCTTTTGTAATGTATTTTAATGCACTAGATTATCCAAAATTTTAACAAACATTACCACCTGGTCATGTAGTATATCACCCACAGTGTTATTTTAGCTATTATAGTGTTTATTAATATTTAAATTAGCTTTTACTTTTATATTTTCAGATGTCATTTAAATTTTAGGTTACGTTTTAGTGATTTTGTTTTGTCATTTTATTCGTTTTTGATTTCTTTTTTTAATTTTTCAATTTAGCTTTAGTTCATTTTTATTTCAGTTTTAGCTTTAGTATTTTTAGTACTTAAAACTTATTCATAGTACTTTAAACTTGTTTATTTCAGTTAGTTGCCAAAATAACATTAATTTTAGTGTAACGTTTGTTTTCATCTAATAATTATATTTTATTTTATTTAAGCTTTATTTCAATAGCCAACATTTCAATAGCTAACAATAACAACACTGATCGTAAATGAAATGAAATTAAATTAAAAGTTAATAAATAATTTATAACATTACTCCTTTTGATTATATTTAGTTTCATTACCTTAGTGATCACAGGGACATAATTCTTTAAAAAACAGTTTTGAATGGTTGTGTACAGTGATATAAATGAGTCATAGTGTGATATAAGATTTTCGTCATACGCCTACCCCTACTTGCTGTTTATCTTAACATTCAGAAGCGACTTCATTCAAACAACACCTCATAGCGCGCCGTTGTCCAATGCGAATGTGAGAAATGAGCAGTGAAATGAAGATGTGGCGACTTCGGTCCCTTGTGACTGGTGACTGGTGATAACATGACGCTGCGGGATGAGTGTGTTAGCACTATAGGCAAGAAAGAGGATATCAGTGTAATCACACACTAGCTTCTTTTACATACTGGCCCATCCTCCACACCGTGTCACACGACTCTACCGCTGCTCGTGATGCTACAAGACCAGGCTTTGTCCTCGACAAGGCCTCTGGTGCCTTTTGCTTCACCACAAGACCCAGTGAAAGAGATCGAGTCGAGTTTTAAGAGTATTTAATGCCACTGATTTTATATTACTAGACAGCATTCTAGAAAACCCGTTTCTGATTGGTCAATCACAGCATTCAGCAGTCAAATATTGTTTTATAATGACTGTTAAATTGTAAAATGGACCATTGTCCCAGGTAATTAATGGTGATGCTAATTTTACGCTATGTTCTGCGATAACATGCACCCTTATTTTTCTTTGGTGGTAACCTCCGTACTGAAGGGGGCGATAGAGTTCCCTTCAAATGTCTGTGTCATTCAACAAGATGGATTATGATTTCGTTTAAACACGCTCTGCAACATTCTCTTCAAACTGTTTCTCTGACAAGTATGACCTAAAAAAAAGAAAACTGACAGTACAGTTTAAGCTAATGTGTTAATATGCTAATAATAAACTGCCCCCTATAATATTTTGGAACACAGTCCCTGTGTTCGAATATACCTACTTCCCTAAGATATAGTAGGCAAAAAACAGTATGTGAAAAAAGCACAGACAAATTCCTAGTAGTCATGAAACAGTAGATAAAAAATACCCAGATGACTAACTACTACCGACAAAAATGTGTGCAACTGATGGATAATTTACTATCCCATGAGGCCACAAAAGAGGAGTTATGAATGGCAGTGAAGCGATGCCATTAGTAACATGACATTGATGACATGGCAGATGTAGTATGTACCCATTTGCAAAGTTCGTTCCTCGTCAAATGTAGTACCTGCTCAGACAGCATGTGAATTCAGAAGTAGCTAATGATTTTGTGATGTCTGGTTTTAGCTAATTAAAAGGTACATTTACATGAAAACGATGTTCTAGAAACAAAAACATTTTTTTTGTGTGTGTGTTTTCCGCGTACAGACAACAACGTTGTCAAAACGATCCCCTTTGACACAGATCTGTGAAAACGACTAAAAACGGCGTATTATTCATGCCAGGCCAGTAGATGGCGATGTCACTTTGTAAAGAAACACTACGCGCTTATAGACTGAACACGTAATACACATGCGCATGACGTCACCATTTTCACGAATTCACGTTTTTGTAGTTTACGCTGAGACGATAGCGGTATCGTTTTGAAAAACTTGTACTTTGAAACCCATTTTTAAAAGTTTCCATTTCTAGGCCCCCAAAACGCCATTGTCATGTAATTGAACGGCCAAAACGCTTAAAAAGTTTTGTGTTTTTAGTTGAAAACAGTATAGAGAAAACGGACCCAAAGGAACTTTGCTTAAGCAGTTAGAAGTTAGCTAATATGCAGTTAGCAATAGCTAATAGGCAGTTAGCACTAGCTAAAAGGCAGTTAGAAAAAGGCGATTGCTAACAAGTGGCTAAATACGACTACACAGGTTGTCGGAGACATTAAACATCATCACGCCAAACATCGCACTAACTCATTTTGTCGCTAGTTCACTCTCATTGTGTTTATAATCGCACTCTTGCAAACTATTCTAACTTAAATGTTTTTAAACAAAGATTGATTGTTGGAAGCTCAACAGTGATGTTGAAGTCATGTGACTGTAGTATGGTTCATTTATAACCAAATTTTGTCTTTTATCTGTTGTATTTAGGCTTCAAAATGCACAAAAGTTGTGTTAATTTATCATGATGTGCAAGAATCATAAGCTTTTGTTGGTCACAGAGCTTATTTTCTGCAATGATCCAAAAGCCAATGGAAAAAATCCTATTGTGTTTTTGTCGAGGAAACCAGGGAGATGCTAACTAACCCGTTGGTCTACAAAAATACATCATCACTGCAGCACTTTATAAATCCAGCTCATTACATTTCCTCCTTTTTCTGTTCTCATCATTTCTTGTAATTTTTCTATGGTCAGAACATGTTTTTCTGAACAAGTTGCCTTAAATAACCAACCCTATTTTAATACAAAATCACTGTCACAAACAGGGAACATCTGATACGTTCACATCCGAAATACAAACCTGCCCGGACAGGTCGAGCCCTTGAGGGAAGTGGCTCATCGGGGGGGATCAATAGCTCTCAGGACGGCAGTGTGGGATCGGTTCGTCCCCTCCCCTCCACAACCAAACAACAAAAGCGAAATACAACCGCACTCAGTTCAGAAAGCTTGCATGGCACATTCCTCTGTGAATTCACTGCGTCAGGTGGGACACTTTGACTGGTTTCACCACAAATGTATCCATAAATGCCTAGTTCTCCTGCAACTCCTACTGTCCATTATGTCATGCTAAATGCTTTTTTTGTTTCCATAAAGAGAAACGTTACGCAAAACCAACCCACCCGAGTTCCTCTTAGATCAGGGTTCCTCAAAGCTCTCGATGCCCTGCAGAGTTTAGCTCCAACCCTGATCAAACACACCTGAACAAGCTAATCGATGTCGAAAATAGAGGAGAGTTTGATCAGGGTTTGAGCTGAACTCTGGACCAGATTTGAGGAACCCTGTGTTAGATCTTCCAGTTGCATAATAATGCTGTTACGAGTGAGTTCCTACACAGATTCATCAGCACGTCAAATGCGGTCGCTGCTGCTGCGTGTCCATGAGCGGATGCGTGTTTTCTCCAGCTCAGGCGAAGCCTATCCGGGTCAGTAAGTTGATCAGATTAACTGATCCTAACAGGACCCTGAGGGAAGGTGCTTCCTCTGGTTAAACTGCTAATTTGCAGTGTTTTCATGGCCTCACTCAGAGAGTAGCACTTAGTGCTAGCTAGTATAGCAGAGCAGCTGTAGGCCCACCTGTCAAGCAAATTAAATTTTATTCTATATATGAGTGTTGTCAGTAATTAAAACAACATCCTTCCTTATGGGCTGGCAAATGCAAAAATAAAACATATTATATGAATATACATAACAGGCTGTTTTCTTCAGATTTAGCAATGAAAACTCGCTGTTTAAGTACATATTTAAAGTGAACTTTTGACATGTATTATCCACTTGTGCCGGACATACGGACAAGCGTTAATGTCGAGCCCTGGTATTATTTTTGGTAACACTTTAGGTTAGGGTTCAATTCTCGCTATTAACTATATTTGCATATTAGCATGCATATTACTAGCATATTGGCTGACTCATAAAGCACATATTAATGCCTTATTCTGCATGACCATATTCTACATCACCGAATCCTACCCAATACCTAAACTTAAAGGCTACAAAAACTACCTTACTACTATTAATAAGCAGTAAATTAGGAGTTTATTGATGCAAAAGTCGTAGTTAATAGTGAATATATTTCACCATTCTAAAGTGTTATCTATCTATCTATCTATCTATCTATCTATCTATCTATCTATCTATCTATCTATCTATCTATCTATCATTTATACAAGTACGTACTACAATCAATACTAGTAGATGTTTCAAACGTTTTGTAGTTTTATTCAAATAAATGAAACAAAATGTATTAAATATATATAAAAAAAATGTACAAAATGTCTGAAAATACAAAAGCTACAGGCAAAAAACACTATTCCAAAAAACAAACAAGAAACACATCTTGGCAGGGCTGTATGTTGATGGTTTTCACTGAAGAGCTTGTGTAGTACACCAGTGCCTTTCACAGGCAGTCACGACTGGACATTCAAACGTGCTGTGTTTATATAACACACATGCTCTCTCTACCTCTCTCTTTCACTCTAACTCTAAACGCACTTTACCTGTACAACCCACAGGCTGTTATGTTCGAGTTGTATCTTATGTTCTGTCCATCAGAATTCCCTCTCGCTAATCCAACATAATCCTTTATAATGCAGCTTTTGTTCTGATCCGTACTTCCATAAGACATCGCTGTTCATTCAGATGAAATGGGAAGGAAAATCAATTAAACCAATCAGTCTTACTATAGCAGAGATTTTCATTGGTTAACTTCTTGACCCCTTCATTTGTTTGAGATTTCAGCATTTCCGATCTTGGCTTTAGACGTAAAAAGAACCAAACCCATTTACAAATAAATAAATGAAGTAATAATTAATGTATTACTTTGGGGCTGCTTTTAATTTCCATATTAAGAAAAGCACTTGCCATTAATTTTTGCAGATAGATATGCAGAGAACATCGAGTGGGTTGATGCAACTGTTTCTGCGTGCGGCCCATATGTGCTGTAGCAAAAAAGCATTTAATTTGTGTAATCATGCATAATTTCAAATACTCAATTAGCAAAGCTTTTGATCCCTTGAAGGGAAATTCGAATAGATGGAGGAAAATAAGAAGTGAAAAAACAAAACAGCGCCCTGCCATCAAAATGCTTCAACATCTGCTTTACAACATCGCCGCCATCTAGCAATTATATCAGCAGTCGTTAAAAAATGTTTTTTTTTTTTTCTTCAATTAATGTGCTGTGCCATTTTTATTTCCACTTTAACATTCATTTGCTGGGCGTCTTCACTTTGGAATCTCATTTAATTAGTGTCAGTGTTGAACTGAACTGCATGCTTACTAGAATTATCACAGTTTGATTGAACCGGTTTGACGGTCACGTGGTCCGACCATATGGAGATCTGATCCCTGTCGCCACACAGCCAATGATCCACAGTTGGCACAGGACAAGCCCTGGAGGCTCGTATCAGGCTAAGATTTGTTTTGTTAATGCTTTAGTCATTTGGTTTTGTGTCTGAAGAGCGTTGGTACAAGCGTATCCCTTACAGGCTTGGATTGTCAACACTTTTGGGAAGTGGCAAAAATATGACGATTCGATAGTATTGCGATATTTGGGCCACGATTCAATATTATTGCGATTCTTAAAGGGTTAGTTCACCCAAAAATGAAAATTCTGTCAGTAATTACTCACCCTCATGTTGTTCCAACACCGTAAGACCTTCATTCATCTTCGGAACACAAATTAAGATATTTTTGATTAAATCTGAGAGCTGGATCACTTCTCCATAGGCTTCTAAAGACGTTATAACTTGCTGGCCCAGAAAATGTATTAAAGACATCGTTAATAAAGTCCAAGTGACTACAGTGGCTCAATCTTAAGTTTATAAAGCGACGAGAATACTTTTTGTGCGCCTATGGAGGAGCCTATGGAGGAGTGATCCAGCTCTCAGATTTAATCAAAAATATCTTAATTTGTGTTCTGAAGATCAACGAAGGTCTTACGGGGTTGGAACAACATGAGGGTGAGTAATTACTGACAGAATTTTCATTTTTGGGTGAACTAACCCTTCAACATATTGCGATACAGCAAGTATTGCGATTCGATTCTGCAATATATTGCGATTCATGTCCCCCATATTATTCAAAGGCATTACAAAAAATTAGGAAAATAAGACTGCTCAACTCACTTCAAATGTCACATTTAATTCTGTGAACATTATCTAACTGAAGTGCAAAAACTTTGTCCTTGAACATTCAGGACCTTATTACAGGACAGGACATAATTGTTCTCTGAATAGGAGACCTCTCACATGAATGGTGAGCTCCCAGCACATAACTTAAAATTATTTAAATACAATAGAGTAACATAAACCTGAGAATAATCATAAATAAGAGTAACTTAGAGCTTCAATCAAATTGAGAAAAATAAACAAAAATGTGTAGCCTACTGCTAGAGTCCAGTCCTGTTGGCTGCAAGGTCATCAACCAAAATTAATTTGGGAATATTGGCATTTTTGTGTAGAAAAAGGAGTTGGTCAACATGCCCACACTTTCGATTTGAAAGAAGACGGAGCGTCGTGTACAACCGGTTGTGATGGTGAAGCCATTTTCATTTGAATTTGCTGTTGAATGCACGGCAACAAAGCACAGCAACAAGCGCCACCTTGTGGATGTAATACGCGAATGTAAATTATACGCCGAGAAAACCAATGGAGAAAACCCGTAAGTAAAACAGATAATTTTATAATTAAATATCGCAATACTTTTCGCTACTGTTTCGTGCGCAAAATATCGTGATATTGAACAGAATCGATTTTTTCCCCCACCACTAGTTGATACTGTTTGCATTTCCACTGACTTGTATTCAAGGTGTAAGAAAATACATCTTGAATTTTTTTAGTAATTCATGTTGGGTTTTTAGTATTTTTTTTAGTAATATCATGCATTTTTAAATGTATAAATATATTTAGGTTTTTGGGGTCTGCAGGGGACCTCTCTGATATCATTATTTTCTATTTTTTATTTATTTTTACTCTTTTGTACTTTAATTTTGTTTTGTTTTGATAGTGGTTTTGATTAAAAGATTGTCAAACTATTTGAGGGTTTCTTTCTAGAAATGTATTCATTAAATGGGGCATTTTCGTCATTATGATCAGGACAGCCTGCCATTTGTTTGGACTTTATGATACCCACGAATCTCAAAATAATTATATATAATATAATTGATTTGCATTAACAGACAGTAATGCTTTGGTAAGGTCAGAAAACACCCCAAAATAACGATAGAGCCATTACCCATAAGGCCGAGCTGAATAACAGTATCCACTCTTCATCTCAAACCCTCTAAATCCCTGTTTCTCCCTCACCAACCTCCACCTTCCCTCCCTCCAAATGTAATTGAAATAATGTCTTGATTAAATCTGGCACAGCCTCCACACAGAAATCAAATTTAATAAAGTGCAAATGCAACAGAGCTGTTTATGAAAACAATACAGAAATTGAGTTGGAGGATGTTTTCCCCCCAAAAAATAAGAAATAAAATTGGTATTTTAGGTCCTCTCAATCCCAACAACAGGATCACTACTATCTTCTTCCACCACTACTGCACAACAATAAAAAGGACAATAGGAAGTGAAGTTGTCCAGTCCAATGCAGACACAGTGATTACCGCCTTCACGGATTGCAGTTTTCTTTTGAAATCCCTAACCAGCAAAACTGCTTTCCACCATAATCCTGCTGTCCACAATGGCGTTAACCCGGGCAAGGGAAAGCACGCTGTGCTTCTTTACGATCCGGTCCACCTTTGAGGTTGAGAGAGACAGACTGACTGGTGCACTGCTGAAAGCACATTAGAGTTGGATGGAGGGGAAGTCTGAGAGATCGTACCTCTTCTGGTTAGGGATGGATTTGAAAGCAGCACTAAATGCGGAGCGCTGGCTTTTGTTTGCAGCAGAATGGATTAAGGCTGCGTTCATCTGGCATTGTACTGTATGTTAACCCTTTCTGCCTGACGGTGCTTTGCTGTAGTTTCCCATGTGTGAGTAAACACATTAGCGTTCAAACCTTTAGGGTCAGTAATATTTTTTTAATGGTTTTGAATGTCACCTATGCTCACCAAGGCTACATTTGTTTGATCAAAAACACAGTAAAACAGTAATATTGTGAAAAATTAGTACAACTTTTGAACGTTAGTATACGTGGATAGATGCTCGGCATGTTACATAAATAAACTGTACCTTAATCATAAAACACATACAGAAGTTCCAATGTGGACTTTTAAATTGAATGCAGCAGCTTATTAAAAAAAGTGGGTTTGCAAACAATTAGCCTATAGAAATCACTTCTGCTCAATGTTTGTTAATACCTATGAAATAATAGCATATTTTGATGTAAATAAGCTTAATCAGTTATTTTTTGTCAAGTATAGTTAGCTAAATCTGGCTGGCTA
The DNA here is from genome assembly GCF_963993115.1 of Abramis brama. NCBI lineage: Eukaryota > Metazoa > Chordata > Actinopteri > Cypriniformes > Leuciscidae > Abramis > Abramis brama. The sequence goes on along the minus strand of NC_139968.1, from coordinate 10,668,383 downwards.
GCTGTGTTAGCTTCAAACTGCTTGTAAACAAACTACTCATAAAACTATAAGCTAGTTTAAAGTAGTTAAATGCAGTCAAGCTACTCTTGTTAAAAGAAAATGAAATAATAGTTTTTACAAACAGTTTACATGGAAACCCCTTCTGCTCAGTGTTTGCTAGTATGAAATAATTTCACATTCTGATGTATATGAGCTTAATCATTTAGGCATAGTTAGCTAATTCTGGCTAGTTAGCAGTGTTAGCTTCTAGCTGCTTGTAAACTCTAGCTTCTGGTGTCATAAAAAATTGGGTCCTCCCTCAAAATTGTGTCTCTATCAACTATCAGTTAATGATTATACGAAGTACAAAGAACAATATTAATTTAATATTTATATTATTTTTATAACTGAAATATTTGGACATTTAACATGTAATTACATTAAAGATGATTGTGAATGCATGTAGGGTAAGTGTAAATGTGTGTATAAACTAAGCGATCAGGCTAATCGCGTATATGTATGCTATGCTAGAACATAACCTAACTAATACAGACATTAATGGTCATTATAACATAGTTTTGTAGGAATTGTAATCAGGCGCTAAAGAGGCTACCTATTAAAAGTAATTTGAGCCAATGGGATCGCTTGGGGTCCTAACAGAGACCCGATTTTGAGGGAGGACCTGATTTGTCACCACACCGGAGCTATAAAACTACAAGCTTCCAATGCAGTCAGTGTGCTAACAACAGTGTGCTAACAAAAAATAGCTAACTGTTGGTATATTAAACACTGAAGCTATTGAAGGTGGCAATATAAAGATATTAAAGGGATAATTAACTCGGGAAAAGAAAAAATTACACATCATGTCCAAACCTGTATGGGCCACGTATGCTAACATGGATGCTAAAGCCTCTAGCGTCTGTGGCTAGTGCGCTACTTGAGGCCAGATGAGTGAGGTTTAACCTGCACTGCTACCTCATCTGGCGTCCGAAACAATTACATGACAGGGAGTTGCAGTTCTGCTTTGTATTCACAGACAGTATTTTAGAGTAGCAGTCAATAGCTCTTGTTAGCACACAAACGTACAATGAGGGGATGCTGTTGAATGGTAACTGTAGAGAAGTGATGTCAGTAACTGAGATCTCACATGTAGATGTGTTCGTTGTGTAGCAGATGGTATTGTATCTGATGTGTCTTTGTTTTCAGAGCAGGATTAGTGAATTCCCCGACACCCCGTGTGACACTTGCCGTTTAAACTGGGACACCAGGAAAAACTGTAAACAAAAGTGTGTCTGGAAGTGCAAGGATTTGTGGATCCATCTGTCTGTGTTCATCATTCAATATGTTCAGCTGTTTTGTGTTAGGCCCGAGTGTCTTTCACACAATACAGTCGTTACCATGCTAATCCTTTAACCCGACTTTTCAGACATGCAATATTTCTTACGTGTTCCTCGTACCCACTTAATGTGAGATCTTGTATGCGATTGTATGTGAACAAGGCTTATGTGACTGAATTTTATTGTACGATGGATTTAACACAACAAAATTAGGAAAGCAAGTGTGTGCCGAACCGTGGGTGGAGAATGGTACGGTTCGATATTTTACCAAGACTGTTACTTTTACCAAGAGCCAAGTCATGATATGTAGCACTAACACTGTAAAAAAAAAAAAAGTTGCTGCCTTAAATTAAGTACAATCAGCTTGGATGTATAAGTCATTTCAACTTAAATTACATTAAACTGACTTAAAAAAAAACTGAGTTGAATCTTGTATAGGAGTGTAACAATATATCGTGTGACAATATGTATTCTTTATAGTTTTTTGTTTCTTTATAGAGTTTTGGTGTCAGTACTTCATAAAACTACTATATATAATGTTGAATATACTGTATACTAATGCAATGGTGTCCTGATAATGCCAAATGTCTTATGTTACCAGTAAAAACTGGCCTACATTATTTTAAATATATCTAGTCAGTGACAGTGCAAGCATATTCGTCTAAAATAATTCAGCATTTTTAGCTTCAGAATCATGAATATTGTTATTCTGGTGTCTCTATTGTCCTGTGCATTGGGTTATCAGCACCAAGTCCAAGGCTATTAATTTACACACACAATACCAAATTTAGCATTTTAATCAACAGTACATTTTTTGTTAGATCATATGTCTTGAAGTATCGCAATAATATCGTATCGTGAGTTCAGTATCGTGATATATATCGAATCATCACTTATAACTTATAAAAATATTGAAAATTACTTAACTTATTTTGATGAGTTAAAGCAATGTAAAAACATATGTTGTCATAACTTATTGATCATATGATTTTTAACAGTATTCAGAGTAATTCTAGCTTATTTTTATCCATTTTTTTCATCCGTAAGTCTGATCACCTACAAAAAATAATCCTTGCACATTACAGGACGAGTTGGGCATTGAAGTTTGATGCTCTGGTTAGGGGTTTGTTGTTGGCAACAAACAGATCTGTAACTGCGTTTTGTATTGGCAGTATTTTAGTACCAGATGGCAGCATTTATAGCAAATATTTCTGAATCAGAAGCTGTTAAATCGTAACTTAGACACATAATGTGATCCCATTTGGCACGCGTTTGGCCCGCTGATGTCAGTCACATCCTCAGCTGTCACACGGACAACACCTGAACTGGTCTCTGAACAGCATATGAAGTCAAAGGGTAATTTACATACATCCTCCACACCTCAGAAGCCGTGATGGATGCAGGCAAATGGCCCGTTTAGTTCATTCAGCGTGGCTGCAGGCAGTGTGCCCAGACTGAGAATGAGGGTCCAGAGTGTTTAGGTAAAATACACTTCAAATGAGGGCACAGCTAACACAATGCACAAACTCTTTCTGTCTTATCAATGCGTGTTATTGTCGCCTTGAGGATATCATGAGAACATCTTGCCAAAGTTTGCGTCAGATTCTGAAAGTACAGTATCGCTCTCAGGGGAAACCAATGCATGAAAGCTTTAATGCTTTGGGTTGGGAAAGAATGTTTGGGGTGTTTATAATGCCATGAGCAGTGCTGGGTAGGTCTCTTACAAAGTGTAGTTGGTTGCTGATTCCAAACTACGTGACAAAAATTGTAGTTAGTAACGTACTTAATTACATTACACATATAAGGTAATGTAATCTGACTACTTTTTGATTACTTTTGGATTAATTTTGACCTAACTCATTAATCACGTTGATTTGAAAAGGATAATCTTGTACCATATTGATGTAAAAATACAAAGAGAAAGAAAATATATTTCACTCTTTGTTATAAACAACATGAAGTGCATTAAAGGTGCAGTAAGTTACTAGTATCTCATTTCAAAGAAAGTTTGTTTCTGTGTTGTTTCTATATAAAAATGTCGATACAATGTGAAGTATTTTCTCTGGCTCTTGTTTTAAATTATTTTATTCCGTGATTATGCTTGTGTGAGAATGTGGCGGTTGGTCGGTGTGGTATTTGTCCCGCCCCTCCTCCACTGTGATTGGACGGCTGGGTAAAAAGTGACAGTGATGAGCGTTGCGTTTAAAGTTGAACATTCTTCAACTCTCGGCGACCGGTAAAAAAAAAAAAAAAAGAAGCTCAGCGACTCGTTACACTCCTGGAGTTTTAAAAATGTAGCGCTTCCATTGAAAACAATTTAAAAAATACGCCAGCCGCGTGAAAAAAAAAAAAAAAACGCTAAGTGATTTATGAGAAACGCTGTTCCAGTGAATCAAACTGAGCACCAAAACACAATTGTAGCCAATCAGCAGTAAGGGGTGTGTCCACTCATTAGGGGGGAGGGGCCTGTGTTGCATAACATGTTTGTAAATTTGGGGGCGGAGCTATCAAGAGGGGGTGTGATCTTTTTGGGTAGCGGCATGTTTGTTTTTGTGATTTCAAATATCAACAGCGTTTCTCAGAACTTGCTCAGTGCACCTTTAAATATTACATTACATCAGGGTTTCCCAGACTGGGGTTCATGATGGAACTGCAGGGGTTCGTGAGATTAATGAAAAGCTATAAAATAAAATGAAAACAATCAAAATAAAATACTTTTAAAAAGATTTTATTTGTTTACCTGCATGTCATGTGACCATTAACTTAATTGTATCATTATTATTATTCATTGTTATTATTAGTAGTAGTATTATTGACTTAATTTTAATATTGACCTAACTTATTAACTTAAAATCTCAGGGCTTACTTCAAGTAAATATGTAAATATAAAGACAAAAAAGTTGGAGAATTAAATTAAATATGAAATGACGAGGATTTTAAAGTGGTTGAAAGACAAAAGCCTTCCAGAGACAGTAATACATGGATAAATGACTTACTGAGTGATAATTCAAATAATAATGAATGTGTTCTTCAAAAAGTGAAATGATTTCTGTAACTCCAGTGATCAAATGCTGTGTTTTGCAGTTTTCAGGGATGGTGAAATTTTAAAGGAAATGTTAAAAGATAAAAAAAGAAGTAGTAGGGAGAATCAATGATTTTTGAATAATGTAATGCCATTGGGAGAATGGGTTAGGGTTAGGACAAATATATCATGCATACAGAAAATGTGCATGATATATGATATACTCCAGGAATAGTAAGACTACTGTGGCAGTATATTGTGAACTGTGTCTCTGTGAGGTTTGTGGGGAGAGATGTTCTTTATTAAGAAGGCTGCCATCTAGTGTTTAATAGATTGAGTGCAGTTTTAATGACAGACAGCAAAATGTCTCTGTAAATTACATCTAAAAAACCTCTGCTTTTCCAATCGACTGCCTGAAATATCCTTTAGTAAATCTGAGAAGGAAAAAAATTATAAAAACCCTTTCCTACCCTTCCATAAACCCAGATTTATTAGTGTTTTCTGCTTGTTTGTTTAGCAGATTATTGAGACACGCATATAAAACCTGCCGGCATGGATCCATTTGGCTTGCTGTTTGTTTATTTGGCATAACAGGACAAAATTCAGAATGGCAGGAAGGAAGAGGTGTGGCCCGACGGGCTCCAACGGCCTTCATCCGTTTAATGAGGATGTTTGTATATAGATGCCTCATGCAAATGTGTTAATTTAGCCTATAGAGCTAGCATAATATATGCAGATTGAAATTTGATTTGTTACTAGGCAAATACCGAGTGTATAATGACCGTCTTCTGTCATGTTTACGGACATGAGGTCAACGAACACTCTGGTTGGTTTACTGACCTGCTTTCTGTGCTAAGAGTTAACTTGCCCTCAGCTAGCATGTCTGTCATAGCATCCCTGTGAATTGGGCTAATTACTCACACATACGTCTCAAAGGATTCAGCTATTTGCTGCAGAGCCATGCGACTCTTTTCGCTAGCAGCCGCCACAACAAATGCTAATTTGACAAGCTATTTGCCTTAATTAAAATGTAATTTGCTCTCAGGTTGTGCCATATTTCTCTCTTTTCTCTCTCGTTATCAAAATATTTGCTGCAGAAGTTTCATGCTATAAAACAGTTGACACCCCACTGCTAATGTATTGATCTCATGTTACAAGTTAACTTTTTTTTCCAGCCAGACAGCTGTTTATATCGCGTTTGGACCATATATAACCATGTAATAGTAATGTTTTGTCCCAGGATGAAGAAGATAGACAAAGTAATTAAAATATATAGACACAGAGTGTAAAATGAAACATTGCTGGACAATGAACTAAGGAGGAACTTAAATACACAGTAGTGGTGAACCAAATACAGACAGGTGTGCTAATTAATGAGTAAATCAAGGTGACAAACTAGTGGCGGGAAACTGAGAACAAAGGAAAAAACTAGATGACAAAGGCAGACACAACAGAAACTGACCACAATGAAACTGAAATCAAAACAGTGCAGAACTGTTACAGCTAGTTGTAATGTAAATTTTTGGATATGAAGTGGAGTCTATACTTCTGTTTTGTAGCAAGTTAGCATTGGTTAGCCTCGCAGTTGTATTTATCCACAAGGATGGTTTATCCATGTTGTATATTTAGTGTTTATTTATGTGTTGTAAGTTAGCATTGGTAAGCCTAGCAGACATATACAGTGTACGTCACATAAGGATGGTTTATCTACTAAATAACCACATTTTATTGCCTATTTTTTTAGATATTTAATGTTTATTTATGTTGTAAGTTAGCATTGGTTAGCCTAGCAGTTATATACATCAAATAAGGATGGTTTATCTATGAAGTAACCACGTTTTATTGCCTATTTTTCCGATATTTAGTGTTTATTTCTGTTGTAAGTTAGCATTGGTTAGCCTAGCAGTCATACGTCACTTAAGGATGGTTTATCTATTAAATACCACTGTTTTATTGCCTATTTTTTTGATATTTAATGTTTATTTATGTTGTAAGTTAGCATTGGTTAGCCTAGCAGTTATATACATCAAATAAGGATGATTTATCTACTAAATAACCACGTTTTATTGCCCTTTTTTTTTTTATATATATAATGTTTATTTATGTTGTAAGTTAGCATTGGTTAGCCTAGCAGTTACACATCACATATGGTTTATCTATTAAATACCAATGTTTTATTGCCTATTTTTTTGATATTTAATGTTTATTTATGTTGTAAGTTAGCATTGGTTAGCCTAGCAGTTATATACATCAAATAAGGATGATTTATCTACTAAATAACCACGTTTTATTGCCCATTTTTTTTTTATATATAATGTTTATTTATGTTGTAAGTTAGCATTGGTTAGCCTAGCAGTTACACATCACATATGGTTTATCTATTAAATACCAATGTTTTATTGCCTATTTTTCCAATATTAAGTGTTCATTCATGTTGTAAGTTAGCATTGATTAGCCTAGCAGTTATATACATCAAATAAGGATGGTTTATCTACTAAATAACCACGTTTTATTGCCTATTTTTTGGATATTTAGGGTTTATTTATGTTGTAAGTTAGCATTGGTTAGCCTAGCAGTTATCACATAATGATGATTTATTTAATAAATAACCATTTTTTATTTTTTTGGATATTTAGGGTTTATTTATGTTGTAAGTTAGCATTGGTTAGCCCAGCAATTATCACATAATGATGATTTATCTAATAAATAACCATGTTTTATTTCCTTTTTTTGTGTGGATATTTAGGGTTTATTTATGTTGTAAGTTAGCATTGGTTAGCCTAGAATCTGTATGTCACATAGGGGTGGTTTATATATATATGCCTATTTTTGGATAATATAATAAATTATGTTCTTTGCAAAATAATTTGTTCTGTTCTGTATTTATGCATTCATGTTTCTTCATAGATTAAATGTCAAGGTAAAGTTGAACAGGTCTGTCTACTCGTAGCCGTGCAAATATTTATACCACGGTATTCAGTGTGTGTTTTGGGCCATTTGTTTCTGTCTAAAAAAGGTGTTTTCACTATTTTTAAGGTGCTCGTGTGTTTGTACACAGACATCTCGGCGACCTACATATTAACTGGCCAGCATTATTTATTTATTTTATAGCATTAGGGCCCTCACAATGCCATTTCAGATACCAATAATAGCAAAGTCTTCCACATTCAAAACACATATTGTTTATGTCGCTCGGTCATTTAGTGGGATTAACTCCTGAAAAGCTATTTTAATAGCTTTTGAATTATTCACTAAATGCAGACCTCTGGCGGCAGTCACATGTTTTCTTGGATACTGCAGCGAGAGTCTCTTAACAAGCATTAAATATTAAACCGTGATCTTTGAAAATAAATAACAAATGGCACAATGTCATCAGAAATGAGTAAATGAACATGAGAAATCCTGAAAGACGCTCTGTCCCTGTCTGATTGTTAGCTCTGATATCTTGGTGTCTTGAGAATGACGCAGTTGAGATAATGTAATCACTGTTGCTTTCAGATGCTGTTTTTTAGCTCTTATGAAAGTTTATTTTGCATAAAAAAGCCATTATAGTACAAGTACAAAAGTACAAGATCTCCTTGAAAAAGTGTAAGAACCTTTCAGAATATTGTGTAATAGGGAATATTGTATAAGTAAATGTATTTGTCAGCATGTAACTGTCATTGTGTTTCAAATCAATGTTTCTATTGTTTCTTGTAGCAGCGATGTAGCCGGTTGCATGGTAACACCATGAACAGTTTGCTTCTTGACAAGATGGATATTAATTTGAGATTCTGAAAGACTCCTGTGCCAGACTGGATCATGTTGCACAAATACAGATGGATTCAGAGAAATTACTCAGCTTTGTTCCGGGTATTTCAGCCGGTCTGCCTGTCTGACCATTATAACCTCACACTTATATAATGAAATCGGCAATGCATGTGTTGTTTTCCTGTTTGGAAAATGTTTAGATAAAACTGAATTCACGTGAAATCAAATGTCGATTTATTTTAGGAATGTGCTTTGTCCCAAAAATATCTCTTCAAAGACATCTCTATTTAACTTCCTTATTCATTTAAGCTCAATTTGTGGCTATTAAAGTTGATACGAATTGCCATTAAGAAATCAATAAGAAATGCAGGACAAGACTTGATTTTATCCTTCTAGAATTGATCGGATGGTTAAAATTAGGTGGTACACACTATAATGGAGCCAGATTGAATGTGACTTTGCTAAAAAACAATACTTGAAAATCTATTGGTCAATAGTCAGCATGACCTAAGTGATGTCATCGGAAAAGGAAAGTCGTTTCATTGTTGCATTTTGAAAATACATTACAAAGAAAAGCATTTTTCCACAGATAAATAATGCACAATGAGACCAGTAAGAACATTTTGATGATTAAGAAGTATTTTTTTCCCGTGTGATTCCCAAATGTCTGCTCTGGGAAAGCTGGAAACAGCAAGGCTCTCTCACACTTGAGCTTTTTTTTTTCATCAGCATTCAGCATGGATTCGATAATTCCCTGGGATGCTCTGTCCAGGTTACCATGGCAATTCAGAATATCTCTGCTTTTAAATCTGCACATGTCCTTTTTTTTTCTATTCCGGAATGCATTCATTGAAAATAAATCCTATTATTTCCACTGTGCTGCTCTGTCCATCTGCACTTTGGTGGAACCTTTGTAGATGACATTAAAAAATCAGTATACAGCATAACAATTTGAGTGAAAACTTCAATTAAATGTCCGTATTTATTATTGATAAATTTACGATAGCAAGTTATTACAGTGTCACTGGAGCAATAATAACAGTATAGTTGCTATATTTTGGCAGAAACTGCAGGGAAGAAAACAGAACTTGAACTTGAGTAAATCAACCAATAGCATGAGCAGGGGGCGGGTTCATCTGACCAATGGCAGACAGGCAAATCTGTTTAGGAGGGTAGTAACACAGACATTACACACTTTTAAAAGCAAATTGTTTTGTGGTTTTATTTTGAATGCATCTTTTCTGAATGCTTTTAATACACATCTAACTCGTTTTCTTCTTCTCTTTTATCTTTTCCAGTGGTCTGTAGTTTCCGAGGACACGTGTCACACGGTCTGACTCTAGAACTTGGAGAAACGGTTCAGATCCTGGAAAAGTGTGAGGGTAAGTCATTCTCCAGGAGTACCGTAACACTTTTAAGCTAATGTTTTTGGAAAACCTTTTTTTTTTACAGGTGTTGATGAAAAATCTTAATAATATATAAAAGACACATTCCATGAATACAGTAGAAATTGGTGTCTCATCACACAATAACATCATAAATATTTTTTGTCAGTTTATGTGAAATGTAAGTTATTAATTATTTCCACTCCAGTGTTGCCAGGCCACCAGCATTTTTTTTTTAATCATTTTCATGGCTCCCAGAATATTTTGTTGTTTGAATATCTGAATATGCAATATATCAAAGGAAAGAACAGGCCCTCTGCTTTTAAATCAAAAACTCGTTTTATACTAGCTTGATGCATTTTTTTTTTATCATCACTTGAATGTCTGCAAGTTTCATAAAAAAAGCAACATTTTGAGTAAAAAGTGTGAGAAAATCACATTTTTGTTAAAGACTACGTCTGGATCATATTCAGAATGATGATCAAAACACAGATGGAGTAATTCGAGATCATCAACACCCTCAAAGCTTCACAGTCCAAGAGCTCGGCATTTCATTCAGTAACATTAGGCAGTTTTGATTTATATGCTGTTTGATGTTGATGATCACGTTATTTTACATGTGCATCTGCTTACATATGATAATGCTTGTTTCTGCTTCTTCATCTCCTGTGTTTTGATCCGGAGATTCTGTACTCGTTCAGAAGATGAGTAATAGCGCCCCCTACCGTATAACAGTGAAAACACGGATATCCGGAAATTATAAACCAACATTTGGTTCCAAACCATCGCGTCCAACAAAGTGACGGCTCAGTTTAGGTTGTGGTGGGAATCACAGGGTACCTCACGATACGATACGATACAATACGATACACAATACACGATACTTGGCTCACGATACCGATAATCTAATAATCAATATATTACTAGACAATCCTACAATAATACGTCACAATATCTGTCTAACTTTGAAAACAAAATGCCTGTGAAAAGTTTAAGTGCAGGTTTTCTCTCTTTATTAAAGTTCAAACTGTCAGAAAACAGCACAAAACGTTTTTCAGTCTGTAAATTAAATTGAACATTTACTTTTACCAGGCAGTTCTTGTATTTTGCGTACTCTTTGTTGATTTTGTTTGTCCCATCAATGGTATAAAGCCGAAGTGCATCCAGACTAGAGATCGTCTTATTCATCTTTTTTTGCCGATATATCGGTACCGATAGTTGATCGGTGTAACTATCGTTATCGGCAAAAATTCATACCAATAGTTGAGAAGAGACTGCTGACATTATACAGAGCAAGAGCTGCCTCTAGAGATAGAATAATGACTATCACTGGCGCCTCGAGTTGTTTATATGAAGACGTTGATCACACGCTGCACGGAGAGCGCTGACACTTCAGATGCGCAATTAAACCACTGACAGCGAAACGGTATGAATACAGAACACTAGAGTACATGTTGCCATATCATTATAAAGTAATTAATTTGTTGACTAGATGCTGCATTAGCAGAGAAAGAACAGAAGTATGTTTGCCGTCGAGGCTGAGAGGACTTACATTGTAGTGGCTACCTCAAGCGGTTAAAACAATGTGACAAAAACACACGCAAACCTGACCCAAATGTTTAATGTCGTAATTGTTACCATCTATTTGCATTAGTTTATATCCAGCTGGTCACTTTTATGCATTCATTAGCCGGTGAAGTTGCATATTTAAAGCTAGTGATGTGCTTGCTTTCTCAACATTGATATGTTCATGCAGCCGACAAATCAGAAACACAGTCGATTCAATTATTTTTCATCACTGCAATACATATTGTTATTTTGATTAGATAATCATCAAGTGTTCTAATATAGAAGCAATTAAAGTGAGAGACTATACATGTAATATCACATTTATGTAATTTTAATGCTCTGGCCTTTGCAGATATTAGCAGACTCTTTGGATTTATATCAAATGGTAACACTTTACAATAAGATTACATTTGTTTGTTAATTTAAACATTTACTAATACATTTTAAATTGAGTTTTAATTATTTCTTTTTTCTGTTAACCTTAGTTAATGTACTATGAACTAACATGAATGATCAAGGTACAATTGTCTTGCTCAAATATTAATACATGCTGTAAAAAAAATGTATATTGCATAATGCATGTAGTTCATGAAAGCCAGCTAATGCATCCTTGTTAACAAACGAGACTTGCAAAGAAAAGACTTGTAAAGAAACCTGTAATATTTTAATGTTTAAATTATTTTCTGTAGAATTGTAGAACTTCTCATTTTAATATATTCATATTTATATATTTATTTCATTTAGCACATTTCAGTTCAGCACTGTTTTACTTGGAGTGTTATGGTTTTTTTTTTTTTATCCAGTATCCATTTTAAAAATATCGGTCGATTAATCGGTTATCAAACCTTAATATCGGTATTGGTAAAATCCACTATCGGTCGACGTCTAGTCCAGACTTTGGACTTAAATGTGGTTTGGGCATCTATTATTTTACTCACACTGCTGTCCACCATCCTGTTAAAAAACTTTATTTCTTAGGCTAGTTAACTTATGTTCACATTTCCCTCATTCATGTGTTGAGCGCCACCTCGAGGAGCCATGAAGTAGTGACGCTGGGAGCAGGGAAGTCTATTTAGAGCGCCTTATTTTATTAATTAAAATATTGATATTTGGCACCAGCATATCGATTCTCGTATCGTATGGAGAAAGACAACAATATATCGCCCTATCCATATTATGTCCCACCCCTACTATACTATAAGTAACTTTGCAACTACATGTCAACTTAACTTGACATGTAGTTGCAAAGTTGCTTATAGTTTGTAGAATGTCATGGACCATCGAAATAAAGTGTAGCCAAATTCAACCCTGTTACCCATTCTTCTCTGTTTTAATAATTTTTAAATGAATTCACTTCAAGTTTATTTCGTGTTTGTTTCTAAAACAACAAAACAGCTTATATAATACTTAGTTTGACCCCTAAGGTGAGCAGAAAGCATTTTCTGATGGTTATTCATGTTGAAAAAATACATTTTTTAAAAGAGTTTCAAACCATTTTTTTCGTAACCTCTTCATGGAAAGTGCCACGAGACATATCGACATTTTCCACCCACTCTTAGTTCAGATTGTCCTGTATATAGCAAGACAAAATCTCCTGTCTCTGCGTTTTTCGCTCAGTATGCAACTTGTGCTGCCGACAGTCTGTACTTTAGAAACCCAGATAATTCTGAATACTTAAATGGAACCGAGAGACTTTCAACACAGAATTTGAGGGCGCCTCTGTTCTTCAGCCGACAGAACAGTCACACATGTTATATTTATGGTTAGTTTGGCTTAGTTTGGGTTAGTTTAACAGCACTGTTAGCTAGCTTTAGCCTACCGTTACCTCAGTCCGGCAGATGCAGTTAATGGGATTGTTGTGTACCCATCTTAGGACTAAGGCTCTGATTCATGGCCGTAGCATCGATTGCTTTGATGAAAGCTGTACATCGGCACCCTGGCCTGGATGTGCTGGCTCGCTCAGATAACAGGACCGATCATGTGATATTAGCCATGGCACGTCAGTCGTCTAGTATTGATCGAGACTTCACTCACTTTTTCATTGAGTAATCTTCCTTTATCAGGAACACTATGAGAAGAGCACTTGTCCTGGCAGTAAATGAAGCAAGATCTTCTAGATCTAGCAAGAAGAAACAGCTCAAAATGATGTTGATGGTCACCTTTTGTCTGCATTTCTTCTTGAATCGGTTTACGTTGGCTACGTCTACATTAATCCGGAAACATTTGAAAACTGGGAATTTTTATGTCATCTTTGTAGGACTGTGATATAAAGAGTGTGCAAGTAAGTAACATTTTAGCAACAGTGTGAAAGTGAATAGCACATAACAGGCAAAATACTGGTATAAATTGGTACAATATGACTAAACTTACGTCATTGTGCTTAAATACCTCCGTTTTGACAGTCCACACTACAATGCGAAAACAGCGTTTTCAAATTTATCCACTTCGAAGTGCGTTTTCAAAAAGCTTTGTTTTCATTAATAAAAACGCCGTCTCAGTGTGGACGGATGGCCAAACGGAGAGAAAAAGATGCGTTTTCAAACGAGAACGTATTAGTGTGGACATGGCCTTTAGCTTGATCTCCTAGAGGAAAGTGTTGAAAAATCCTTGAAGATCCTCCCAAAACCCTTTAAATGCATTAATGAAAAAAGTCACTTATTACAAACGTGGGTCAGCATGTTAATACAATTTGAATTTAAAAGTAATTCAGAAAACGCAATCCGCACAAATTCACTTCCAGGTAACAGAGTTTTCATAGATTTTCGCTTCAGCTCCCCTCTGGGTCCTGAAAGAAAAGTGGCTCAATTTCAGAGTGTCGCAGTTTAAAGGTCAGTAATAAAAAATGCTCGTTCCCAAGAGCTGTCAACGGTCATGGCTCAACCTGATATTCAGAGCCTGCAGGCGAAGAGTGAGAGATGCAAGCCGCATTGTACATCAGCCAGTGAAATACAGCCTTTTAAAGGGGGAAGAAATATGTTTCAGTCTGTGAAAGTGGCAAAACACAAAACCCTCCAATTCTTCCTAAGGTGTGAATTTAAGCAGTCCTGGGTGCAATTTGTTGCTTATTGTCAAGATTCTTAGTGATTTTTGGGACTGCATGGGTTTTTTGGTCCTTCATAGTTGTCAAAAATCACAGTCTACTTTCATTCTGTGGTAAATAGTGACTTGAACACATTATTTGTTCACTTTTTGACGAAAGTCAGACAGATTTGGAATGAGATGAGGGTGAATAAATGATGAAAAACATCTTGAAAGATGCTTTACTGCACATTCTGAAGGACTGACTGTGTATTGATAGATAAACAGATTGTATGGGACAGTGGATTAGCTGCGGGTCACCAGGTGAGGTGAGAGTTTTGGCTTTAGCCTCAAGGGCTGGGATAATCAGTGCTCTGATTCACAGGGTTAGCAGTTTGCTGTACGTATTGATTGTTTTGCTGCAGTGCCATGCTTTTGAGGTAATGGATGCCTGGAAAATCGAAGCTTTTGAAAGCTCCGGGTTCTGGACTGTCATGGTGGCCTGCAGTGGACAGTGGTCTGATTGAACAGAACTGAAGATTTTGCAGTGTCATCCAATGGTAATTGAGGGGAAGTCTGTCTATGAAGTCTTGACAGGATATTTGACTGGTTGTGCTCATTGGGAGTTTCCCTTTTATCTGTAAACAGCACCCAGCCCTTAAATATAGACACAGACAGGTAGATAACATACAGACGTAGATAGACTGACAGACAGATAGATAGATATACAGAAAGGCATGTAGATATACTTTCAGAAAGGTAGATAGATAGATAGATGGATAGATAGATAGATAGATAGATAGATAGATAGATAGATAGATAGATAGATAGATAGATAGATCTCATAGTGTGTGTGAGAGAGTGTGTGTGATCCTGAGCAAGTACAGGCTGAGTGAACACAGCCTAGCCATCGAGACTGGCAGACACAGAAAGAGCTGGTTACCCCGAGAGCAAAGGCTGTGTGTGTGTGTGTGTGTGTGTGTGTGTGTGTGTGTGTGTGTGTGTGTGTGTGTGTGTGTGTTTGAGTGAGAGAGAGAGAGACTGGCAGACACAGAAAGAGCTGGTTACCCCGAGAGCAAAGGCTGTGTGTGTGTGTGTGAGAGAGAGAGAGAGAGAGAGAGAGAGAGACTGGCAGACACAGAAAGAGCTGGTTACCCCGAGAGCAAAGGGTGTGTGTTCACTGTAGGACAGGAGAGATCGAGACAGAGACACACTTCTTCCTTCACTGTCACAAATACAGTTCAACCAGAGACCTCAACTTAAACAAATTCACTAACTTAATACAGAACTTTACAGCCATGACTGAAGTAGAACAGATAAAGATGATACTAGGAGAGGGTCAGACAGCAGCACTGGCTGCCAGATATGTGTGTGTGTGTGTGTGTGTGCCACAGCCTGAGAGACAGCGGGTGAATGTGTGTGTAATGTGTGTCTGACCTCAGTGTGTTTCCTTACTGTACAACCACAGTGACCCTCAGTAATGTGTGTGTGTGTGTGTGTGTGTGTGTGTGTGTGTGTATATATGTTAAAACACTGTGGTATCAAATGTTCACACATATTTTAATTTATTACACTGTTAATTTGTACAATTAATTTAATTTGTTCATTTTAATTTAAGTTATGTTATAATATTTTATTTTATTATTTTGATGTCTTTATAATTATTCTATGTATTCCAAGCTTTGGCAATATTGTATTATGTGCAGTCATGCCAATAAAGCAATTTTAAATTGAATTAGATAGATAGATAGATAGATAGATAGATAGATAGATAGATAGATAGATAGATAGATAGATAGATAGATAGATAGATAGACAGACAGACAGACAGACAGATAGATAGATAGATAGATAGATAGATAGACAAATACATATATGTGACGCTGAACCACAAAACCAGTCACATGGGTAAATTTTTTTTAATGCAGCGATTTCGCTGCATTCACTCACAAAAATAAATGTTTTATATATTTACGGTAGGAAATTGACAAAATATCTTAATGGAACATTATCTTTACTAAATATCCTAATGATTTTTGTCATAAAAGAAAGATAGATAATTTTGACCCATACAATGTATTGTTGGCTATTACCACAAATATACCCGTGCGACTTGTGACTGGTTTTGTGATCCAAGGTCACATATAGAAAGATAGACAGATACATAGACAGACAGGAAGATAGACAGACAGGAAGATAGATAGACCGACAGATAGACAAACAGACACATAGATGGACTGACAGACAGACAGTAGTGGTCTAGTATTCATCCCACAAAGGTGTGGCCCCCTAAAGAGAAAAACCTCTTGAGATAGACATGTGACCGTTCACAGCTGTGAACATGAACAGTCTGACAGCTCAACAAGTCCCTGTAGTGTAAACCTGTTGAGAGACGCAGAGAGAGATGACACTTTTCATCAGGTGTTTGTTTGTTGGCAGCTGCGTGTTGATGCTGAGTTTCCTCAAGCCCACATGGAAGTCTCACGCCAGCAAACATGAGCCGTCTGCTAATCCATTACAGCTAATGCCTACAGTCAGCCTCTAGCACAAACACGTCCACACACTGTTTGTTACGGCACTGAAAACTTTTTTGTGGTGGTTTTAGTCTGGATTCTTCTCTAGAGAACACCTAAACCTCTTGTTTGCTTGCTACAGTGCGCCAGCTTCTAGCAAACTAACGGCAAAATCATTTCCACATTGCTAATAAGCTAAAAATGTGTTGACACCCATCTGGACCCGGTACACAGCAGTAACATTTTATGTCACACAAACTGACACACGACCCTTTGCCGGCAATGCTGTTCATTAGCTAATAGCATGGTTTATTTTGGTGCTAAATGGAAAGTGATAATGGAAACGGCTAACGCTGACGGACGTGACCCGCTCATTCCTTGCATAAACAAAATAGCTAATTACAAAGTGCACCTCTGACGTTTTTAAGATGCACCTGGGGTGAATACTAACAAAGATAGACTGCGATGATTAATGCGGCAGAGTCTGGGTTGCGTTCGAGACAGATGGCCACAGGTGTGAGTGATGTTAGCAGCCAAGCTTATGAATATTTTCCACGGTTGTCACTGCAAATTGTTTACAAATGGCTGCATTAACAATTGCATCACACACCAACAATTTCACTTCCCTTTTTAAACTGATTCCCTACCGAGTCCCATGTCCCATCATCACATAGTTACACAGGGTTTGGTAAGGCAACACTGTTACCATCCAAGGCCAGTTCCCACCAAGAACGATAACTATAATGATAACTATATAAGCATCTACACCAATGGACATAACGTTGTTTATTCTAAGTGCACGCTGCAGTTTTGTCGTCTGCTGCTTTAAATGTTCGAGCTCTTTAAAGCAGGATTGATTCGGACCATTTTCAAACAGGTTTCCTGAACACTCCACTCATTTGCCATTGGTCAGGTAGCTCCGCCTTATATCGACGCCATTGGATGAGCTTTTGTTGCTATGTTGAACTGGGGTGTTTTTCCCGTACAACGACGTAACTCCCTGCTTAACTACCATGGTATGATGCATCGTTGAAGAAATCAACTAGCTAGTCACGACGATTTCCCAACACCATATTGTCGCAAAGTGGTCGTTCAACCACGTTGGTTTATGACGTCACGCAGGTGGTGGAGTAATAACTCCTTTTAGTGAATCTGTTTGAGATCGAATTAACGCTAGATGTTTTGATATAAATTACGGACATGGCATCTGAGGACTATTTCTCATTTTTCTCAGTTATTTCGCTTTATTTCCAGATTCAATCATAGGCTCGTTCTTATAGTAGAGCACATTCGCACATGCGCAGTCTTCAGAAACGCTGATTTAAATCTCATGACAAACTAAAAGATGTAAATTACATTTGAATGTATTCTAAATTAAAGACACAGGTTGTACTGAATGTTAGCTTGCTTATTTTGCTCAAGATAAGGATTTATTAAGTCCACATGTCACGCAAACAAGAAACTCTTCTAACCACAGGTCGAGAGCTGTCGTTCCAAACACACAACTTTGCGATGCTGTTTGCGAATGTTTGTTGGAACGATGGTTTTGGGAAACACAGACTCGTTGAGCTATGCTGATAACGACGGAACTTGCTACCATAGTTGGCTAATGATGCTTTTGGGAAACACACCCCTGGACAGGGTGCTCATGGGGTGTCAAACAGAGCAATGTTTTGAAATTGTGTTTATAGTCTTCTGGGAAATCAACCAATGAATGCAAAACATCAAAAATGCTCTTTATATTTATCTTCATCATTAAAGTCGGCATGAAATGGAAGTTGCAACATTCTTTTCTTCCCTGTTGTGGTGTATATCCCAGTGAAACGGCTTCTCGAAAACAAGGGAATTGATTGGATGGTGGCTCTGGTTGAGGTTTTCTATTGCTGGATCTCAAGTCTTACCCTACATTTGTTTCTTGTTCGAGAAGCCATTTCACATTTCTCAGATGTTTAACACAGCAAATACTCTAGGCAACTATTTAGTCATGATTAAATGTCATTGCGTAGCTCTTTATGTGGCTAACGTTGCTAACAGCTGGCTTTCTTACTGTATTATTAAGGTGACATACTGTGCAGAGACTTGAGATTTGAACACGCTGAGCTCATTTATTACGGCCTGAAAGCTTATTATAATGTTGGTTGGATTCTGCGGCAGTGTGTTGAATCTGCTGGGAGGCAGAATTTCTGAGATGTTCTGGACACCAGCCAGTGAAATTGATGGCCCAGACCTTAGTGTACAATGAGTTCCAGTCTTTATGTTCCACCTCATCTAAAAGATATGGCATTCAACATGGCATAGTTGCTGTGAAAATGTGATTCAGTGCATTAGGAACACAGTGAAGTACTTTTTCAGAGTCAAAACGTCAAGAGTGTTTGCACACAGCATACAGTATGTTGACAAAAAAAGACTGACATTTGCATATATCTTTCATGGGTGCATATTATTGATGTACAAAAACTACAAGGGCCAGGACACCCTCTGCAGTAAGATGCCC
Organism: Abramis brama; assembly: GCF_963993115.1. Lineage (NCBI taxonomy): Eukaryota > Metazoa > Chordata > Actinopteri > Cypriniformes > Leuciscidae > Abramis > Abramis brama. Next base: position 10,649,316 of record NC_139968.1, on the reverse strand, counting down.
CTTAACACACTTAAAGTTTACATTTTGATCATGGGAGGCGCTTTTCTTAATTGTGATATTTTATCTTAATAGCAATTTTCTAGTAAAAATATCTAAAATTATTAGATATTCAGAGAATGTATTTTCATTTTAAGGTTTTCTTACCCCATTGGCATATTGTTTCTGATGTTAGTATCTCATTTACTATAATTTAATGTCATTGTTTCTCAACTAACATTTGCGTTTTGTCTGTTTCAGGATGGTACAGAGGGTTTTCCACCAAGAAACCCACAATCAAGGTAAACTGATGCATTGTTCACACTCAATAGTATGGATTGCACAATCTGTCCAGTTTGTTTGTTTGTTTCCTTGTTGATCCAGTGGTCTGCAGTGACCCTGTTTGAATGTCAAGCTAAATCTACTGTAGTTTTCAACTGATGCCTGTTCTGAAGCAGGGAAAGGCAATGCTTTGTGCAAATGATGAAGTGCAAGTAACCATTTGTTTTGCAGAAATGTCTTTGACAAAAAAATAAATAAAAATACATCCCTATAAATTAACATTCCAATATGATTTCAATCAATGAGACAAACTGAGTCCCACACAAAAATGAAACCCATAATATCCACTTGCTTTGTAATAGTTGTCTTGTCTACAGGAAGATGGTTGAAATGACTTGTTTTGTTGTTGTTTTTTGTTATTTTTTCAGTCAATACATGCGGTTTACTATAAATGCCATTTGACTGGTTGGAAATATGTAGCAGTGATCTTTCTAAATTGTAGCAGCAAGGGACCCTCTTTGCAGTGCTTACTCAAAGGCCTATTGTTTCTACTGTTGTATGTAATGCAGCCTTTCTAAAATACTCTAAATACTATGATACTCTACATTTTTGGCGTAAATAGTTTGTAAAGCCAGTTTAATATAAATTCTCACATCATACAGCATTGACAAATTTGTTTACAGAACAAACTTCTGTTAAAATTTGTAACGATACATTTGTTTATAGAACAAATTTCTGTGCACAACGATCATATAAGCACTTGACGGACATTAGAGTGGTGACCGATTTGTTTACAGGATGAATTCCTGTGTAAATTGTTCAAAAAACAGCACATAAATTGTTCCTTCATGCAGCACAAACACATTCACTTAAGAAACAAATTTTCCGTAAAACCACTCTTACGTATATTGACAGATTTATACAGTATCGACAAATTCGTCTACAGAACAAATTTCTGTGCAGATTGCTCGCAAAACTTTTCTTCCGTAAATTCATGCAACACAAACTCATTTGTTAAAGAAAAGAATTCGGAACAAATTTTCTATAAAACCGACAAATTCGTCTACAGAACAAATTTCTGTGCAGATTGCTCGCAAAACTTTTCTTCAGTAAGTTACGGCATCATGCAATACAAACTCATTTGTTAAAAAAAAAAATTCGGAACAAATTTTCTATAAAACCTCTTGCGTATATTGACACATTATACAGTGCCGACAAATTCATCTACAGAACAAATTTCTGTGCAAATTGTTTCTCAAAACTTTTCTTACGCAAATTGCGGCATCATGCAGCACAAACACTTTTGTTTAAGAAACAAATTTCTGAAACGTTTTTCTATAAAGCCTCTTGCGTAAATTGACGAATCATGCAGTGCTGGCAAATTTGTCTAGAGAACAAATCACTGAGCAGATTGTTCGCAAAATTTTTACGTAATTTTTTGTATAACTTTTATGTTAATTGCGCCATCATGCAGCACATTTACAATCCCTGTGCATATTTTTTTTCGGAAAACCATTGTTGCGTAAATTGTTGAATCATGCAGCACCTACATATTTCTGAAACATTCACACAACACGTAAAGTTATTTATTGGTATTATTTGAAGATATACGTAAAATACGTTTTTAGTGTTATCTGAGGACGTTCTGAAATACAACTGCTCTTTCCGACACTTAGCTTAGCAATGACATCTATTAGAAAGTGGCAGCGAGCGACTAATATCTACTTCACAGACGTATTGTGCTTTTCCCGACCCCACAAGCCAGGTAGAGACAAGGACATGACGTGCCACTAATATTCCTTTCAAAAGGCAGTTTTTCTGTGTGACTAGATCTTGTCTGTCACAGCTGTTTTCTTCTGGGGCACAAAAGCACAGGCAGGTATTACTGCAGGCGCCATGTTGAGCCTTTTCTCAGTTAAAAATAGTCTCTTTCCACATCTATACTACGGCATAATTTCTTACACCTCACTATAATGTACAGGGAATCACCGCATAAGACATCAGAACAGCATTGAGTAAAGCTTCAGTTGTTTTAATACATTTTTACAGCGTACAGTGAGTATCAGTCTCAAGTCTTATTATCGGATAGCACTATTCAAATATGTTACTTTGTTGACAGATCCATATCCAGTAGCTGACATTTTCCAACAATTTTCTTTTGTTTGAGTAAAGTTCACCTTACAAAGGACAGCCGAAAAGTTTTATGCATACGGTGACCTTTACAGAGCTACGGCTAAGCTATAAAGAAGCCCTCATCCAAACCACCAAAGATAAAGACCTTCAGGCAGAAGATTCTAGAAATCACATGTACGAATGAACAGGAGCGTTGTTTTGACGTGACCTCTCTGAGTACATGAGTTTTCTGTATAACGGTCACCTGGCAGATACTATGAGGCTAGTTTTGTAAGATTTAAGGTCCCTCTGTGGTGGAAATCAAGCTTTTAATGTTGTTTTCCATTTTTTTAATATGCTTTAAGACAAGCCATGTGCAAATTCATCAGTATTTTCCCTTCAAATCTGCAGTGAACCAAAGACAGTCTCAAAAACTCGGTTTGAAATCGCCGTTTCCTACCATCACAAACATGTTGTAACATGTGGGGTGGGGCTTTTCTCCACTGACTTTCCATCATGTTCAAAGCCTTTCTAAGGATGCTGATTTTGAATAGGAACATGGTTTGCGTTACATTAGCAACACATTATTAGTTGTCTGATAAAGTAGTCAAGCCAAAGTCTAATCATAGCAATTACCGTTATGTGTCCAATGTTGTAGAGAGCGATACATAAAACGCATTACCATTCTGATACATCGACTTGTAGACGACCCTGTATAATTCACTCTTCCTCTTCTTCTTCTGAATCAGGTTCAGACATATATAGCTGAATTTGACCTATATTTTACACTTTCCATCGTGTAGCGTTTTTACTACAGTTGACCGAGTGGAACAGATATCCTGAGCTGGTGTGATTGAGTGGAGGCGGAGTATAATTTGCATATTCATGAGTCCACATATACTAAATAAAGCAAGGGTGTAGGAGTTCAATTAAAAAAAATTTAAGGCATGAAGAATTTTATTTTATTTTTACAGGAAAAAAAAAAAAACGTTTAAATGCCATTTTGATTATCAAAGATGATTTTAAAGGGATACAAATATTGACTGCAGGGGACTTTAAAAAACAAAAACGTGATATTTTGTAAAAAAAAAAATATCTATATATTTCACTCTTTTCACTCAAATTAAGTTCACTTGCAATTACAAAGAAATTGCAAGTTTGAGTTGAACATGAAGTTTTTTTATTATTTATTTTTAAAATGTATATGTATAAAAAACTGAAATAGTATTTTCTTGTAAAAGAACTTCGAAAAAAGTTCTCACACTTTTCAGAACTTTTTTTTACAGTGTACAATAGTGATAGACATTTGATATTGGTTAAATAATTATGTATACAGTATTTATTCATAGATCTGAATATACATTCATAAATTTGAATATATAAGTAAGACTATAGATTTATTAAACATATTTGAATATATTTATGTATCTGAATATATATCTTTACATTAGAATATACATTGCAAAAAAAAAAAAAAAAAAAAATCACTACTCATTATTTTGTTTCTTTTTTGCAGAGTATTTTTGATTTTTTCTTACTTCCCAAAAGTTGAGATAACTTTTTAAAAATTTTGTAAGTTCAAATATGTTGGACAAATCAATTGGATAAACATAGTAAATTAAGATATGCTGCTGCTGCATGAATAGACTCTCTTAAATACTATATCAGATCTAGGCAGGTGGAGCTGGGGGAGGTGGAGGGGTTCAGAGGAACTCTTACAGCAAACTATGAACCAGACTATTTAAATGTTGAGCAAGCAATCTCATTGGCTGCAGGATCAGCGGAGGCCAATCAGCTTGTGCTATGCGCTAATGATGTGATTGCTTACAGATTGAATGTAAAGGACCTGCGCCCTCTAGAGTTTCATGACTGAACCAGACATGTTTACATCAGAATATATCAGTCAGAATTACAACTCAGGATTCAATTCAGGATTTACATACACATCTATTTTATAGTTAAAATATGGATGGGAATATAAGTCTGCTGGTATTTTTAACTTAGTACAATAACAAATAGACTATATATTCAGGATATACATAGCCTACACATATCACATATGTTACTGAATCAATATGTTAAGCTTACTATGAGCAAACTCAGACATCGTTGCATATATCTCACTTCGGCCATCCGTTAGGCGCAGGTGTGCCACGCTGCATGCCAGTTGACACTTTACTCGAGGTGAGAATCCATAGGGCTACCTTTGTGTTCACTGTATGTGTGCATACCATGTAGCAAGACCTCAAAGTGCCCGCCGGAGGTGCCCGTGATGCCCACTGCAAGCAGAGTCCTGAGCAGCGCGGTCGACGGCCAGTCCTTGCTAATCTTCTGTGGAGGTGACACTGAGCTGGCACCTGTTCCTGAATTCCTGTGCCAAGCCTGCACTGTGAGAACCGCAGGGTTGTGCTCACAGTGTGAATGAGGTGGGAAACTCATGCCATTACCTGGAGCTGCGAGGAAAAGCTTGCCACCCAAACTGCTCAGGATTCCTGCTTTCAAGAATGTGATTTCTACTATTTCAGACATGAGGTGTGAAAATCAATTTACACATAGTTGGCAAAGTAGAATGACTCGCTGTGTAAATTAAATCTAATTGTTTCTTACGTAAATTGTTGCATCATACATCCCTAATCGATTTGTTTACAGAATGAATTTTGATCAATTGCAAAGGTTGTACAAATATTCTTACATAAACTCACTGTGCACCGCAGATACTCTATAAATAAAGGCAAAAAATAACAAATTTGTGTGTGAAATGTTCATACAACCATTATTACGTAAATTGTTGTATCATAGTACCCGCACGTTTGTTTACAGAAGAAAATTCTGTGTAAATCATAAATAAAACCATTGGTTACACTTTATTTTAATGTGTCTGTGTTACAGTGTAATTATACATTTAAGTTCTGAGTAATAATTAACTACATGTACTTAATATATATGATTAGGGTTAAGGTTTGGTTTAGGATTAGTTGCATGTAATTATGCAACTATTTATAGTTAATAGGGTTACAATTTATTTTATGTTGTCATTGTTACAATGCAATTGCATACATTTAATTACTGAGTAATATTAATTAACAACATGTACTTACTATAAGGTTAGGGTTCAGATTAGAAATAGGATTTGGTTGAGGGTTAGTTGCATATAATTATGCATAATTTACTGTTTTAACTATGGTAAGTACATGTAACATATTTAAAAAGGACACTGTCAAATAAAGTGTTACCGTTAATGATAATTTGTTTAAAGAAGAACAAAATTTACTAAAATGTTTGTAAAAGCGTAGAATGAATTTTTGTGTAATGTGTTCGCAAAACCGTTCTTGCGTGAATTTTCAATGTGCAGTGTCCTCGCATTTCTTTACAGAATACATTTCTAAAATGTTCATTAAACCATGCGTACGTAAATGAAACAATTAATAAAATCAATTCTAGTGTAACTTTTACCTTTTTGTTAAATAGCAAATTTCTGTTGGTAAAACCATTTTTTTTTTAAACGTAAATCGTAAACACATTTGTTGCACATTCAGTTCGAAAATTATTTTTTACCATTCTAACGTAAACTGCCTCATTCAGTGCAAACACATTAGCAAATTTCAATACTTCGGCCCTTTTTACACCTGGTATTAAGATGTGTTTTGGTCGATCGGATCACATGTGGACGAGGCTAAATACAGGAGTAAACAGGGACTAAAACGTTTTGAGCTTGTCCGCTTTTGACCACTTCCAGAGGTAGTCGAAAACACATTCAACCGGATCGCTTTCGTAGTGTAAATGCTCATGTGGTCAAATGCGTTCGAAAGCCACAAAAAACGCCTACTCTCCGCCAACTGACCTAACGCGTAAACATTATGGGACGTGCACAAGACAGACGGGATTTAAACTTTGCCGACTGAAGACCCAAGTTTGGTTTGAAGGTGAAAAATGTACCAGGCACAATGTTCTCTCACCATTCCCTATTTCTAACACACACTCACATTCTTCGCCTGGTCTTGTTTTTCGTATGTTTTTCCGTCGTCTCCGGTCGTGTTCATATCTGTAAAGTTTATTTCGTCCATTAGATTGATCGATCTGAAAAAGCCCATACATTTACCCGCCCTAAACCCTCCCCTCGAAGAAATCAGGACAGAAGTGGTTGAAAGTGGACAGAAGAGACAGGAACGGGAATGTGTCTCCTTCCTCTACAAATGCATCTTAATACCAAGTGTAAACAGGGCCTTTGTTAACAGAACAAATTTCTGTGTATGTCTTTTACAAAACCTTCACACAAACTGAACTGTGACAGACAGCACAACACAGATGCTGTTGGGAAAGCTCAAGCTGCTTCTAACCCGGAATGTTCCTGCGAGACACTTTTAGAGGTGTTCACGATAATGTGTGATCTCATTAGAGTTGCTTGTAATCAGTGTGTCATTTACAACAGGTGTTCTGCCCTGTGAGTGTTTGCGTGGTGAGGCAGCATCACGCCGCGAGTGATCGTTTGTGTTTGGCTTCACTATTTTGAATCTCTTTGCCTCTCTCCCTCGATCAATTATTTTCATCAGAAATGTTCCACCCACTCTCGTCTGCCTACACACTGACACCCCAGAGCCCACGGGGCAGAGCCAGGAATGTGTCTCGAACCGCTTTCTGCTGACGGAAACCACAGCCGAGAGAAAGAGAGCGAGAATTGAACTTGTGAAGAAAGGCAAATCATTCAATCACAGGCAGATTTGTTTGCCATTATTTATGGATTTGTTTGTCAGAGAGAAACACTGAGTGGTAACGAATAGATGATCCAGAAGTCAGCTTGAATTGACAGTTTCATTTAGAAAAGCTTACGCTGCCTTACCATAATTGCGATAAATTGACAAATAACAAATAAAATGGTTTTCTCATTTTCGTAATGGCTATTTTATATATATATATATATATATATATATATATATATATATATATATATATATATATATGTGTGTGTGTGTGTGTGTGTGTGTATATATATATAGTATACAGTAGTTATATAATAGTTGTCTTAACATATGATTGTCACTTCTGATCAATTTAATTAAACCTTTCTGAATAAAGTATTAATTTATTCCCAAACTTGATCCCAAACTTTTTTTTCCATCATGGTAGTAGCCTATTTGTCTATGCTGATAATTTCCTGACAGGATGATTTTTTTGTTACTGCATTACAGTATTTTCTGCATTATGCTAATATGAATTGGGGCGGGGGGGGGGAGGTTAATGGTGTGCTTAATTAAGATTTTTATTTTATTTTATATATGTTATGTTTTATTTTATATAACAAGACATAACATTTTTAACATAATTAATAATGTTATAATATTTCTTTATATTTTTGTTATTTTTATTATATATTTTATTTTATTTCTTTATTTATTTTGCAAATGAGAATTTGCGTATTAATTTTCATTAAGATTTTTAAGCTTTTTTTCATTTTATTCTAATTTATTTTATCACATTTTTTAAATTAATTGTTATTAAGTTTTTTCTAGGGCTGTCAAAAGATTAATCGCGATTAATCGCATCCAAAATAAAAGTTTGTGTTTAAATAATATATGTGTGTGTACTGTGTATAATTATTTTGTATATATAAATACACACACATGCATGTATATATTTAAGAAATATTTGTATACATATACTGTATATATTTATATATAATATAATTTTTTTCTATATAAATAACACATTTTTCTTAAATATATACATGCATGTGTGTGTATTTCTAGATACAAATTTAATTATACACAGTACACACACATATATTATTTAAACACAAACTTTTATTTTGGATGCGATTAATCGTGATTAATCTTTTGACAGCCCTAGTTTTTTCATTTTATTTTCTATACTTTTTTTTGCAATATGCTAATGAGAATTTTGGGGTTTGAGGTATGTTCAATTTTCGCAAAATTTTATTTTATTTTATTTAAAATTACAGATAAACCATTTATAATATTATTAATAATGTTATAATATTTATTATAGTTTGAGTGCCAAATAAAATATGTTGCTTTCATTTAGGTCTACAAACGTTTTTATAAAATGACAAAAACTAGTTCTGTTGCAAAAATATAATACCAACATATAATTTAATTGCATTACATTATTTGCCAATTTAAGTGACTTAAATTGCGTTGTAAGTATACATTTTATTAGTTCATGCATTTCCTGGGAACTGAACCCATGACCTTGGCATTTCTATCTAATTGGCTTGACTTCTAACATTCATTCTGCTTGAACGTTGCCCGACCTCACATCATCTGGTAAAAAGAGAAGACATGACATATATAACCGCCTTAAAGACAGGAAAAACAAACAGCCTGCAAGATTAGCACAGACAACACAATGAGCCAAACAATATTTGATTGACATGCGGGTGAAGATTTCTGAATGCCTGTGCAGCTGGTTCTTAACTACCGGTACTGACAAATAGACAAAACACACTTACGATATAATGAAAGCTTTTCCTGAACACTTTGTCCAAGACATTATTTATTTATTTTTTTGCTAAATTACACACTTTTCACTCACATGTTGCAATTATGTCAATTTCATATTCTCTATTGTGCAAACTCTGTAACAAAAGATAGAGTGTGGGAAGTGTTTATACATTATTTCTACTCTTTTGGAGTCATTGAAATTCTAAAGTTTGTCCAAGTAATTCAGAGAATTTTATGAAATAATGGCAGTCCAAATGAAAGTGAAGACAAGCCATTCGCCCACAAACTTCTATATTTGTATATACACTACCATTCAAAAGTTTGAGGTTGCTAAGTTTCTGAATAAAGTCTCTTATGCTCACATTATTTATATACTCACATTATATATATATATATATATATGTGTGACATTATTTTGTAACAGTATAAATGTCTTTACTGTCAGTTTTGATCGATTTAATAGACCTTTGCTGAATAAAAGTATTGATTTCTCAAAAAAAAAAAAAAAAAAAATCGTACTAACCCAAAACTTTCGAACGGTAGTGTAAGTAAATATTTTGTTATAAACTTAAAATGTTGTTTTTTATACTTACTGTATTATAAATCACATATAGTTTATTTATTTTTTCCATTGGTTTTGATTCTAAGACATAATTTGTCCATGTGCAGTCCATTTTCAAATGCTTTACTCCGAATCAAACTTTTTTGAACGATTTAGAACAGATTTAGAACCGTTTATGTGAGAAAAACAGGGATAACAAAAAAATATTGAGTCTACACCACTGACGCCGCAGGTTTTTAGACTTTTCCACGCTGAAATCTGGGACGTTCTTCTCCACAGAAGGAGAGTTGCTATTCCAGAATCCAGGCCACTGTCGGCCGGGTCTCCGGAGAGAAATCCCTGCCGATTAGAACAGATCATTACTCGTCATGGCAGAGGGAGAAGCAACCTGCGGCGCACAGGGAGGGAGAGAGGTCAACAGAGAGGGTCTATAGACGGCCCTTCACACAAAACCTGCCTTTTTATCAAGATGAATGAGGGCAGGGAAAGATAGCTTTGTTACTCTGATGAATTTAAACCTGACATATTGGTGTCTCTGCCTTGTCATCGCCTCTATAAAAGCCTCTCTGGGGGTCAGCCGGAAAATCTTGATTTCCTGTAGCTGTTTTTGGCTGTTATGCTATTTTCAGTTCCTTCAGTTTCTTTCTCGTGTTTTGCTAACAAACAGAGATCAGTAGTTCAGGCATATATGGAAATTTATAAACCATTTCTTGATAAATGAAGTCTCTTATGCTCACCAAAGCTGCATTTATTGTATCAAAAATACAGTAAAAATTGTAAATATTATTGCAATTTAAAATAACCGTTTTCTATTTTAATATATTTTAAAATGTAATTTATTCCTGTGATCAAAGCTGAATTTTCAGCATCTTTACTCCAGTCTTCAGTCACATGATTTTTCAGAAATCATTGTAATATGATGATTTGATGATGATTTCAAGAAACATTTCTAATTATTATCAATGTTGAAAGCTTCTGAGAATTGAGAAGGGTCCATTAATTATGCAATTTTTAATATTAATATACTTTTATGCTTTTTTACATGTTCAACATTCTATAGTGTGTAATGTTGCTGTTCGAGCATGAAAATGTCTGAAAGTAACAAAGCTCAAAGTCACTCCTGAGGGAATTATTATATCTAGTTCAGTCATGAAACTCTAGAGGGCGCTGGTCCTTTACATGCGATCTGCAAGCAATTGCATTATTGCAGCCAATGAGATTGCTTACTGTACAATTAAATAGTATGGTTCAGTCTTTTCTGTAAGTTAGTGGCTGCACGTTATTAGATTTTTTCTTCTGAACTCCTCCACCTCCCCAGCTCCACCTGCCTAGATCTACTACAGGATTTGTGTATGTCTATGCATTGCGTGCGCTGTGCGGACATGCTTGTTACTTTAATGTATATAATCATGCATTTACTCATCTCACAGATTCAGTATTCCTCAAAAAAAAAAAAAAAAGTGAAATGCAAACTCAAAATATGATTTAAACATGCAATGAATATGTTAAATTACACAAAAATACTTTATGGATTGAATCTTACTTTATTAACCTGTGTCTTTGTTGCTTACCTTCAATGATCCAATTCAGCCATATGATTAAAGCTACACTGTGTAATTTTTTAAGTTGATTCTTAGCAAAAAACACTTTGTTCTTTCAAAATGATATGTGCTCATTAATGTGTAATTACTTCTACCAACTAATCAAGTATTCTCGTAAGCGTAGAATCTGCCATTTAGAATACATACGAGCGAGTCGCTCGAATGGCGGCAGCCATGTTGTGCCTCCATCTTGAAAATACATTAGCCAAAGAGGGACATACCTGGAAATTCAAGCTTCGCCTTTCCCGTTTTTACACTCAGTGGCGCCGTGACGAATGCGAGGGGGAGATTACTCACGACTGCCGGCAGATTTGAAATAATACGGCCACCGTAGGAGTTAAAACGCTCTCGGAATGGGAGGGGCTAGAAAGTAATATTCAGTTGGTAGTCATATACAATTTCAATGCTAGATGGGAGAAAATCCTACACAGTGTAGCTTTAAGCAAAAATGACTAGATAAACATCCTCTTCTTCTGTAATCCAGAACGGCAGCACAGCTGAAAGGTTTGTTTGAGCAGCGCCCTCTACTGTACAGACGTGAATTTGCATTTCCTTCAGCCTGCAAGGACTTTACATTTGCCAAAGATAGAACTTTTGTGTTTTTTCTTATTAAAAAACAAACAAGCAAGCCCAGCCCAGTTGAGGAAAAAAGTAGTGCAAAACACATTACTCTCTATAAAAAGTAACTAAGTAATGCATTTAGTTACTTTTTTAGGGATTAACACAACATTGTAATGCATTACTTTTAAATGTAACTTTTTCCCATCACTGGAATTATGTCATGCGCACAATTTAAACTACATATTAGTAAGTTGTAGAAACAAATTATTAATCCTTTTGATTAATGCTCCGTAATGCTGCAGTATTTTCTATTGAAAAACCTTTTAAAATGTGCAATACTTAAATCAAAACTACAATAAGACGAAGATTATCCTTTTTTAAATAAATATAATGCATTTTAGGAAGTAATTTGATGCCAGTTTTACTCAGCTGTCATTCAGAAGTCAGTATTAATGAATGTCAAGAGCAGTGCGCAGTGGGATAGTCGGCTTTCAGAAGCTTTTAATTATTTACACGCCTGCTAAAACTGGAAACCTTGAAGCTGTCTGGCCTACAAAGAACTGCAAGATCACCTTCATCACTGTATATGTTTATCAAGTTAGAGAGGAGCTTAATCCAGCTCATTAAACTCATCCGCTCCCTAAAATTAATACTCGTCATGTGCCAAAAAGTGAGTAAATTGGCTTTGACATGTTTGTTAGACTCAGTTTTCACTCCAAAACTAAATGTTGAGACACATACGTGGAATATTCCTCGCTTTGAGCTGGCAAAAGAAAACATGAGAAGAAAATCGCATTTAACTTACAAAATATGACATATTTTCTGAGAGAAACAAAACGTTCAGTTGGAAATAATGTAGGGCAGGACTTCATTTTATTGAATGGGGAATAGAGGGTTATGATATTCATACTTAATATTGTTTTCAGCTGAAAAGTTATTTATGAGTCGGAGAAAGTTATTACATTTTGATGAAAAACAAGCATTATTTTTTTTTTTTCCTTGGGAATAACTTGGACTGATAAATTATGCGCTATAAGGCCAGGAACATTTATTAGGAAAGTAAATACTCAATTTTTATTTCTTTAAGCAAACAAATATTAGTGTTATCAAGAGAACAATTACCGTCAGGAGTGATTCTGACGCGCGGAAGCTGCTCGCCATCTTTCCTCGCTCTTTATCGGCTTGCAGCGGGATTGCTATTGTTATTTGTCTCGGCGTTGACCTTTTCTGCTAAACGAGCATTAGGCTGCTGAGAGCGAGGGAAGGGAAGCACACTCATCTTTGTTTGGTCCTCTAACTGAGAGCAGAGCTGTTAGTTACAGGTCAGCAGTCCTACCCGTACGCCTAAAAACTCGCATGCACTACCTGCCATGGATACAAATGTACCGGAATACACCGAGTGAACGTTTGAAAGGTGGATGTTATGTCTAGCAGAGCATTTATATCAGGAAACTTTTATGTAAGACCACCGCACTGAGCTGAGATCCGTCAGTTATATTCTTAGGCTACACAGTTTGGCCATTTTGAGGAACCGTATGTAAGAAATGTATTTCAATTAATCATAAAATGGCCCTGATATGTCACTAGACATTAAGAAATCATGTTAATTTCAAATACTTATATCACTGACAACAGTAGTCCGGCCAGGATATTGTCATTTAAAAGTGAAGTTGCAGCCCTCAACTGATAGCCTGGTTCTACCAGACTCTCGTACATTTCATTTGTACAGAGAGTCTGGCCTCTCTCCATTGACAAGCGTTAACTTCCTTGTAGGCGGGTACTCTGTTGAAGTTTAAAACTATTGGATCTGCCCAGAGTCACTCTGGATCTGCCATAACCAATCGCTAACCTTTGGTCGTGACGTAACCCTACAACTCAAACTAACGCACAACATCAACGTCATCGTTCTCAGCCACTCCCTCTGTTCGCTGATTGGGCCGCCAAAAATTTGGCCGGAGAAAACCAAAGAATACACCACAATCCCAGACGTAGTACTGAAGGGAAATAAAATTGAGCGGAAGTACGCAGGAGGGCGGAGCCAGGCTACTCAACTGATGTTGATGTTGTCATGTTGTGTTTTGGCCTGATGCCCCACCCTCCACCTATCTACCAATCACGAAGTCAGTAGTGTTTCGGCATTCGGGTTGCCAGCTCTGCTCTAGTTACCACAGCTGCAGCTACAAAGGTGTCGGATAAAAAATGTCTAATGTTACGAAACCTAAAAGACCTTGTTATGAATCCGAAATACGTCGTGACAAAGTTACTGTGTAGGACTCGTCACTTGCCATTGGAAGCTCCTTGTAGCAGCCTACGTTCCTGCTGGATCCTGCAGCCTATCTGGCAACCTCGAGTCAGGGGGGAGGGGGAGGGGATACACCGCTCTACAGTAATTTGAAAGTGACTGCAGTACCAGTTTTGGCCACAATCTTACATACGGTTCCTTTAAGTATATGTTTTGATTAAACTGTGGCCACAATTTAGTAAAATGACAACGATTATTAATTTTGGGGGGAAACGCACTACAAGTAACGCGAGTTGCATAATCAGATTGAGTACTAGTAAAGTAACACATTACTTTAAAATTTACAAGAAAATATCACATATATAAATAAGAGTTTACAAGAGTCACATATATAAATAAGTAACGCAAATGCACTTGGTAATGATGTCAAATTTAAAGTTTTTCTTTTAAGTATACTAAATTGCAACTTCAATACAGTAATAAAGTGTATTTTAGTTCATAAATGCTTGTTTGGCAGTTATAAAGCTTGTTATACTTTATGTGTATATCAGTCAATAGAAGTAATTATGAAATTACATATAAAGATGTACTTAAGTCCTACTTAAGTGTGTCAAAAAACACATTTAAGTTCAGCTTATTGCGTTTGGTATAAAGTTTAATCTATAATACATTTTGATTCAATTCTAAATAACATGCAATTAATTGTCCAAAACATTATATTCAGTTCACACTTAAGTGTATCGTTTTAAAGTATTTTAATTCTGAAATAAGTACTCGTTTTAAAAGTATGCTAAAGTATATTTCTGTTTCTTAAGGGTTAGACCAACCTTTTTTTTTGTGTGATTTTTGTTCATTAAAACATTAGCTTTGATGATAGTGTAAAAAAAAAAAAAATCACAAGCATATAAACTAATTTAATCACTCCTAAAAAAAATCACTTTTAGCACTTAAACAGACTTTGAAACAAACCAACAATATTGATAACACATCCTGCACTACACAGATTTTTGTCCAATCAGATGCTTGCCCCTCCCCCGTATTCAACACAACATATAGTGTGCATTCAAGCCATGTCGTAATTACTGTAATTATGTTAGTAATTCACATCCTAGTAGAACTCACAACTTGTAAACTGGGAAGCTCCGGCTTGTACCACGTGTCCGCTGTACATTACATGTTGTCATCTCAAAATAACCGTAATTATGGCATGGCGTGAACACAGCTATATTGTCTGAAAACAAGTGTTATTATCTTAAAGATTTTTGCTTCTCAAGTAAATTTACTTAAGGTTGTTTAAATAATGTTCTTTTGGCTAGATGTTCAGCTAGTTAGCATGCTAGTTTGTGTTACAACACATTTTTTACCGTGTGTCTTACTGTTTTTTACTTTAATTCTTCAAAAATGTTGTTTAATTTAAAATTGTGTGAAACACTTAATAAAATACATTGAAAGATAGGATTTCATTGAGGATTTGAGGAAGAAGTGCGTTTCATAAACTTGCACGCTGCAAGCTAGCAGTGTGTTTGTTTATTCATGGTTTCATTAAATGTGACTCATTTTGTTCCTGTGAGTCATTCGTCTATCAGGAGATATCAAGAGATATCTTCTGTTCAACATGGCCGCAATGTTAATGTAAAGCACTTTCTTTACAATACGTGGAGTTAGTAATATCCGTGCCAGAGGTTTATTCCAACAGCTTACTGTTTTCCATTTGCATGCTAGCTTTTTGGTTTAGCGAACTTGGATGTTCATATTAGCTTGACCCTGCCAAGTCAAGATTCTTAAAGGAGAACTGCTCACATGCTAATATGGATGTGGATTATGATTTTTCAAAGCTTTATTGTCTCATTAGAGGAGCTGGGTGGCTTAAAGTTCATCTTACAGGCCTAAAGCAGATTTACCAACTTCCTACTTGGAAAAGCTCAATAGAACGCCAGTTAAGGTTGGATTTAAAACTCTGAAACTTAAACGCACAGATGTTCCTTCATTAAATGAACCTGTTTTGTAAATGTTTGCAGGAGTGTGAAAAACAATAACTTATAATCTGTGTATAATCATACACCTGCATAACAAAAGCTAGCATTGGTCTGCATGTTTTGTTTTGTTTTTGTCGTTTTTTTGGCGTGAGATTTTAAACACCTGCAAAGCTAAGGGAGATTTTACCGTTTTGTCATCAAGTGTTGGGAAACATAAAACACCTTTATAGTTGAAAGTCAGAGATATCAAACTGGAAAATCTGGCTACGCTACGCTACGCTACGCTACGCTACGTTACGTTACGTTACATTACGCTACACTACGTTACCTTAAGAAGTTTGTACACTAAACATTACTGACATTACTGATTTATTTAAAAATATGCAAGTTGCATGATAGTTTTTATATTATATTACATTATTATGTTACGTTACATTACGCTACGTTATGTTACGCTACGTTACGCTACGCTACGTTACGTTATGCTACGTTACGTTATGCTATGCTACGTTACGCTACGTTATGTTATATTACTTTGGTATTTGTTTTATCACTGGCCCTTTAAAGCATTTCTTCCTGACTCGGCTGTCACTTTCACTGTCCTTCATGACACATGCTGCTTTATTTCCAGCACTCAGTTCTGGTGCTCAGGATAAAAATAATAAAATAAAAGATCTGCTTCTGGCACACACACACACACAAACACTGATAACATGAGTTTCAGCAGATGGAGCTGATGTGTACACACACACACACATCTGTGCCGCCGCAGGGCCTACAATAACATCTCGTCTCAGTTCAGCTCATATAGAGCCGCTGTATTATCTGCCTCAAAAATGGAAGCTGAACGCAGGATAAAATGACAATGCTTGAGATGTGGATCAGCGCGTTATTCACACGCAGTCTGGAAATGCCACACGCCACGCCTGAATTATTCATCAAACTGACAAGGCGTCTTCAAGTCTTTTTGGTAACCCGTTTTCTTTTCTTACTCTTTTTGTTAAGTTTCTTAATCCTGTTTGATTTAAAAAAGAAGATTAAGGTAAATCTCATAAAACCTGTGAAGAACATGTCACGGTCATATTTCAACCGCAAATCATTTTCTTATATTTACCATTATTGCATTTTTTTTTTTTAATTCCATTATTGGAATTATTGTAACACTTACCTATCTTTCATGTCACAATGAAGCACATTTTACATAACTGTCATTACCATAATGCAACAAAATCTAAAAAATAAATAGTTAAAAAGAACAACATTTATTCAAAATAGAACTCTGTCCTAACAATATAAATCTTTAATATCACTTTTAAAAAAAAATCAATTTAGCACATCCTTGCTGAATAAAAGTATTAATTTCTTTAAAAAAAATAAAGAAAATTAAATAAACCTTTGAACGGTAGTGTATATTGTTACAAAATATTTATATTTGAAATGTATGCTGTTCTTTAAAAAAAAAATCAATTCATTAAAGAATCCTGAAAAAGTATCACAGGTTATAAAAAAATAAAATAAATAAAATAAAATAAAATAAAATAAAATAAAATAAAATATTAAGCAGCACAACTGTTTCCTACATTTATAATAAATCATCATATTATAATGATTTCTGGAGGATCATGTGACTGGAGTAATAATACTTAAAATTCAGCTTTAATCACAGGAATAACTTGTATTTTAAAGTGAATAAAAATAGAAAACCATTATTTTAAATTGTAATAATATTTTACAATATTACTGTTTTTTTCTGTATTTTTGATCAATTAAATGCAGGCTTGATGAGCAAAAGAGACTTTTTAATGTTCAAAAACATAAAAAAAATAGTAATGTTTCCAAACTTACTGTTTATTTGAATGTGCTCTAAAGTATCATATCAGCGATGGTTGTAAATTGTAATTGTTATAAAAATAAAATAAAATAAATACCTAATTTATTACGGTAATGAGAATTTGGGTTGAAAATAAACCTAAAAATTATAAATACTAGCTTTTAGTCATGAAATAAGAACATGTTTTCATTGACATAACTGACATTTCTCCTAAAGGGGAATTTTGTTTATCATCTTTTATTTTATTTTATTTATTTTTTTTATGACAATCAAGCACATTTTACACAACTGTTATTACCGTAATGCAACAAAATCCCACCACTTTTTTGGAAAATAGAAATAGAAAAAAAAAAAAAAAAGAGTAATGTCTGAACACATTACGGTTATGAGGAATTTGGGGTGACATAATTACCAAAGGGTATTGTTTCAATGATTTAGCTTTTAATTGAAAATGCATGCATTTCTAAAATGTTTGTAATTCACATGACCAACATGAAAAGAGCTCTCCTCAAGCAATAGGAGGTCTTCATGTATGACTGTAAGAGGCGATTAGCGAGTGGCCGCCCATCTCATGAATACTAACATATGCTGGTTTGTCATCCTTGCACATGGAAGCCTTCCTCCAGCAGATGGAGGTTTGTTCGAGAGCATTTGGTGTCCTCAATTACTAATTATCCTGACCTTTGAAAAGGAAAAGCGAAGACAATTAGACAACTGTATGTGGCAAGAAACTCCACCATCTGGATTCTTCCGCTGAGATGTTTGTGTGGCATGTTCTGTGTATCCCCAGAGGAGGAAAACATCAAAAACGAGATCTCTTTAACATCTCAAATGTTTCTCCAAGACATAAATGAGATTACTTTAACATCAACTAAAACTAAAGACCCCGATGGTCTCATATTTGTCTCCTCCTAAAGTTTCAGACAAGATCTCAACAACATCACACATAGGCTCAGATTTTTCTCAGCTAGAGATCTCACAGTTATCTCTTTTAAAGTTTAGAAGACACCTCAACAACTTTTTATACAATCCCTAAATTCAAAGTTTAAGTCTATATTAAGAGTGAAGTTATGCAGAAATTAGGTTAACATTACTCTTAATTGCTGACAAACAAGAGGAGACAAATGTGCTCCAGTGTATCTGGGGAAAGAGAAAAATATGAGCATAGTGTGTGTTATTATTGGCATTTTAGGAGAAACATCTGAAATGCTGTTGATATTAAAATGAGTCTCCTAAAACAGTCTCCTAAGTCTCCTAAAGCAAAAGCAAATGAAGACTTTTAGTTAAGTCTCTTGGTTCTCAGATTTTGTCCTGAGAAAGAGACCATGATAAGTCTAGTCCTCAGATTTTCCTAGATATACAATTTGCAAACAAAAGTCAGAAATGTCAACTACATTTTGCTTAAAAGAAGTGTAAAAGATTATTTTCACCACATGTAAAATTTACACATTTGTGATTACCGTAATGCAACAAAATCTCACAAAAGAATATATTTTGAAAAATGTTCACCTGTTTTCGTGCCTATAATGAAAGTCAGTGGGGTTTAAAAAAGTATTTGAACTCTTTGAATTTGATTGTGTAGACAAACAAAGTGAGACTAAACGAAACTAAACAAAGCAAACTGCACAAAACGGAACAAAACTAAATGAAATGCTCTAAATGAAACAAATAAAACATACAAAACCACGAAATGCACAAATAAAGCTCACAAAACAAAATGAAACAAAACAATGAAATACACAAAACAAAAAGAAATTCACAAAACAAAACAAAACTCAGAAAGCAAAACAAAACGAAGCAAACAAAACAACACACAAAACGAAACAGACAAAACAACACAAAATGAAATTCACAAAACAACACACAAAACCACAAAAAGCACAAAACCAAACAATGCACAAAACAAAACAAAACTCTCAAAACAAAATGAAATTCACAAAACAAAATGAAACCAACAAAACAAAATAACACACAATGAAATGAACAAAACAAAAAAGAAATTCACAAAACAAAACTCAGAAAACAAAACAACACACAAAATGAAACAGACAAAACAACAAACAAAACAAAATGAATTTCACAAAACAAAACAACACACAAAACAAACTGCACAAAACAAAACAAAACTCTCAAAACAAAATGAAATTCACAAAACAAAACAACACACAAAACAAACTGCACAAAACAAAAAGAAACTCTCAAAACAAAATGAAATTCACAAAACAAAATGAAACCAACAATACAAAATAACACAAAATGAAATGAACAAAACAAAAAGAAATTCACAAAACAAAACTCAGAAAACAAAACAACACACAAAATGAAACAGACAAAACAAACTGCACAAAACAAAATGAAATTCACAAAACAAAACAACACACAAAACAAACTGCACAAAACAAAACGAAACTCTCAAAACAAAATGAAATTCACAAAACAAAATGAAACCAACAAGACAAAATAACACAAAATGAAATGAACAAAACAAAAAGAAATTCACAAAACAAAACTCAGAAAACAAAACAACACACAAAATGAAACAGACAAAACAACAAACAAAATGAAATGAAATTCACAAAACAAAACAACACACAAAACAAACTGCACAAAACAAAACAAAATTCACAAAACACAAAACAAAACACAAAATGAAACAAAACACTGAGGACATTTTCAGAATCCCTTCTTTTGTGTTCCACAGAATAAAGTAATGCTCTTTTATAATGACTTGAGGATGAGGAAATGTATTATTTTTGATAAATAATTTTTTGGGTGAACTATCTCTTTAAGTCATGATAGTTCATATTCAACTGTCCCTGCTTCCACTACACTCCTGACACTGATATTAGGCAAGTATGAGCACTCTGAGAAGAACGACTCCTCTTCTTCGGAGGAACTTGAGCTTTGACACGTCTAGTCGAGGAACCAGGAACTTCCCGAGATTGATTCCGCCTCAAGCAATATAAGCACATCAAGTAAAGATTATGACATGGTCTTCATCCAGCAGGGCCACTGAATCATATTCTGCTTGGTCACATTCCCAGAGACGCCCATGGCTGAGCATCCACTCGCTCTCTCCATGGAAGCTTGTAGTCGCAGAAGCAGAGATGTAATCTTCTTCCCTTTTGTTTCGCAGGGAATCTTCCCAGCCGGCTACGTCCACTTGAAGAAGGCTATCGTCGCTAACAGAGGGTAAGTGTCCTTATACTGAATTATGTCAAGCTGTTCCCTCAATAGAGAACAAATGGGTCGGAGGAGGACATGTGACACAGAGAATGTTAGAGACACAGGATGTTAGAGAAACGTTGTATTTTTATTCATTTATCTCAATCTGTTATTCCCTTTCCCCTATCCTACCGTCCTCATGAGTTTCGTCACATGTCTGAAATGCTGAGATTTCATCTTTCGGAAGCTCTTCTACTCTCATTTTCTCTCTGTTAAATATTTGCTACAGATATTGAGACACTTAATTTATTGTATGGCATTTTGTGGGATATAATTGATTCATAATTGAAAGAGGTTTATATCATCTTCCCTTGTGGAAAATAAGTGCACTTAATTGTTGAATGTGCACTTCAAAAGGATTTTTTTTTTTTTTAACTCTACAGATAATATTAATTAAATAAAAGGCCTTGTTACAGTACGTCAATGAACAATGTTTACTCGTTCTATTTGTTACCTGGACTGAGAGATTTAACGTTTATTTGTCAGAAAAGTACTTTAAACAGCTCCAGGGCTTTCGTAAAAACTACAGATTATAAATTTTTGAATCCTCGGACCGTCAGATCGGCAGAGGGTTATTAATAAAACTGTATTGTACTATGTATACTCTATAAAAGAAGTATAAGTATACTTTAAAGAAGTATACTTATTTTGATGTGTCGACTTACACTTAAACACATGTAAAGTACTTTATTACTCCGCCCTTTGTGCAGGGAGCATCAGCTCATTTGCATTTAAAGGGACACACACAAAAAACGGTGCGTTTTTGCTCACCCTAAACAAGTGACAGCTTTAACATGCTATATAAAAATATCTGTAGGGAATTTTGAGCTAAAACTTCACATACACACTGTGGGGACATCAGAGACTTATTTTACATCTTGTGAAAATGGCATTATACCACCCCTTTAAATACATGAGATACAAGTTTCAATAGAAACACATTTTAGTTTAATATTTACCTTATTTTTTTTTAAATGTCACTATTCGTTTAATTAAAAAGTAACGTTACCATAATGTTTGCAAAGTTCTAAAATGGAATGTTCCCTTAACGTTCGAATTACCAAGAAAATATACTTTTAAAACATTTAAACACTTGATGTTTGGAACATTCAGAAAGTATGCTTTCAGAACCCTATATGTACATCAGCAAAACATTTTCAGAACATATTTTTGAGAAGAAAACTTCGAGAGTTCGAGAAAGGTCAGGATAAGACGCAGCCTATGTGTGCTTGCACGTGTGCAGCGTAAAAAGAGAGAGAATGGGAAACAAAAAAGAAAAAAAGAAGAAGAAAGAAACTCTGGGCTGCCTCTCCCAGTGGGAACTCACTTCTGAAAACACTTGGGGAAACTGCACATCAGGGACTGTCAGTCGACAGCTTCTCCTGTTTGTTTAAGCTTTTGATACTTTCCAACTTTATGCGCGTGTAGAACTTCACAGTCTTCCCACAACACACGTGCATATGCGCACACACACACATGTCTTTATTGTGTTCAGGCAGAAGGGTAGAGCAGATCCCAGGGGTCGTGTTCAACAGTTAAAGCTACATAAACTTATTTACAGTCAGCTTTCATTATAGTCTGACAAATCTATCTATCTATCTATCTATCTATCTATCTATCTATCTATCTATCTATCTATCATCCATCCATCCATCCATCCATCCATCCATCCATCCGATACGGTGATATGTAAAGCCTGTTCAGACAGTGACCAAATAAAAAATGTTGTGCACATTTTTGGTACAAAATTTAGGCCGGTCACAATTTGATTAATTTTCATACAAATAATTCCTTTACAGTAATCGTTTTGTCCATGTCAGTAACACTGTAACATTAGGACACATATACAGTACCTCTAAATACAATAAAATGTATGATTATTATTATAGTATTAAGCTTTGTTATGAATAAACAGTAAAATACAGTTTAAATAATATTTGAATATAATTTAAAGTAATATTATGAATTTGTTAAAATATAATATCATGATAGTTTACACAATTATATGTTTAAATATTAAATAAATATGAAACATTATTTACACATTTCTAGGGCTGTCCCCGACTATGGATTTTCATAGTCGAATCAGAATCGTCATGCCTTGCCTATAGTCGACTAATAGTCGAATCATGTGTATGGGGGTGGGGGTGGGGCTAGGGGCGGGGCTTTAACGTTTCAAAGCCGCGATGTACAGAAAATCACACAAAGATATAGAAGAAAATTTATAAAAACATTTTTGATCAATAAAACTAAGAAATAACATAAATAACTCCAGAAAGGCCACACTGCAGATTTGCATTTCACATGCAAATCAAATTAAATCGGCTAAATTACCTGTGCGAGCAGGCCAGCCTACAGCACAACATCGATGCACCGAAAAAATAAACAATTAATTTACTAAATTAAATTAGGACAGAATATAGGCCTACCTTTCTAATAAATAAAAATACAAAACGAAATAAATCAGAATCAAGTCACAGGATGAGGAGCAAATGTGTGCAAAATGCCTAAAGTGCAGGGGAACATATATTCAAAACACAAGCCACAAATAGTTAGATTAGATAACCCTGACAGATTAATAAATAAAATAAAAATAAAGAAATTATTAAAATAACGATAGTAGCCAGAATTTTCAACTTTGTCTTTTTAACTGCAGAAACAACAATGCTAAACTGGAGAGGCAGTCTTTTTAGCTAAAAATGTTCACAGCATCCAAAAATAAAATTAGAACCGGCTGAAAAGTTTTTAAATCACTTGTACCTGATCGAGAGAACAAATCCAATCTTTCACTCTGTCTGTGTCCGTTGGAGTCTTTTCAAATTGTGCGCGCATTCTAACGTGAAACCCAGTCTATGCGTGAAACATGTTAACGTTGGCCGGCAGAAGTGCGATCATGGTTTTCCTGATGCTAAATCCAGCCTTGGAGAATATCCTTTCTGATGGTGTACATCCACACTTTAGATTTTCTTATCCCAGACATTGTTAAAGATTTAAATCCTTGCCGCGAAGACGCTCCTCTGTCGGTCACGGATTGAAAGTGAAACTTAAATCTGTCACGGGGTGTTTGGATTTATTCACGCACGTTAATTTTTTTTTATTAAAAGCTTCTTGCACATTTTTATATAGGCCTACAGCATTATCATAATAGGCTGAATATTAACGTATTGACATAAAAGCTAGTTCTATGTGAAATCAGACATTGAGCGCCCTCATATAGCCAAAGTGGCATGATCCTCGTTTCATAACACCTCTGCGAAGATTCGACCGTGAGATCGGTAGTCGAATCAGGCTCCTCCTATCGAAGCATCGAATCTTCGACTATTCGGGGTCACCCCTACACATTTCTATTATTTTAATTCTCTTTTGTGTATTGTGTTTATTAAACGAGCCAATTAACAAATTATTAGTAATGATAAATTATTATTATTTACAAAAAGCATTATTTAATCAGCTCATAACAATGAATTACACTGTCTTTCAAAGGTTTGGGGTCAGTAATATTCTTATCCTCACCAATGCATTTATTTGTTTAAGAATACAGTAAAAACAGTATTTTACTATACATATTATTACTATTTAAAATAATTGTTTGTGATATAATACATTTTTTTTTTTTTTTCCTGTGATCAAAGCTGAATTTTCAGTGTCTTTAGTGTCACATGATGATTTGATGATCAAGAAACATTTCTTATTATTATCAGTGTTATAATTTAGACATGGCCCTGGGAAACATTTTAAGGTTTTAATGGTATTTTGCCCTATATTTGGGTGTTAGGTCTTCCACCATATTTAAAAAATGTTTTACACTTAAAGTTTTCCACCACCTGAAAAAGTTTGAGAATCGCTTTTGTCGTTAGCTTCAATTACAAATTTGGGTGGCATGTCCCGGGATTGAATTTTAGCGTCTCATCAGAATTCAGAAAAAAGGAGGATAATGACTCTGTAAAAGCTGTTACTTTGGACACATGTGATGATAAAGCAGAACAAAGAGATCAATCTATTTCCACCGAGTGTCAGAGAAGGACAGAGGAAGGACAATGGAGGTAAAACAGTATGGAGAGATGAATGGACAGGAAGAGCTAAAGAGACAGCAGGAACATGAAGGACTGAAGGACAGTCTCGTGGAATTGATCTGTGATGATGTACTTCTGTTACTTCTGTTGCACACTGTTATTTAAAGTCCCCATGAGATGCTTTAACAAACACAAGTTTTTTTTTTTTTTCTCCAGATTTATTGTAAACAGAATGTTAGTGCAAGACTTATCAAAAGACTTGTCCTTGATTGTATAAATAAGGTGTAAATGTAAATAAATAAATTGATGTGTTTATCTGAAAAAATAAATATAATAAATAAATATAAACAAATATTATTTAGACACTTATTTATATTATTTTTGTTATTTTATTCAAACATAGCATTCAATACTACTAACTTCTTTTTGGAGAGTCACACTAACCTCCGGTCAATGTTTGTGCTTTCTGCATCAGTTTATTTGTAAAAAAAAAAAAAAAAAAATGGTTGAATGATTGAATGGATGGATGGATGGTTGAATGAATGAATGAATGAATTTGATGGATGAATGAATGGATGAATGAATGAATGACTGGATGGATGGATGAATGAATGACTGGATGGATGGATGAATGAATGACTGGATGGATGGTTGAATGAATGAATGAATGACTGGTTGAATGAATGAATGACTGGATGAATGATTGAATGAATGACTGGACGGTTGAATGAATGACTGGGTGGATGGTTGAATGAATGAATGAATGACTGGATGGATGGTTGAATGAATGAATGAATGACTGGATGGATGGTTGAATGAATGAATGAATGCATGAATTAATGGATGGTTGAATTGATGAATGAATGAATGAATGAATGGATGGTTGAATGAATGAATGAATGAATGACTGGATGAATGAATGAATGACTGGATGGTTGAATGAATGAATGACTGGGTGGATGGTTGAATGAATGAATGAATGACTGGATGAATGAATGAATGAATGAATGGATGGATGGTTGAATGAATGAATGAATGCATGAATTAATGGATGGTTGAATGGATGAATGAATGAATGAATGAATGAATGAATGGATGGATGGTTGAATGAATGGATGAATGGATGGATGGTTGGATGGTTGAATGCATGAATGAATGAATGACTGGATGGATGGTTGAATGAATGAATGAATGAATGGATGGATGGTTGAATGCATGGATGAATGAATGACTGGATGGATGGTTGAATGAATGAATGAATGCATGAATGAATGGATGGTTGAATGAATGAATGGATGGATGGACGGATGGTTGAATGAATGAATGAATGACTGGATGTATGGTTGAATGAATGAATGCATGAATGAATGGATGGTTGAATGAATGAATGAATGAATGAATGGGTGGTTGAATGAATGAATGAATGAATGAATGACTGGATGGATGGATGGATGGATGGATGGTTGAATGGTTTAATGAATGGATGGATGAATGGATGGATGGTTGAATGCATGAATGAATGAATGACTGGATGGATGGTTGGTTGAATGAATGAATGAATGAATGAATGCACGAATGAATGGATGGTTGAATGAATGAATGAATGAATGAATGGATGGATGGTTGAATGAATGAATGACTGCACGAATGAATGGATGGTTGAATGAATGAATGCATGAATGAATGGATGGTTGAATGAATGAATGAATGGATGACTGGATGGATGGTTGAATGAATGAATGAATGCATGAATGAATGGATGGTTGAATGAATGAATGAATGAATGAATGAATGAATGAATGAATGCACGAATGAATGGATGGTTGAATGAATGAATGAATGAATGGATGAATGGATGGTTGAATGAATGAATGAATGAATGAATGAATGCATGAATGAATGGATGGTTGAATGAATGAATGAATGAATGAATGAATGAATGAATGGATGGATGGTTGAATGAATGAATGACTGGATGGATGGTTGAATGAATGAATGAATGCATGAATGAATGGATGGTTGAATGAATGAATGAATGAATGAATGAATGGATGGATGGTTGAATGAATGAATGAATGAATGACTGGATGGATGGATGGATGGATGGATGAATGACTGGATGGATGGTTGAATGGTTTAATGAATGGATGGATGAATGGATGGATGGTTGAATGCATGAATGAATGAATGACTGGATGGATGGTTGGTTGAATGAATGAATGAATGAATGCACGAATGAATGGATGGTTGAATGAATGAATGAATGGATGAATGGATGGATGGATGGTTGAATGAATGAATGAATGAATGAATGCACGAATGAATGGATGGTTGAATGAATGAATGAATCAGGGTTCCCGCGGGGTCTTAAAAAGTCTTAAAATGTCTTAAATGCTGAACTTTAAATTTAAGGCCTTAAAACGTCTTAAAAACAGCCAGATTTTCATCCGCAGTCTTAAATTTCATTTAGTCAGGTCTTAAAAAAGATTTTACCCTCGTTCATTTCCAGAAACGCTGGCCGCATTAAGTTATTACAAAGTAGCAAAAAAGTATCGAAGTCGCTCGCCAAGAGGCAGTTCACATATCGCGTCTTTTTCGCGCTCAAGTTCATTCAAATGTAGGCGCGCAGTAAGCGCACTTATAATTGAAGCGACGCGCTCGTTTTTTTTCCAGGGGCAGCAACATGAAAAAAGACATGAAGGATGCGGGTGCACCCAAACACTACGGGTGTTTTTCTCTTCTCCGTAAATAAATCTTGTAACAGAGCTACAGCAAGCGTTTTTCGGCGCTGGAAATCCATTAGCCACTAAAACATTTTTGTCATTGTGGAGTTGCATAGCAACGACAGACGCCACGGGAAAATCGGACCGAATTTTACTATTAATAATAAAATATAAGCTAAAGTGTATTGTAAATGTCACTAAATCATTTTTTATAAAAAGAATGAGTCAAAAAAGATAAATTAAAGTCTGAAATATGTGAGGTTTATCTTTTTATAAAAACCTTTTTTGTCAACTTTATTTGAACTTGTACATGTTAGTATATAACGTTGCAAGACACTTTTAAAATCTGGCTATCATTTTTAATCGTATTATTTTAATGTTTATGTTAGTGCGTATTGATGCTAATTTTATTTGTTATTTGCTGTTTTTCAACATAAAACTTGGTGAATTGATTTCATTGTGTAGTATTAGTACTTTTTGAACAGGATTCTGTGATAAGTGATAATTTTTGGCACTATAATAATTAAATGAAATGTTCATGCCATTTCATCTCTAGTTATGATCAACTATGATCAACTAAAATCAACTAATTATGTGTTTTTTACAGTAGGCCTATAATATGCAAAGTACAATTTTCTATAAAAAAAATTATATCTGATTCTGTTCTTTTCTCTGACACGCGTTGTTGGGTCTGGAAGGTTACTAATGTGATTGCTTTATCTGTAAATTAAGTTAATGCTTTTTCAATTACTGAATTCATTGAAATAAAATGAATTCTTTGATTTGAATATTTTTTGGCAATGCGTCGTGTAGGTCTTAAATTTCAATCTTTATGGTCTTAAAATGTCTTAAAAAGGTCTTAAATTTGACTAACTGAAACCTGCAGGAACCCTGTGAATGAATGGATGGATGGATGGTTGAATGAATGAATGCATGAATGAATGAATGGATGGTTGAATGAATGAATGCATGAATGAATGAATGGATGGTTGAATGAATGAATGGATGAATGGATGGTTGAATGAATGAATGAATGAATGAATGAATGAATGAATGGATGGATGGTTGAATGAATGAATGAATGAATGAATGAATGAATGAATGGATGGATGGATGGTTTAATGAATGGATGGATAGATTGATGGATGGATGGTTGAATTAATTGATTAATTTATTTTCTTCAATAGCTTTATTTGTAAAATAAAACATAAACAAATAAATAAATAGTATTTATACATAAATAAAGTGTTATTTGTAGCTATTTGTATTATTTTTTATTTAAATATTGTAACCATTCATTACTACTAACTTTTTTTTACACACTAACCTCTGGTCAATGTTTGTGTTTTCTGCATTGGTTTACTATAAAATAAAATTAAATAAAATAAAATATTTAACATAAAATAATTTAAAGCATAGGTGAGTACGGGCAAAACAAACAAGAGACAGTACCTTCAATGACCTGTAGATGGCGACATCACTTTTGCTATAGCAGAAATAAACAGCAGCAGAAAAAGTTAGGAGCCATGCAAAATGTAACGAGTAATTCCACTACTCATCACTACTCATGTTAACCTCTGGCGAATGCCTCTGTTTGTGTGCAGGCAGTATGAGACCGTGGTCCCCCTGGAGGACCCCATCATTACAGAGGTCACCTCTACTCTGCAGGAGTGGTCTGTCCTGTGGAAACAGCTGTATGTGGTGAGTCCCGAACCGTCACAAAAACACACATTACCGTAGACACGGATCACAGTACTGGCAATGCTGGAACTGCTCCATGTAGCTTTAGTGTGTTTTGTACAACATTGTGATTGCAGTGTTTGAGAAGCTTCTAGCATTTTTTAGCAGTTTTTTCTTCCGAAAAGCAAAAGAGAAGCTTTTGTGAATGTTGTTATCTTGGATTAATTGATGAATATCAAAGAGCACTTTTAAGTGCCCTAAGCAATGATTTGAGTAATTCTCAGGCAGGAGAGGCTTTGAATGCGTTACTCACACACACACGGAGACTATGCGATCTGACAGAGCCCTTTATGTAAGCCTGTACTGAGGATTACCAAGCATTAGTGTATGACATGACAATGGGACTCTCTCTCTTTCTCTCTCTCTCTCTTTCTGTTTTTGGGATGTCAGACATGACGTAACCACAGAGATTTCAACAGCGTTGATTCGTGTGATTCGTCATTGCTTACTGCCATTTTGACTACATCTTCTGCTCAGCACAAAAAGGATGACACAGCATTTTTGCACACGTTCATCATCCAGTTATTAACACTCAATTTAGCTGCGAACACACTGTTCTTAAATGTTTTGTTGTTATTATTTTAATAATAATAATTGTCATTCTTGTTGTTGTTGTTAATGTCTTTACTTTGCCTAAAATATTTTTGATTGGCACCATCACAGCAGAGAAAATAGCTTGTTTTCTGCATTTATCTCCGGTTCCTCAAACACCTTTTTGTTCTCAATCATTTCACCAATTGAAAGACATGAAAGCTTGCAAACGCGGCTTCCAGGATCCTGACAGCCTCGTAACGCGGCTCAGAAAATAAACGCTAATTTGGTGGCCGGCTGAATCAAGGATGACTAATTCCCACTGATTTGGATTGCGTAACGAGGCTGTGGTTCAGCGGATGGATTCATGTTTTAGAAACGTGCAGGACAACAAGCAGAAAACAGTCACGTGGAAACAGTTGTTGTAATGGCTTGTCTCCATTAAGATCTCAATGTTTCTGGGACTCCGACCAAAAGCCAGAACTCTTATCAGAAGCCAACGCAGGCGATTAATGTGTTTGACTAATTAATCAACAGTGTTTTCTGAATTTGCTGTTTGCGGTTTGGCTGTTTCTGGTCTGGCAGATTCATGTCGTCTTCTTCGCATTTCTGTGTGAAACTGATGGAGCATGCTGAGTTTGCCTTTATATTGACTGACAGGTTTCCCTATGGACATCCGCTTTTAAAATGGAACACCGGGTCAGGAGACGGTCACAGAAAGACTTGTGATTGATCCGCACCCTTGGCATACAGACACACATCTGTGGGATTGGGATGAGGTTCCTTACAGTGACAGTGAAGTTTTGTGCAAATCCTCAAAGCGTCGGTTTCCTCTCAAGCCTGTCACACGAGTGACCCGAGCCAAATATGTGCATATTTTATGTGTTTTAAGGCTTAGTCATGCATATATTTGAGGCTTCGAGCTAAAATGACCAACTGCGATTATAAGCACACCAACTTTTAATGACATTGCTATCCTCAGATTATGGGAAAGTGCTTCGGTTTCTCCGAAGTTTCATGAAATGGGCTGTACTGTACATCGCTCATTAAAATATCTTAACTTTCCAGAAATATTTGGTCAGCAACATTCAAATCTGTCTGTTATATATAACACACAATAGTTTCTGTATTTAATTCATTATTCACAGAATCATGTCGTCGACAAGAATTGAACATCGCTGCTTTTCTCATAAACTCTGAAAGATCATTTCGAGATCGTTCTCCAATGCATCATGCTTTAAATCGCTGTTCTCTCGCAGTCGCTTAAGCGTTCGGTCAGCCTGTCATCTTTACGGTAAATGATCTTTACTCATGCAGAAGGATGCAGCTGTCAGTGTGGTTCTACTTCCATGTGTCATTAACCCAACTGTACTGGCAGATCATCCCACCGGAAAGAAAAAGGAGAAAATCAGAAAGGAGGAATCTCATTTGTTTCTCATAGAGAGCAGTCACAATTTGAGAATTTTCATGATAAAATCCCCTTAATATCACATTTCTCCTGGACTTTCAAAAGAAAACTGAAAATATTCTGGACAAATCCTAAAATCAAATGTTTGTTTGTTGTGACTTTTATATATTCCGTAAAATGCATGTTATTGATGCACCCATGCGCATGTAACATGCCGCTTTAATGCTTCAGCTGGGCTTCTTTTACTCAGTTATTTTGCAGCCCCCATTCGTGAGATCGCCTGCAGCGTGAACCAACAAAGATGTAGCAGCACATGTGTGAAAGCTTTTTTCATTTTCATTCCATCAGTGTGATGAAACCTCATGTCATGCTGTCACTTCATCCTGGTTAACTGTCACTCATGCCCCCCCCCCCACCCCACACACCACACCACACCACACCACACCACACCACACCCCACCCCACACACACACACACACACACACACACACACCCACCCACCCACCCCACGGTCCACACGCTAGAAAACCTTTTCTTCCTCTCACCTCCCGTCTAGACCTGGTCCATTTCAGAAGGGCCATGTTTCACTTGAACTGGGCTTTCAATGGTTAGCATGTGGTATTGCTGCTGTTAAAGAAAGACAGCTGTAGAATAGTCATTATAGCGCACTATTTGATTCTGGGTTTTGTTTAAACAGACAGCAAAAATCCTTTTTGTTTTGGTTCTGTTTCGACTTGCCTTGTTTTGGCTTTTTAGTTTTGTCTTTGTTTTGTTTTGCCTTGTTTTGGTCTTTGTTTTGGTTTTTCTTGTTTTTTTATGAAGTTTTGTCTTTGTTTTTTTTGTTTTGTTTTTTTTTGTCTTGTCTTGATTTTGTTTTTGTTGTGTACTTTTTGTTTTGTCTTTGTTTTGTTTTTCCTTGTTTTTCCTTTTGCCTTTTTGTTTTGTTTTGCTTTGGTTTTTGTTTTGTCTTTGGTTTGGTCCAGTTTTTGTTTCGTCTCTGTTTTGTCTTTGGTTTGGTTGAGTTTTTGTTTTGTCTTTGTTTTGGTCCAGTTTTTGTTTTGTCTTTGGTTTGGTCCAGTTTTTGTTTTGTCTCTGTTTTTGTTAGAGATGCACCGATTACAATTTTCTGGGCCGATTCCGATTTCCGATTTTTCATTAAGTTAGACCTGCCGATACCGATTTTAGCCGATTCCGATTTCATTTTTTCTAACCACTTTACAGCACACACAAATATTTATTTTATATATTTTCTGTAATAGAACATTTTAAAATTTGCATAGTTCACACACATCTAAAGTGCAGTGTTATGGAAGAACCATTTCCTTTTCACATTCAATATCCAATATTTTTTTATATATGTATTTAACAAACTAAACGTCTGTATGAAAACAGGGAATGGCAATAAAATAATATATAAATAAAAAATAAAATAATATAGCCTTGCAGTATAAAGATATTTCTCAAAGCACACACACACAGGCCTATTGCAATCACTTGTACAAACTGAATAATAAAACAAGTTTAAATGGGTACATTTTCTATAAATATTAGTCTTCGTTTTCTTTTCTGACATAGCCTACTCTAGTTCTTGTTAAAACACGCAAAGTCTGTGCATTTTGGGCACTTTTTTGGTGAAACCCTATTTAGGCTATTTTGTCCATCAAAAGTGTGCTTTCCCTTTAATTGGCCGATTTTCACGTGACCGGCGACCGGCCGGTCAGTCTGACAAATGCCGATTTTATGCCGGTCAAATGCACTCGGGCGCCGCATGATTAACATTGCGCATAGAAAACCTCGTGAATTACGTCCGTTCAGACCGCAAGCGCGTTTTTTTTTCCGGCGTGCATGTTAATCAATGAGTGCATTCACAACGGGAGCAGGAGCAGCGCGTGAGCGTCAAGCAGGAGCGTCGTGAGCAGTGCAGCAAATGGACTCGGCGCCGAAACACGTGCTTCACTGCTCGCGACGCTCCTGCTTGATGCTCACGCGCTGCTCCTGCTCCCGTTGTGAATGCACTCATTGATTAACATGCACGCCGGAAAAAAAAACGCGCTTGCGGTCTGAACGGACGTAATTCACGAGGTTTTCTATGCGCAATGTTAATCATGCGGCGCCCGAGTGCATTTGACCGGCATAAAATCGGCATTTGTCAGACTGACCGGCCGGTCGCCGGTCACGGCCGATCACGTGAAAATCGGCCAATTCCGGTCACCAGCCGATCAATCGGTGCATCTCTAGTTTTTGTCTTTGTTTTGGTCCAGTTTTTGTTTTGTCTCTGTTTTTGTCTTTGGTTTGGTTGAGTTTTTGTTTTGTCTTTGGTTTGGTCCAGTTTTTGTTTTGTCTCTGTTTTTGTCTTTGGTTTGGTTGAGTTTTTGTTTTGTCTTGGGTTTGGTCCAGTTTTGTCTCTGTTTTTGTCTTTGGTTTGGTCCAGTTTTTGTTTTGTCTTTGGTTTGGTCCAGTTTTTGTTTTGTCTTTGGTTTGGTCCAGTTTTTGTTTTGTCTCTGTTTTGTCTCTGTTTTGTCTTGTTTTGGTTTTTGTCTTTGGTTTGGTTTTCTTTTTTGTGTTTTTTATTTTGTCCATGATTCATTTGTACAGGATTTTCAGTGGTTAGCATGTTTTCTCGCCACTGTTTGCAAAGAAAGTCAGCTGTAGAATAGTCAACATGAAATCAAAATGGACCGTATTTAGTTTCTTATTGCACTATTCTGTGTCTTATTGTACATGATTCATCAACATGAATATTTTAATTGTCTCTGAACAACCCCTGACACTTAGGTCATGTGGGCTGTTGATTAATGTTAACTAGTAGCCAAATATATTTTGAGCTATACTAGCTAACAGCATTTTTCGCCTTTCAATATCCTGTTTTGCAACATTATTGAAGTGAAATGTTTCAAGCTACAAGTCAAGTACAAGTATTTAGCTACTTTGCTAGTTGCTAACGAAAATAAACAAACTATTGATGGGCAACCAATTAACAGGGGCAACCCTGTTTGAACCAATATTTACATAATTTCATTAGCATTTATTTATGGCTTAATATTGATAGCCACAAAAAATATTTAGACTTTTGAAATATAGCAAAATCTGTGATTCGGTAAGACACTTACAGTGGAAGAGAATAGAACATAATTTCTTCTTAAAGGGTTAGTTCACCCAAAAATGAAAATTCTGTCAGTAATTACTCACCCTCATGTTGTTCCAACCCCGTAAGACCTTCGTTCATCTTCGGAACACAAATTAAGATATTTCTGATTAAATCTGAGAGCTGGCTCACTCCTCCATAGGCTTCTAAAGACATTATAACTTGCTGGCCCAGAAAATGCATTAAAGACATCGTTAATATAGTCCAAGTGACTACAGTGGCTCAATCTTAAGTTTATAAAGCGACGAGAATACTTTTTGTGCGCAAAAAACAAAACAAAAATAACGACTTTATTCGAAGTCTCGAAGCCTCAAGTTTTTTTTACGTAGTATAACTGCGTAGCGCTTCTGTGTTGTACGTCACACGCATCACACACATGACCAGCGTCGGCCAATAGTGAGCCTACGTGTGACGTACAACACAGACGCGCTACGCTAAAACACTACGTGAAAAAACTCGAGGCCCAGAGAGAAGGAAATGAATAGTGGAATAATGTCGTTATTTTTGTTTTGTTTTTTGCGCACAAAAAGTATTCTATAAGCTTTATAAACTTAAGATTGAGCCTCTGTAGTCACTTGGACTATATTAACGATGTCTTTAATACATTTTCTGGGCCAGCAAGTTATAATGCCTTAGAAGCCTATGGAGGAATGATCCAGCTCTCAGATTTAATCAAAAATATCTTAATTTGTGTTCCGAAGATGAACGAAGGTCTTGCGGGGTTGGAATAACATGAGGGTGAGTAACTACTGACAGAATTTTCATTTTTGGGTGAACTAACCCTTTAAATTGTAAGAGTCATCTTAAATTAATACTGACACCTAGCGGTGTGGATGTAGCGTTATGCAAAAATGTTTGTAGTACGCGTAGCATGGTTGTTTTAGTAGTAGTTTACTAATAGCTTTAGTAGTTTCTCAACCTCCAGTTGGTTTTCTTCCAACACTTTTCTTAATACATTAGCCGATGTTGAATGGTTCACATATTGAATGTGACTTGTACAGATGCTGAGGAGTCACGACCCCGGGAAGGTGAAATGTGTGGTGACAGCCTGAGGCAAATCGTGCTGCCAGGTTGCGGTGTGTTCTGCAGTGATTCACACATTGACTCGTTCTGCATCATGTTTCCAGCAAAGACAGGTGAACTGTGGGGGTCTCTGAATGTCTCTGAATGTGACGATGTGTTAAAGACAACTCACTCCGTATTTCCATCGTCAAGAACTTTCTTGAGGAGGTCAGCTGTCAACTGTATGCCAGCTTTCTGCACTAATTTACAGAAGTATTATGTAAGAATAAGCGTTTTATTTTATACAAATCCAAATAAAATACAATAAATCAGGTAATTGTACAAGTCAAACCCCCATGGTGCAAAACAAGGCTCCTGGGATACATCAACATGTCTCCAAAAATCAATGTTTCCTAGAACACTTTCCCCCTAGAAAACTGTCCTCTTCCACTTCTAACATCGTGATTGGCTACAATTTACATGGTAAAAAACACAAATTCAATCCACAAAAATCAAGTGATTTATTATTATAAATATATTTATAATAAGTAATATATTAACTTTATTCCATGTTCCAGGGAATTTGGCTTAATCTTGACATAATTTGACCAATACCAATTAGCTACCCATTGATAATTACGATATTGTGTCACTGTTGGAAATACGATCATTCCGTCATTACAAAGTGTTGAGGAAGGCAGATGCTAAATAGACAAATAGACAACATCAAAAAGATATTACCCTGGGTATCCTGAAGAAACACTACTGATCTTATTAGCTTTTGTGTTAGATGGCTGTAGGCCTGATTGTGGTTTCTGATTGGTTGTCATTTTATTTGATGTTCCTGTTGGCAGCAAAATGTTTCTAAATGTCAAGACACTCATTTGTGAAGTGCTTCTTTGGATGTGACACTTTTGTCACTTTGAATAATCATAGAAACGACATTGACGCATGTTTAAACAACATCTGTACTTGTGGCCTAAATATCTAACGAATAGAGTGGTGCAGGGATGACGTGAAAACCCCGAAGACTAATTCGCCACTGGTTCCCTCGAGATTTATCTGTTGGGTTTTATAATGGTGTTTTTCAATGTAATAGTGAAACAAAAGTCTGTGGTAGACATTTTTATTGTGGATTTTTTTTTTTTTTTTTTGGCTGGCTACATCATGCGTTGTGGTCGTGTATAGGCGCAGGTCCACCATCTTATCTGGATACAGCGAACTACGGTAAACCTCGGGATAAACAGAGAGACTAATGTTAGCGTAGATGCCATTCTTCTTATGATGAAACAAGTACATCAGGTATTATGGGAAGTCTTCTCGGTTCCGGCTGACCTAATTTATGCAGCCTAACAATCATTTTACATTATTTGAATTATAGAAACTCCTAATGTTATGTGTGTATGGCAGGTTAAAGAGATCTGTTTTTAGTCTAGATATAAACTGACAGACTGTGTCTGCTTCCCGGACAATGTTAGCAAGACTGTTCCAGAATTTTGGTGCTAAATAGGAAAAGGATCTAACGCCAGCAGTCGATTTGGATATTCTAGGTATTATCAACTGGCCAGAGTTTTGAGATCGCAATAGACGTGAAGGACTATAATGCATTAAGAGCTCGCTCAAGTACTGGGGAGCTAAACCAAAATTCAACAACTAAAGTTGTATTGTTTTGTAATTCCCTTGCATTGTATGGAAAAGAGCAGCATTAACATTCTGCTAAATATCTACTTTTATAAAGTTAAACAGGTTTGAAACAACATGAAGATTTAAACTGACTTAAACTATTTAAATTATTCATTCATTTTTACTTTAGAGAATTATCAAAACATTAAATTCTCATATATTAGTGTAAAGTCCTTGGTGAGCAAAAACAAACTCAAATACTGATATTATATTCCTGTGACTCTGCAGATCGTTGGTCATTACTGGCCTCTTTCCGTGCGAACGCCTCTGTCTGCCTGAAAGCAGGAATCATAGTGTCAGTGAACTGTGTGGGCTGGCACATAGTGTCTGACTAGCCTGGCAAATTGCTGTTACTAAGGCAACCCCCCTCTCCAATGGCTGTCGCCGCAGAGGTGAGGGGGCGATCCGTGCGTGTGCTCGGCACCCGGACCTCTGTCCAGATCAGCCTGTGAAATGTCTTCTTACCTCAGATCTTAGGTAACTCAGCAGAGCTGAAATCATGCGGCTTCAGTGTACCAGACCCTCGTGAACGGAGTGTCCTGTTCCGAAGCACTGGAGCGTTCTTTTGATGCTGTCTGCAGAAAACCTCGGAAAGTGACATCACTAACCCTAAAATTTACATAAACCCCGCCCCGGGAACACGCAGTCCATGTTGAGAAGAGGAAGAGTTGGTGTAGTAGAGCACATTCTGCTCACTTT
This sequence comes from Abramis brama, assembly GCF_963993115.1. Lineage (NCBI taxonomy): Eukaryota > Metazoa > Chordata > Actinopteri > Cypriniformes > Leuciscidae > Abramis > Abramis brama. The sequence continues at coordinate 10,611,546 of NC_139968.1, read as the reverse complement.
TCACATGCAATACAGTACGTTACACAAATGCAATAGCATGTCACTAGGTAGGCATCTTACAACAGTTCCCATATGAGCAGGATTTATTTTATAGATAATCATGACAGAATATGCTAATCAAAGACTTAAATCAGCAACATAAATTCATCAACTAACCATTCAGAAACATCCTGTTGCATTCTACATGTTGTCACTTCTTCTTGAGTCTATCCATCATTGTCCGACTCCAGTTTAAACATAAAAGGGAGAACAGTTTCTGACATTTTAATGCTTGTCTGCGTGAGGTAATCGGAGCTGCTAACACACACACACACAAGCTGTTGAAGCTCCGCCCTCTGTGCCGGGAGCAGCAGCTCATTTGCATTTAAAGGGACACACATGAAACAACACATTTTTCCTGACCCTCAAAAAGGGACAATTTTAACATGCTGTAAAAAAAAAAAAAAAAAAAACTGTGGGGTATTTTGAGCTAAAACTTCACATACACACTCTGCGGACAACAGACACTTATTTTACCTATTGTAAAAAGGGGCATTATACCACCCCTTTAACTTAATTTCAAACATGTCCCAAATTTTGGTAAAATTTTTACTCCTGAAATGTTTATCTATGTGTAAATACATATGGGTGCTATTTTGTTACCTTTTTTGTAGACATTTCCATTGGTTACAAACTTGTTTAATTCTTAAGGTCACAGAGAGTCTACTGTCTTGAAAAACAAAAGAATGTTTAATTTTGTGCAAGAAAGCTTGAATGACATTACAAGTGAGCTTCATGGAAAACCGACACTATAGTGTAGAATATGATATGAATAAGAATAAACATTATTACATATGAACTTAATAGAAATGCAAGCTCCCTTTAAATATCCCTCAGCTCTCTGCCTGTTCAAAATAGGAACAGAAGTTTAAAAAACAAAATCGATGCCACAAACTCTTCAGCAATGTCAAGTTCCTTCTTTTTAGCTACATCTCTTCTACTCCTCCTCACCCTCCCTCTTTCCCTCCGTCTGTCTCGCTTTCTCTTATTTTCTCGCCCACCATAGTGCCCACTTTGTCTAAGCTAATTTCACAAACGGCCGCAGCGGGGCGTCTCGATCGCAAAAAGACAAACCGGAATTTTCCAGAGCCACGAGGATCCAGAGAACTCTTGCCGCACAGCTTGTGCTCAAAATGAGGCATATTACTGCCTTCCCAAGGCAATCCTACTCCACTTCCTGTGTATTTTTAACATTTAGCACTATTGTTAACTGGGCTTAATGATAATGCTTCAGCCTGTTTGTCGTCTCCTTTAACACTGTGCTGTCACTAACAATGGCTCGATCTGATTGGTTGATTTAAGACTCAAAAAGACAATCGGTTTGAATGACTCATTCACTGACTGAATACATGCACACTTATGCTAACATGTAACAAGGGTACTCTTAATAATTAACATGTTGCATTCTCCATATAAAGTGCTCAAAATGGCAATTTCTTTCATGTTTAATGTATCTACAGTCTTTAATGTATTAAGCATAACACTTTTCTGGTAATAAGTGCTTTGTGTTTGCTAATGCAGATAGTTTTGTTGTGGAGCATCTGAAATTCTCCTGCATTGCCCTGCAGTTCTTTGAAAGGTTGCTAAGCAACTAGTTGTGCAGTTGTGTTATCAATCACTGATGAGCAAAACGAGAGAACAGGAGACGCCCGGAGATGACCTGACGGATAGCCTGAGTGCATTTGTTGAGGAAAAACAACTTTTGCAAGAAAGAAGGAAGTGAAATAAGAGGGAATTTTTTACACTTGATCACCAGACGATACTCAGTGATAATCTTTGTTTTTGGTATTTTTGAACTGAGCCTCCCACAAGAATAAAAAAAAAATGACAGAATTATTATGCATAATGCAAGAGGATTAAAAAATCTGATTGATCAGATCGTCTGTAGGCATCTCAAATTGCGAGTTATTTCCATTCATAGTATTACTTGTATCTGTGTGTATGAATGATTAATGTTTTTGTTATCAGGAAGAGTTTTCACACTTGAAATTCAGCTCGAAACAGTATAGTGGCCCCAAAAGATATTTGGATATTTTTTTTTTTTCTATTTTAAAATCTTAAAGTTTGGATTTATGTATTCTAACTCATTCAAGTTGCAATACGTTGTGATCCAATTCATTCAAAAACACTGATTCATTAAAGAACAAAAAGATTGAGTCATTGAATCATTCCCTCAACTGAAGCACTGATTCATACAGGCATGAAACAAGTGACTCACTTGTTGCTATTCACTGAATCATTCACTCAACTTTGGTCAGAAATTAAACAAGTGACAAAACAGGTCAAACAAAGGAACAAAACAGGTCACTGTCTTAATGAATGAATCATTTAATTAGTAGGTGTGTTTGACATACCTCGGTCCTGGATGATCACTCTTCAAATCGCTCTCACAAATCGTCATACACTGATCAGTCTTTGCAGCGCTGCTTCAAGTCGAACACACCTAACGTCGTTATAAGCAAATCATTGACTCATTTGATTTGTTCAAAAAGACTGATTCATACAGGAACAAAACAGATGACTGTCTTTATGAGTGAGTCATTGAATCATTGACTCAATTTGTTTAAAGCACCGAATAATTCAAGAATGAAACAAGTAACTGTCTTTATGAGTTCTTTAACAATTTGATCATTTACTTGATTTGATTTGTTCAGTAGCATGTTTTATTTAATTATTCTCTTTGTGAATAATTGAGTCATTTTCTCAAACGATTCATTTAAAAACACTGATTTGTTCAGGAATGAAACAAGTGACTGCTTGCATGAGCGAGTAATTGAATCAATCCCTTAACTGAAACAATGATTCATTAATCCGTTCAAAGATTCGAAATTTCAAAAGTTCAAAAGATTTGTTCAGGAGCAAAATTTTTCAGGATTTATGAGTTTTTATGAACAAATAATTGAATCATTGCCTCAACCAATTTGTAAAAAAAAAAAAAAAAAAGTAAGAATGAAACCGTTGATCCTTATGTGGCTTTGTTTGGAATTTTTTATAGACCCCTTTTCAGTTAGTAAACAACATGATCACTTTTTTTGTGGGCGGAGCTTAGATGGAGGCGGAACGATTCTCCTGGCCGCTTCACTAACGTTAGTTTGCAAGTTTTGATAGCTTGTTTTTTAACAATGACTGGAGAAAATCCGATTTTATCTTAATGTGTAAGGTCCTAGAGACCGTGATTGTTATTTGCAAAAGTTAATTTTAACGGACGGAACCAGATTGGCCGACCCGTACACGCTCAGTCAGTGGATGAACAATCTGACAGGATTAACGTTAACGCTGAGTGGCCTGACATCTGTACCTACCCGAGCATAAAGAGAAACTGAGGGCATATCCATATTTCAATGCCTATAACTATATTTGCTGAATGGTCACGTACACGACTTGTGTGGTACGATCCGCAGTTCTGCCAGACCAGCGCCAAGGCCAGAAGACGACCATGTAAAGAGTGACATTACAGTGCAATTTTAATGATGTGAATATTTTCTAGAAATAAAAATTGCAAATTATTATTTTTTTTACTTTACCAGGTTCTTCAAAAAGTCTAGTCAAAATCAATCACAACAATGTATACAATGATCCATGTAATCTTTTATATTATATAACATTTTATCTTGTAATAAATATTATATTAATTTCTTGTTTATTGAACTGCTGAATAACACTTACAATAAGGCTGTTGGTCAGAATATCAGTATCGGTGTGAATTACTAGTGTTGTCGTATCGACGACCGAGTCACAACCATGCTGATCTTTTGCTCATGTGATATTGCCTAATTAGCGAAAATCAACCTCTTCCAGACGCAAATGCTTACATCAAAAAGACATGTAAAGGATATATGTCTGCAAAGATCTCCAATATTGTATGAGGGACAGTGCGACGATGGCTGTACAAGTGTGACGGCGGGATGTAAGGTGTGTAATACAGTGTTAAACGAGTCTCTCTGGGCTCCGCGCTGCTCTGAGACTCAGGGTGATGATTCACACCGAGTGACTCATTCGGCTGGAACATTCCGGTGAATTCTGGCATAAAGGAGCAGCGTGTCCAACAGGTTTACAACAAGCAGATCTGGGATCGACTGCGCTTATATTTAGAGTCACAGTGACAAAAGATAGGATGGAGGAGGGCTGTATTTTTAGCTTTATTTTTGCCGGTCACGTCTCAATACATTAGCGAAGATATGTGTAGCTCGTTCAAAATGATCAACTGATCTTTGAGCTTTTCCATCAGAGATTCTGGTATTATGTTCGAGTGTGTCAACTCCTACCCACAATCCCCTGGATTATCTGGCCCTGTTGTGAAATTGCAGATATTGCTTTCTTATTGAGCGTGGTATATCCAGTCACAGCATAAAGAGTCCTGTTTTAAAGTTTTGTGAGTGTTTCATGCTGTAAACCTGGTAAAAAACCCACAGATATGGACAAACAAGAAGAAAAAAAACCTCATTGTCTAATGCTTCAACCTATTTTTTCTCTATCAAAGGATAGCTCTCTGACAGTCTACCCATAATGCATTGCGATTCATTCCGCCCCCACCCATTGCATTATTATCCTGGACCATTTGCAGCATATTTGTTGGAGCCGTTTCAGTCCAACCATTACATATCATATTTTGAAACACAATGTTCCCAGCTGAAGCTGAAGCTTGCTCTTAGATTTTCTCCAAATAAATCACTTTTAATGAACAAAGATTCTAAACAGCAAGTGTATAATTTGGTTGTAGTGGCTCTAAACAGAAGTGCAGTTTGCTTGTTTTTGTCAGTCAACCTATGTTGTGAGTTTAGGGGCAGGACTACCTGTTTGTTCAACCAATGGCTGATGGGGAGAGTGATTGAAACAGTTTTTTAAACTGCTATTTTTGCAGCTCTGTTTGGTGCTGCCTGTGGTGCAGAAATGACACACACCTTTAAGGAAATATCCTTCCTGCTTCCTGTCAGGTAAAGCTCTGAAGGTGAATTTACGAAGACATTTGATTGGGTTTTTTTTTCTGTGGCATTAAGAGTTTGATGACATTTTTGTCCTTTTGCCACACCACTTTAGGATGGGCTCACCTTTAGTCACTTTTGCCAACTCATACTTATTTTCCCAAGTTCCCCAACGCTACCTACAACACAAAAAGTTGCTTTGTTGCAAGTGGAAATTCACTTCCACAATATGGATCCGTTTCAGCATCAGTGCCACAGACCGACTGGATCTTCGTAACAATATGGCCGCACAGATGCCTCGCTCAGCTAGTGTGGCTTCTTGCGGATCTCTTGCTGTTTTCAAGGACTCGCACAATTTGTAATGCCCATCCATGAGTGAGAATATCAGCCTCACGATCTGACAAAGCCTTCCTGGAATCTATATTTGAAACAATCTGAAAGCTGCACCTGGATTGAATAGCCCGAGATGGTGGGCTTGGATTTGATTCATTGCTTTAGAGCAACAACATGTGCCTAATCACAGTATGATTGTAGGTGGCGCATGGTAGTTGTCAGCTTGCCAAGAAACCACATTTGCCACTCATCTCTGTGAAATTAGAGTGGTCATGAAAAATGTTTGAGCCTATCAAATCAGTGGTGTTTGCTTAGGGAACGTATTTTGAGATGTTAGAACATGAATGATACCTCAAGTCATCAAAATGATTGGATTTGGATTTTTTAAATAATTTTAATAATTATTATTATTTATTTTTTAATAATTATAAAGCTAAGACACCTTCCTTTGGGCATACATTATCAGTATTCATCCATATCTTGCTCAATTTTGAATATTTATGTTTATTATAAATGCTCCCCTATTTTTACATTTAGACTACCATTATCATCATCTAATGGTGTGTGCACACCAAAAGCGAATTTAATTATTTGTGCGAGTAGATTACATTACAAGTCAATGCAAAGACATGAATAGACGTGAATTGGGCGACGAGGTTGCTGGGAACGCTCGACATTCGCCTCAATCGCGTCTTCCGAACAAGTTGAAAAATTTCATATTTTTTCACGATGCGTTGTCACGCAAGCCAATCAGTGAACAGTTTATTGACAAGTCCGTGCACTGGGAACCTGTCATCCTCAAGTAACTCTGGAAGCGGCTCCAGTTCCTGGAGTAGATGGTAAATTTCACAGAGTTGTGTGCGCCTCTGGATGTTGCTGTGAACCCAGACACCTCAGCATTTGGGACTTCCTCAACAGGTACAGAGCAGCAATAGTAGTTATCTCCAACATGGTTGATGATGGAAAAAATGGCAGAAAGAAATATTGTTGGTAATGCGCGTGAAGACTCCTAATCGTGCAAGTGACGCGAAAAACAAGAAACATTCCGCGAGTAATCTAGAGCAAGTAACGCGATACGAACTGTCACTAGCACTGTCGTCATCTGTTTAGCTCGCCTCTGGCCCGCCTATATCAGATAACCTGATGTGACTGGTGCAGCTCGGCTACAAGGGCATAGTTAATGAGCATCATTACTCAATGCCAGAGTAACTCGCTGAGCAAATTCAAATTGTGCTCTCGCGAGAATTTCCAGGGTAGCACCCATGGGCGTGCTGGTCTGAAAACAAGGTGTGTTCAGGCGCACTGAAATTCAGGGCAACTGAAGTAGACTGCACCACTGACCAACAAAAACCTGGTCTAAAGTCAATGGCGCAATATTTTTTTGTCATTTAAAGAGTGCGTTAGTAATATGCGCCTATCCTGCTTGCACGCTTCACTCAAAAAAATGAACTAGGAAGGTTGTACACTTTACATAATATATTTATATTTAGTTTACTTATAATAATTGTGTTTGTTGACTTGAAATGTTTTTTTCTATTAAGGTCCACGTAATTATGTCTCAGCTTAACAGTACAAAATCCTAACGTGTTGTCTAAACACAAACCATTTATGTTAAGTAAAAAAATTCTTACATCCAGAGGGTGGCAGTATAGTGCGACGCCAACTGCCATTTTGCCCTAACTTAATTTGATTGTGTTCAATCTGCTTAATATGTAAAATTTAAGTTTACTTAATCCGTTTGTGTTGGATTACATGAATGATTTGTGTTGCATTAACTGAAACTGGGCAGTGCTTGTTAGTTCCCAGCATGCTTTGCATATGGTTGAATTAAGAGAGAATAAATGTTAAAATTAAGTGTTATTTTATGTTTTTTTGAGAAAATGAGAAAAGGGGAAGACTTGATAGTGTGTAATTGTGTGTAATGTTCAATTACTTTGGAATTATTAGAACCATTTAAAATACAGTGGGTTACCATTGTGGAGAAGTGTGGAACATTTTGTTTGGCTGTGGACTGATTTGGTTACTTTTAACTGCTTTGGTTGAAGGAGCATGTAAATCTTAGCATTTAAGATGCTAATATGTGCTACTGCTAGCAAATAGCTAGCTATAGTCTATTCATTTAATTATGTGTCACTAAAATAAATAAAATATGAATGGGTGAATGAAAATAACAAACACATAAGTTGAATGCAAATTAAGTAAATTAGTTGGGCTGACACTGTTAAATTAAGCTGTGTCCAACCATAGTAAATAAGTTGAATCAACCTTAATAAATTAAGTTGACCCAACGTAAGTACATTAAATTGGAATAACAGAATTGCATAATGCTGAAATAAAGCAAGTTAATCATGTGGAAATCATTTCCATGATTTTTTTATGTTCATTCAAAGAGTTATTTTTTACCCCGCACACAAGTAGATCCGTTTGCTCGCTAGAGAAGCGTTCAGTTTTTCTGCTTGCAAATTCCGCCATGTAAATAGCGAATCCGCCATGGTGCGAGCGCAACTGGCTTTTAAAGGGAATGGGAGATGAGACTCTGATTGGTTTATTGCACGTTATGCCATATAAAACACACCCATTACTCATTAAGAGAATAGGGACAACCCTTTTAGACCATGCGCCGGGGGCGCCGACCATTTTTCCCGTTGTTAAACTAGCAAAAGTGGAATCGGACACGCCCTAAGTGCACTTGCGCCGTGCACTTTAGACCTTGCGCTTAGATCGTTAAAATAGGGCCCCATGACTTTCACTAAAAGTTCATCTTTAAAGATTACTGATACTGATTCAGTGGGAAGGCTAGCGCTCCTCTATGTATTCGCTCTCATCCCTGTCAGTGTTTTTTTGGGAGTCAGGGCTCTGGAAATCATACTGGCAGCGGTTTCCTCCAATGGCAAGCATCCCTGGCAATGCCTCTGCGTTTCTTCGGAGATAGCGAAGGAGGGAGGGAATGTGTGTGCGTGTGGGCTGCCGAGAGCTTCACACAGTGCTAGTTAGTTAACTCCAATACAATGAGGGAAAGAAAGGCAAGACTTCAGGAAGAGGGAACGCAATCATATGCGCTGTCCAAAATAGATTTGCGATAAATTAGAGTGCACGAGAGAGAGAGTTTCTACATGTATACTGCTCGAGAAAGCATGCGCTTCTGTTTGACGTGGGTGGCAGCGTGTGTCTGAATGCGCGTGTGATAGAGAGAGAGAGAGAGAGGGAGAGACCAGTTGCAGAGAAAGAGGGATCGAGGTATTTGATAGCCTATGATTTCCTCATGTTTAGAGCGGCTGCACTGGAGCATTTTGAGAAGAGACATGTCGGTCTGTAGCGGTAAGTAATTTGAGACCATATAGTGCTTTGATGCGCTTTGCAAGGTATGCTGGACTTGTTTGACAGAGTAGATATTGTGCTTATTAGTGTCAGTTGCATTCAGGCCCGGGGTTATGACCTTAAAGCATGATGCTTTCTGAGGGCTGCTGGTACATGAAGCGTTCGTCTTTTGTTTGGTGTCATGATATCTTTTATTCAAATTTTTTCATCAAGTTTAATTGCACTTTTGTATGGAAAATAAAGCATTTCGCAAAGTGAATGCACAGTATCCACTAATATTCAAGTCTTTTGTGCTTGTTTTGTAATATGTGGGAAAGTGGTCATGTTGTTATGTTGTTGTTTTTTTCTGTTTAAAGGAACAGTTCACCCACCAATGACAATGCTGTCATCGTTTACTCGCCCTCATGTCGTTTTAAACTAGTTTTCTTCAAATTTAGTTGCTTTTTTGTACAAATAAAGATAGTATTTGCTCATTTTGAAGTCAGTTGCACTTGTTTCGTAAAATGTTTTGAAGCTGCCCTGGCCGTTATTTTTTATATAATTTAAGTCATTGTGGACTGGGACTGTCAAGTTTAAAAATCAGACAAAAGTTTAGTCTGATTCATGAACAAATGACTCGCTTCACTTAATGCAAGGTTTCCCAAACTGGGGTTCGTGAAGGAAGTGCAGGGATTTTGTCAGTTCATGAAAAGCCAATAATTGATTAAATCATAAAAATGTCAAATAAATAACTGTAAAATAATCACTTGCTCAAAAAGATTAAATATTTCATTTGTTTACTTCTTGACCATTTACTGACATCAGACAACTGTGAACATGCAAATGATTTTAACTTAAAATACTTAAAATACTTAAAATAAATATTTAAGAGCATTTTGGCAATCACTGATTTAATGAATAATTCAAAAAGAAGAGTTAACTGTTTGAAATAGTCTGATGAATCCTTTACTGAACTGAATCTAGTGTGTACTGAATCACATCTAACTTACTAAACTGCAAGTTTTTTTGGGGTGGACTGCACCTTTAAGAGCTTATACATGTATTTATGTAGCCGAAGCTTTTATCCAAAGTGACTTGCGGTTGCACTGGTTAGCAGCTCCTTCTCCTCATGTTTCCAAGAAACTGTTAAGCAAAGATGGAGTATCACTTTAATGTGTTCATGGCTACTGGAGGTGGAAAGATGTTTCACCTTCTTCAGGTTCCTGGACTGGATCTTTAGACACATTGGGACATCTGATTCATGTTGCATTCATTTCATTTCAGTGAACATGTTTAAAGACTTCGCAATTATTCGTCTGAGTTTTCACGCAGAAGTGTTCCCAGAAGTCCCAGCTTGACATTTTACGATTTGTTTTATCATAGAAATGTGTTTTACTGCTTCTGTCTAATTATATATTGTGTCAAATGCTGTTGTACATTATAGCTGATCATTATGGTTGATAGTATTAATTAATAATTAATATTAAATATTGCTGTCAAATCGATTAATCGCAATTAATCACATCTAACAAAAGTTTGTATATATATCATATATAATGTGTGTGTGTATGTGTGTGTGTATAGATACAAATAATTGATTTAACAGCACTAATTTAGTGAAGCATGAAAAGTAGAAATATAATAATGTATAAGTAGATTAGAAGGTAACATTTCTGAAAAAGATGTACTTACCCATGAAAATCTTGTCTACAAAATGCTTGGGTGTCATGGGTAGTTGCCCTTGTGGTTGCTAGGGTGTTGTAGTTGGTTGCCAGGGCCATTGCTTTGTGGTTTCCAGAGTGTGGTGGGAAGTTTTTAGCACAGTATGAACCATTAGTAATAGTAATTGGGATTTCCAAAAGAATCTGATAAAAAAAAATATATTTCAAAAGAATCAAAAATCATCACTGTCATTGGAAGAATGAATCAGTTATTCAGACCGTTCTTGAAAAGTGATAGTGGTATTTAGTTTTTAACTCACTAAAAACAAAATAAGTTAATCATTCTAAGTCTAATCTGACCTTTTTGACTAAATCGCTTTGATTTTTGTTGTAAAATGATTGTGTGAAATGCAGTTGTACATTATTTTTAACAATATTATTCACAGTATAAAATAATTGAATATAAATGATTATACAATATTAATTTATTATAAATTTTAGTGATATCATGAAAAACTTGCCTGCAGAATGCTTGGGTTTCATGGGTTGGGCCAGGGCGTTGCTTGTGGTAACCCCTCCGGTCCTACTTGCCCCGCTCCGAGCGGGACTTGAACTGGCATCTCCAGCATGGGAGGCGGCCGCGCTAACAAGGACGCTAAAGAAGACCACAGTCTCTACCACGGCTCTTGAGGTCAGGGCAGTGAGGTTTCCCTGCATAGCTCTCACTAGCTGGCCTCCGTTACACTCACCCCCCTAAACCTCAGACCCATCCGGGTCACGGCACCAATGTAACCCCTCCGGTCCTTCTCGAACCGGCGTCTCCGGCATGGGAGGCGAGCGTGCTAACAAAGACAGCAGTCTTAAGGTCAGGGCAGTGAGGTTTCCCTGCACAGCTGACACTAGACCTCACACCCATCCGGGTCACGGCACCAATGTAACCCCTCCAGTCCTTCTCGATCCAGTATCTCTGGCATGGGAGGTGGGTGCGCTAACAAGCTAACAAGGACCACAGTCTCTAGCGTGCCTCTTGAGGTCAGGGCAGTGAGGTTTTTCTGCACAGCTGACACTAGTTGGCCTCCGTTACACTCACCCCCCTAAACCTCACACCCATTCGGGTCACGGCATCAATGTAACCCCTCCAGGTCGCACTCGCACCGCTCAGAGCGGAACTCAAAGCGGCGTCTCCGGCATGGGAGGCGAGCGCACTAACAAGGACCCTAAAGACCGCAGTGTCTAGCGTCAGTTGCTAGTAGGCCTCTTGAGATCAGGGGAGTGAGGTTTACTCACACAGCTCTTACTAGCTTGCCTCCGTTACAGTAGGATGTTGTAGTAGGTTGCTAGGGCTTTGCCATGCGATTGCCATCGTGTTTGGGGTTAGTTTAGAGAGTAGTATGAAACATTAGTAATATTAATAGTGATTTCCAAAGGCTTTTTAATTTGACCATAACTTTAAAAAGAAGAACTGGTTCAAAAGAATCACTTCAAAAGAATCACATAGTGTTTGATTTTAATCTGAATTTTTTGACAAACTCACTTGGATGTTTTCTGTAAGATTATTGTAAAAAAGAGCTGCATTTTAAATCAACTAGGTCACATGAGGCTTGTTGCAGGTCTCTGAACAGTTTGTTGCATGTTTTCTCTCTGCGAAATCACCACGATACTGTCTGACCTTCCCATATGGGCTGTCATTTCCACCACCCTTTGTTGACCCGTAGCAAAGACACGCAAACACACGCTGACTGACTGACAGTCCTGCTTGGCAGAGTGGAACTGCGAGGGAAGTGAGATTGCGTGCCCTGAGCAAAGGTCATGTTGGGCCATGAGAGGTTTGATGCAAGTGTGTTAGCCAGTTAGTGCACATACACACTAAGTCACACACTCTCTTATATCCACTGTATTGTCTACCTCAGTGGTTCTCAACTCCAGTCCTCGGGACCCACTGCTCTGCACATTTTGTATGTCTCTCTTATCTGACACACTCAGTTCAGTTCATGGAGTCTCTCCTAACAAGCTGATGATCTGATTCAGGTGTGTTAAATAAGGGAGACATACAAAATGTGCAGAGCAGTGGGTCCCGAGGACTGTTAAGAACCACTGGTCTACCTAATACCTCCACAGCATACTCACACGCATGGTCTTTTTGAGCTATTTTGGAACATTTTATGCTACTTGACTGAGTTAACATGATACTGCAGTACTAATAATCATCTCAAAGTGTTGAAGCTTTCCAGACAGGACCCTGAAGTGTTAACTGTAAAAACAGTCATACTGTTTGAAAATTATTCAAACCTTCAACCCCGAAGTTAATGTAGCATTTCAGTCTCAGATGTTGCAGCATTCCCATGAGTTGTACTTTAAATGAAGCATTCAGACAAGATAAACTTAAAGAACTGTATTTAAAGTGAGAGTCCTGTTACTTTGCATCAGTATTGTCATTTGGCCATTCACCGATTTGCCGACATTTTATAAGTTGCGTATTAACATTTTTCTTTACGCCTGCTAACATATCCTCATCTAGTAGTCTTTTTTTCCCGTAACAAAAGCTGAACGTCAAACGTGTGGTTAGAAAGAGCCCCTGTGTGTGGGGCGAGATGAGTCGGCTAGCGCAGGTGAGCATTAGCATTAGCACCCAAAGGATCAGCAGTGACTGTACAGAGTGTGGGCGAAACAGTGTGAGTCACTCCATCACTGACTGAAGAGTCTCAAATGGAGGACACGGAAAGCTAATAAATGGCTTTTTCATGGTTTCATGTCCATTTCCTGTTAGACAAACAAGTTAAATTAGGATTTTTTTTCTCGTTTGTTTTTAACACTAGCTTATTTTATACTTTCTATAAAATGACAGTTAGTCCACTGTAACCAATTCCATGCTGACTAGCATGTGTGATGTTTTGTTGCATGTTCTGCTGCTAAGTGGTAACTCTGAGTATCTAGCAATGGTTAAATGCCACCAACCTGAAACACTTTGATCCTGTTATTGGTTCTTGCTCAGAAGCGCTCATTGTATTCACCCAATTTCATAGAACTGAGATGAACATGATAGTTTTCTGTTCTCCTGAAAGCAAATGGTCATAATGGGTCAGTTAAACAAACATGTCTTTAAAGGCAATCTATTATGCAAAATTCACTTTTACATGGTGTTTGAACATAAATGTGTGTCGGCAGTGTGTGTACACAGCCACCCTATAATGGTAAAAATCCACCCACTCTTTTTTTTAATACCGATAAATCATAATCAGTGTCTCAGTGCAAGCCGTTTGCAGTTTATATGCAGTGTCACATTGCACAGGCCCCGCCCACGAGTGCTGACAGATCTGCCCTATTTGCATAGACCCCGCCCTGAGTGAGCTGAACACAGTCCGCCATGTTTATCTCCTCACCAGAGCATTTAACAGCAGCGTTCAAGTAAGAAATGTATTCTTATTAAAGCTACTAATGTTATTCAGTCTAAAGCAGTGAGTGATTTATATTAACAGCATATTTAGCAGAAGGTACTGTATATTACGCTGTTTTTTACACAGATCTAATATACACATCAAGCGTTGCGTCAGGTCACGTTAGTCAAGCTCGCATCAGCTGACTCTCAGCTGATCCACGTCTACCTATATACGATGCCTATAACCATATACATATATAAGCTCCTTCAGTATTATCAGCAGCTATCGCGTTTCTCAGGAGCTTATTACCCTCCTCCATCCCCAGCTCCACCTCTCATCAGTCAGTATGGCATTCTGATTCCCCTTGAATTGAATTCTCTACTTATGTTGTACATTAAAATTAATGAATAATATCTGCAATACATTCATGTTGGTTCTGTTCTGTTTACCCTAAGGATGGTTATTACTGCTGTCTGACAGCCAGCTTTCTGAGCGCGTGCTTCGGATGTGTGCGCTCAGAAAACCATATAACAGAAGATTAGAATGATATGGCTTTAAAACACATGCACAGCAGCATAAAATGTACATTTAAAGATACATGCACATAAACAGCCCGTTCTTCCTTCCACTCAAAACGGACATTTACAACATGGTATAATACTGTACATTATCTGCAGGGTATTTTGAGCTGAAACTGCACAGAAACATTCTGGGGACACCTGAGACTTACATTACATCTTGTTAAAAGGGGCATAATAGGTCCCCTTTCATGAGAAACACTTTGATATTATTTGAAGGTACGTTGCTCTCTATGACTTCAGTGGGAGGTAAGAGCAGTATAAAGTGTGGCTGGTCTTGTGATGAATATTTGTGCTTATATAGAATCAAGTCCTGCCATATATATATATATTTATATATATATATATATATATAGGGCAGGACTTGATGCCATGACTATCTATATATATACACAATGTGTTGTTTTTTAAAATTATTATTTGTGTGAATTATTTCTATTTTTAAGTTTCACAAACTATTTTTTTAAGTCTTCATAGTTAAAAAATTTATTTATGTGAATTATTATTTTGATTCTTGTGTTTTACATGCTATGCAAACATTTAGTAAGTTCCTCCCCAGTCCTGAATGACCCTTCATTGCAACTAAGCTGCACAAGGGCTCTTATTTTGATGTCAGAAAGTCACATGACCACGTTGTAACGCCTATCAGAGGGTTTGTAGTCTGCCCAGGTGAAGTAAAAGAATGGAGGTGAGAAGGAAAACCCGAGGCACAGAACTGGTATTCGCATCTAGTCTTTATGGTTAGCACACTCTTCAGTTAAAGAGTGGACATAAAACAGGAAAAGAAACACTCTGATAAATGCTACAAACAAAACAAAAGGGAAAAGACAAGAACGTGTTGTATAACAGTCTGTTGTAGAGCAGTCATCTCTCTCTTCCAAGCAAATTCTCTCCTTAATCTGAACACAAGAACACCATGCATTCACTCAATAACAATAATGCAACATAGAAGTCGTCATCTTAAAAGCACATCAACATTCATGTCATAAACTGCATTTAACATTAGGTGGCCATTACACCGTGTATTGGCACGTCACTGACTTCTGTTTAGTGTTTGTCAGCTCGGTCTGCTCAGTCATTATGAAATAATATGGATTTTATTATTCCTACGGACTAGAAGAAGAATAAACTATGATTCCAGGTGGTATCTGACTAAACAATAAGAGTAAGACATATGTGAAAGTTTGCCAGACGTCCTGGCTGTGTTGCACCTGCCATTCTGCATGTCCTTCTGGAGGATTCAAGCTTTAGAAGTAAGTGGCTAAAGTTGAGTGAAGCATTTATTTAAAATGGTTTCTTACGAATATTTTTCTACAAGATGTGGATGCATTGACTGAGAGCTGGACATGGTAAAATGTGTTTCAGACACCTTGCACTGTAGCTCAATTCGGTCTCTGTATTTAAAGCCTGTGAGTCATACAGTTGTGGAAAGTGTGATAAATACATGTTCTTCACACGGCTCAGTGATCAGTGGCTCCTCTTCCCACACACTCACAAACTGTTCTTCAGCTGTATTCCCTAAAGCACAGACCACAAATGGTGCTTTGCATGTGTGTCTCCATCTAAGCTCTTCAGCTAAATCATCCCGTTACAAAAAGTAGTGGTACTGAATATTTGCTATATATATATATATATAGCAAATATTCAGTATATATACGTATATAAAGTCCAAAAATCATGGTATAATGATCACTGGCATTAGAGCAATAAAAATAATATTAGATTAATATATATTTTTTAATAATATACATAGTGCTGTCAAATTGATTAATCGTAATGTCAAGGCGCTCAAACACCCATAACTTTGGGGCTTATTGGTTTTACCATTAAGCAGTCTCAAATGCATTATCCGTGGAAAACTACTAGAGATTTACTACTAAAACAGACTCACCAGTCGTGGGGTTTCTTTTCCAAACACAAAAGCTTTGTTGACATTTGAAGTCTCTGTTTTGAATACCCTACTGAAATATCAATGTCAATCCTTGAAGTACTCGTTAATTGACTAGGGACCCCATAAGTGGTAGAGGATCCTCTTTCAGAAAATGCAGAGGAGGCGAGGTTCTTGCTGTTGGGGTGTGGGGGAGGCTGTCAATCTGAGCTTATATTTCAGTTAAAGCTTAAGGATTGATACATGTCTCTCGACAGCCAACTTAAAACAATCATAATCGCATTATACTGCAGAGGCTGATAAATCTGTTTTTCATCGGGGTAAATGGATTGCCATGATCGTGCGTTCTTGGAAGGAGAGAGAGCAAGAGCAATGGAGGGTGGATGACCCCACACTGTGTGCTAAAATCTACTTGAGCCAAGATCCCGAAATAACTTACGTGACAGCCATGGTGAAAAGCTAAGCAGAAACATCATGTCTTTTTAAACTAGATCTCGTGTATGAAATCCTTTGTAGAGACCCAGAGGAGTGTGGGATACATATTTACATCTTTCATTCATTTCGGGCAACAGATCCGGGTAAATGGAATTGCCTAATTCTCATTGGTGAAATTGAGTCCTATCATTGAGATACAGTCAGAAGTGTGATAAAGTGTAAGCCGATAAAGTCAGTGGGTCTCATTCATGAAACACGAGCAGAACGAATTTTTGTGTAAATCTTGTGTAAAGTGGTTCTGGCGTAAATTTTCGGATTCATTAAAATGTTCGTATTTTCCAAATGTTAGTTGGTACGAAAGAAATCTACACCTGCTCCCAGCCACGCGTAAATAGTGCGTTTAACATCCGAACGTTTTGCTCATTAATAAGGCTGCATTTTAATTCACCTTAAATCGGGTACATATTTACACAGCATTTTGAAAAAAAATATTATATATAGTAATTACATACGGTTTTTCTTTTTACTTTTATTATGAGAGCCAGAAATAGCATCTGCAAACGGAACACAAGTCCGCAAGTCACAAGTGTTGCAGTCAAGCTTCATGTCGAACCATTTTCTTTTCACTTCTGGGACTGTTCGATTAACAGATGAAACTCCATTAACTGCATCTGTAATATGCTGCCAAGCTTCCTTTTTTTTAGGACCTGATACGCCACTATGTACGCTTGAAAATAAAATGTGGCGTTTTGAATGAACTTCTGATAATAAAACTTCAATTTCTGCATCTGAGAAATTTCTCTTTTTCATTCGCTTTTGAGAAGACATGTTGAAATCCTTCGTTTGGTGTCATAATATGATGCCCATATATAGTTGTCAGTCAGATTTAATGGGCGGGATTTATGGTAATTGAGAATGAGCGTGCACGCGCGTCCCATTTACGACTGATTGGAATTCATTAACACACACACACATTTCACTATCACGTCTGACGTTTACGAAGTATTTGTGAATCAGAATGAATTGAATTGAGTTTTCGGGAAGGTCTCTTTACGCGCAAATCACTCACATATTTACTCGTATATTTACGATTTCATGATTGAGACCCAATGGGTCAGTGTAAATGAGTCAATGGGTGGCAGATTAGTTGAGTCTGACTGGATTGTTAATTTTGATATCAGTCAACAAGATCGGATGTGTTTGGGTCGCTAAGATGAGTTTAGAGCAATGCAATGCTACTTTGCTCCTAAACCCATAATGCCTAAGTCTGAATTTTTCCACAGTAATTAGCGTATTGAAAAGTTGTTTGAGTAGTTACTAAACAGTAAAGGGTTTTCAAAGCAGAGGATAATGGTAGCAATATAATGCAAGCATCTTGAGACATTACATTTGACAGTAATTGTCTTGAAATTTATTGTTGAAGGCAGTACATTTGTTACAAAAGTGATGTTTTGACAGCTGTAGCTGAATTTAGAGATGTAGCATCTTGGAAAATGTTGTTAGGTTTCTAAAATGTATCCCCCCAGAACTTCACTAGCAGATTAGTTGATTGTTGGGTGACTAGATGAATAATCAACCATTAAAACATCCTTAAAAAAAGTCCTTAACTAGCCCAGCCAACTTCAGCACTAAATAGGTCCACCAGCTAGACCAGCACTAACCAGTATAAACCAGCTTGGATCAGTGTAGGAATCCATACTTGTCTAGCTAGCATGGGATGCTAGTTTCCCCACCAAAGTCAGCCAACTTCATTAAAAAGACTGTGCTGTTTCATCAGCTAGAGGAGCCCCAAACTGGCACTAAGCAACATCCAAACAGGAAGTGGACTTGTGATCTTCAGCTGGTCGTTGAGATTCTTCTCCAAAGAAACTTGCCATTTAGACTAGCAGGGAAGGAATCACACTGTTCTGCTTGCATCAGAGAGGAGTAATTATTGCTGCCACCATGAGTGGGGGAAGCTATCAGTCCCTAGAGCCAGGAACAGTCAGGGGAAAAGGCTACATCCAGTACAGAAGTCCAAGTGAGTATAACAGGGAATTTGATGGATGTGGCTTTTAGATGAGAGTGTCCAAATCCCATCTGATTTCACCAATAACACACTGTGGAATGAACTACTGACAGATACTTCATGCTATGTACATGTGGGTATCCAGGGGCTCATTCTTGTGAAAGCTCTAGACAAACCTTCTTTGTTTCCAAGAGCACGTCAAACTCAAGTCCTGAGATGTTTCGTGACGGAGGACACTGGAGACCGCACACACAGCCGGCACAGCATGTCGGTATGACAGACGCACAGATCTGTTCGCTGCGTGTCTCCCCGAGGGCAGATGAGGGAGTCATTATCAACCATCATACACAAACTTGAAGAGGAAGCCTTGCGGTTTGGGGCATGTGCTTAGATGATGCTCAGTGGTTGTTCCACGTCTTTGACTATCCGTGTCTTTGATTATCTACAGTACTGCAATTCCAACATCATTTGAAGGCAGCATAACACCATTCTCACTGACGGTGATTTGTAGCAGGGTAACATGAAGTCATTTATATCAGTGACTCAAAAACAAAGTGGAGATGATTATGTACAAATGTGAATGCTGTTAGTGTGACTGTCCCTTAAAGGCTAATTCACACTGCATCAACAGACCAACAGACATGTTTGTCTGGTTTTGTTGGATCAGTGTGTTACTCCGTCAGCGTCTGATGCCGTTGGAATGCCATGGCATCCTTTGTAGTACCTTGAAGTACCATATGAATGCCATGGTGGATGAATATGGTGCAGTCTTTGAAGAACCAGTGAATTTCAAGTATCAAGATGTTCTGTAGGACAATGTCAGGAAATATATTTTTCACCTTAACCACAGTTTAAATTGCACTGTGCACAGTATGTAATTACTGAATGACCATTTACTGACACTATGGTATGTATAACACACAACTACTGTACATTTGCCTTGTAAAATCTGAGACTAGTTTGTCATGAGTGGATGGATGAAATAAATATTTGTCTTTCTTGTTTGTTTGTTTTTTCTCCACAGAAGCATAAAGTAGACCTCTTTTACAAACTCCGTCACGTGATGAACGAGTTGATTGATCTGAGGCGACAACTGCTTTCAGGCCACCTGACCCAGGATCAAGTCCGGGAAGTCAAACGCCACATCACTGTACGACTGGACTGGGGCAATGAGTGAGTTACCCTCTTTTACCTCCAAGAAAATTCCCTGCACAAATTCAAATTAAAAACCTTCTCTTAATCGTAAGGAAGAACCAGCAAGATGCCTTAAAGGTGTTGTTAGCAATGTTAGCTATCATGTTAACTACCACCATTGGTCTAACTCTTGTGTACAAACCAGCAAAGATGCATTTAATGTGTTTTTAGCAATGTCAGCTATCATGCTAACTTCCACCATTGGTCTAACTCTTGTGTACAAACCAGTAAAGGTGCCTTTAATGTGTTGTTAGCAATGTTAACTATCATGCTAACCTCCACCATTGGTCTAACTCTTGCGGAAGAACCAGCAAAAATGGCTTTAATGTGTTGTTAGCAATGTTGACTATCGTGCTAACCTCCACCATTCATCTAACTCTTGCAGAAGAACCAGCAAAGGTGCCATTAATGTGTTGTTAGCAATGTTAACTATCATGCTAACCTCCACCATTGATCTTGCAGAAGAAACAGCAAAAGTGCCTTTAAAGTGTTGTTAGCAATGTTAACAATCATGCTAACCTCACCATAGATCTTGCAGAAGAACCAGTTGAGGTGCCTTTAAAGTGTTGTTAGCAATATTAGCCATCATGCTAACTTCCATCCTTGGTCTAAATCATGTGGATAAACCAGTCTCTTATATGTCAGACAAAATATGTCAGTTGATATTTTGAAATGCATCCTATTAAACAAGTCCATGGGATTGCCATGCATTTGTTCCACCCTCCAAAAAAATTGGTTGAAATTTATGACCAGTCCTGGCATGTTTCACTCAATTGATGAGTGTTTAAATAAGCTCTTGTGCGTCATGGATATTTGCCAGTGCTTTTAATGTGTTAGAGGCCAAGGCCTCCTGAGCGTGGAGTCAACAGAGCTGAAACGCTAGAGATGGATTGCTGCGCCTTTCTCGTCACCCTAAAACAACTTGGCCCAACACAGCGAAGAAATGAGGATAACAGTAGCATATGTCATTCACTGCCTGGTTAAATGTGAATTACATTGAGATTTCAAATGCACACACTGAGGCCAAACAAACCAACAGAAGATGAGGTTGTTTTTTTAATTCAGAGTAAATTGACTTTTCACTGCAATGAAAGGCGGTCGTGTCTGTCCTTCAGATACCGCCCCCATTTCTAACCTACACAGCTGTGCAATTCTTCACAGCTTTTGAGTGTCAGTATTTACAGTTCTTGCATCATTATTTCATCTTTTTCAGAGATTTTCAAAAGTTTTATGTCCAATATCCATTTGCTGATACTGCAAATTGAGCTTTCAGTCAGCTACGAATGATATTTACAAAAAATATTAATATAAAGGTACCATATAACAACACATTTAATGGACCGGTTTGTTCTTTTTAGTTATCTTTAACCTCTAGTTTCACCGTTTTTAGACTTCTTTCAAACACATTACAAATCTTAATTATTCCAAACTTTAAACCAGTAGCATATGGTTTTCACTGTTTTATTATGAAAGTAAAAAATATATATATTCTTTGTGATCTTCATTATTGATGATGTGTTAAGTAAAATTCAATAATTTCATAATAAAAGCAATTATCTAACGTGTAGAAGTAGACTACTACATTACCAGACCTCCAAGACATAAGTCATGGAGTTCACCTCTTATAGCGATGAATGAAAGCAGAGGTAATCTAAACCAACAATCTTTTAGAGGCCAGATGATCCAGGAATTGTGGTGTATCAGCATCTGAGTCAGGCCCACGTCGACCACTCATCCCTCGTCTTCAATGTCACCTGAAGATTCACTTCTGTGATGAGGCTCTTTGTGGTTCTGGGCTTTCAGCAGTGCATCACTGCCAGGTCTTCAGATCAGCAAACTATATAATTGAGTAAAGGGGATAAAATGGATTTGAGACGCGAGCACTTACCGATATGTTCTATAAATACTTGAAGCGTGAGTTGAAGAGCGTCTCGAGTGTTTTTCAAACAATCTAATCATGTTTTTCATTATGCCTTTCTAAGGTTATCAATTTTCTCTTTAAGTGATCTTGTGTTTTTCGGCAAGTGTCACTGTTATATAGCCTACATTAAAGTATATTGTGTAAGACTTCAAGAGAGTTAATTCAGCCTCAGTAACAAGACATTTATAAATTGAACAACGCCTTGACGTAGCAAATTAGAGGCATTCACGCTGCAGTTGTGGAGTATATCAAGCTTGTCATTGCTAAAAACACTTAATTGTCACATAATAAGTTTATTACTGTCTGTTTATACAAAGTCGTCAACAAATAGATTTATTTATGCTCTGATACAAGCCAATGATGTGAGATGTCTCTCTGGAGAGCTAATTTGCATTGAGATATTCAGAAAAGATGGAAATTTATACCCCTGGCTAGACAGAGGCCTTGGGCGATGCTAATGCTAATGCTTTGATTGAGAGCACTACAACCAGAGCAAAATAAACAAGAGCCACCTATCAATGCCCTAGCAACCACCCAAACACCCTAGCAACCAGCTATCAATGAGCTGAGAACACTTTAACAGTATGGCTAGTTAGCATTACTAGCATTACTTCTGTTTGACCATTTTATTCTTAATTAATTAATTAATTAAACCACTTATCAAACACCTAGAACATCCAAACAAATGTAAAACTATGAAAAATAGTTTAGTGATTGAAATGTGTATTTCAACAAACTTTTGATATGACTATTCATCTTCAACATTTCATGTGTTTAGATGCTAACTCACTTACTTGCTAGTCTGTGATTTAGGCTGCTCAGGGAGTTCATGGGGTTTTATTTACATCTGAGAAGTTCTGGAGAAGCCATGTTTATGTTATATTAGGTTACTGTATGGCATGCCATCACTTTAGTTGTGTTATGAGGACAACACCTGTTTCCATAGATCTACAATACGACAGCTGCACATAGCGCTAGCAGCTTCCTATGCATTTTAACCACACGATCCTCCCAATATTAACAGCTGTGATTGGGCAAACCGGGAAAGTAATGTTGAAAACTTGCCTGGAAATGTTCTTATGTCATGTTTTCCAATCTAGCGGCCATCACACCGCTGTGTTAGATATTAGTGTAGCGATGTAGCGACTGATGGATATAAAAAGATACTGTATGGCTAAATGCCCGCCACAACAGGTGGACGCAACAGCTTGACAGATTTTCTGTTCTTTTATTATCCACAATATTATCCATTCTAAGTATTTCAGTTTCAAGTAATCTAGTTAATCTCCGTCCTGTTCTTCTCCCGTGTTCAACAGACATTTAGGCTTAGATCTGGTTCCCAGGAAGGAGTTTGAAATGGTCGATGCGGACCAGATCAGCGTTTCAGATCTCTACAAAATGGTAAGTACTCTGTCTGCATTCAGATGCGTGTCCTATGTGTGCATTTTCATCCCTGAAGCAGTAAATCGCTACAATATCCTCAGTTGGATGTTAAAACAACATTTGGTAGATGTTTTTGCAACATTTATGATTTCAAATGAATGTCAATCTGAGTGTTTTTGTTGCTTTGGATTACTGCAGGTTGTTCAAAATGAGTT
The DNA here is from genome assembly GCF_963993115.1 of Abramis brama. Lineage (NCBI taxonomy): Eukaryota > Metazoa > Chordata > Actinopteri > Cypriniformes > Leuciscidae > Abramis > Abramis brama. The sequence continues at coordinate 10,588,295 of NC_139968.1, read as the reverse complement.
TATTAATATGTGAGTCATCTGCATAGACAAGTGCAGAAATGAATGTTTTAATGTATTCCTGCAACTGTTTTGCATATGTGCATAATGTAGGAATAATGTGCAGATGTTGCCAAGTTCGCACCTGTAGATTGAGCTGAACAGTTAGAAAGCAGACATGTTTTTAAACACTCCATTAGAGGGCAAATTCCCAAGACGGCTCATCAGAATGAATCATTTGCATATTCAATTTCTCAGAAAGCCTGATTTTCAGCTTTATGGAACTAAGAGACAATATTGGATATATAAAAAAAAAAACCTGCTTTTTTATCTTTTTGATTATATCTTTACCCTCGGTAATTCACTTTATTCTCTAGACCTCAACGTTTTATTGGGAACTGTTTTGACACCAGCATCTGTTTCGACTGCAGCTTCTTTGGAAATAACTTTTATTTTATTTCACTCATCTGACAGATCTTTTTCCATGATGCCATATTGTACAATATATAATTTATGCCTATAACATAATTTATTAATTTATGCCTAAACTAAGATTAAAGATTAGCATGTTTTTGGCTGTAAAATGTTACAATAATTGATCAGCATTTTATGTCTAGTAAAGCTGTGAGAAATATTGTTATGTATGTATATACAGTGAGGAAAATAATATTTGAACACCCTGCTATTTTGCAAGTTCTCCCACTTAGAAATCATGGAGGGGTCTGAAATTGTCATCGTAGGTGCATGTCCACTGTGAGAGACATAATCTAAAAAAAAAATCCAGAAATCACAATGTATGATTTTTTAACTATTTATTTGTATGATACAGCTGCAAATAAGTATTTGAACACCTGAGAAAATCAATGTTAATATTTGGTACAGTAGCCTTTGTTTGCAATTACAGAGGTCAAACGTTTCCTGTAGTTTTTCACCAGGTTTGCACACACTGCAGGAGGGATTTTGGCCCACTCCTCCACACAGATCTTCTCTAGATCAGTCAGGTTTCTGGGCTGTCGCTGAGAAACACGGAGTTTGAGCTCCCTCCAAAGATTCTCTATTGGGTTTAGGTCTGGAGACTGGCTAGGCCACGCCAGAACCTTGATATGCTTCTTACAGAGCCACTCCTTGGTTATCCTGGCTGTGTGCTTCGGGTCATTGTCATGTTGGAAGACCCAGCCTCGACCCATCTTCAATGCTCTAACTGAGGGAAGGAGGTTGTTCCCCAAAATCTCGCAATACATGGCCCCGGTCATCCTCTCCTTAATACAGTGCAGTCGCCCTGTCCCATGTGCAGAAAAACACCCCCAAAGCATGATGCTACCACCCCCATGCTTCACAGTAGGGATGGTGTTCTTGGGAATGTACTCATCATTCTTCTTCCTCCAAACACGTTTAGTGGAATTATGACCAAAAAGTTATATTTTGGTCTCATCTGACCACATGACTTTCTCCCATGACTCCTCTGGATCATCCAAATGGTCATTGGCAAACTTAAGACGGGCCTTGACATGTGCTGGTTTAAGCAGGGGAACCTTCCGTGCCATGCATGATTTCAAACCATGACGTCTTAGTGTATTACCAACAGTAACCTTGGAAACGGTGGTCCCAGCTCTTTTCAGGTCATTGACCAGCTCCTCCCGTGTAGTTCTGGGCTGATTTCTCACCTTTCTTAGGATCATTGAGACCCCACGAGGTGAGATCTTGCATGGAGCCCCAGTCCGAGGGAGATTGACAGTCATGTTTAGCTTCTTCCATTTTCTAATGATTGCTCCAACAGTGGACCTTTTTTCACCAAGCTGCTTGGCAATTTCCCCGTAGCCCTTTCCAGCCTTGTGTAGGTGTACAATTTTGTCTCTAGTGTCTTTGGACAGCTCTTTGGTCTTGGCCATGTTAGTAGTTGGATTCTTACTGATTGTATGGGGTGGACAGGTGTCTTTATGCAGCTAACGACCTCAAACAGGTGCATCTAATTTAGGATAATAAATGGAGTGGAGGTGGACATTTTAAAGGCAGACTAACAGGTCTTTGAGGGTCAGAATTCTAGCTGATATACAGGTGTTCAAATACTTATTTGCAGCTGTATCATACAAATAAATAGTTAAAAAATCATATATTGTGATTTCTGGATTTTTTTATTTAGATTATGTCTCTCACAGTGGACATGCACCTACGATGACAATTTCAGACCCCTCCATGATTTCCAAGTGGGAGAACTTGCAAAATAGCAGGGTGTTCAAATACTTATTTTCCTCACTGTATATATATATATATATATATATATATATATATATATATATATATATATATATATATATATATATATTCATGTACTTGCTCTAAAAGTATGTGAATTAGTTTTTTTATTAGAAGAATCAAACAGCAATTGTTGCAATTTTCTATTTAATATTTATTATATTTACACAAATACATGTTTATATTATGTATTTAATCTGAATATTTAATATTTAATCTAATATTTAATATTTGATGTTTTTAAAAGCATGTCAAATGTCATTCAGTTACTTCAATTTTAAGTAAATGTTAAGTAAAAGGCTAAATCAGTGCTTTGAAATGAATCAATGTTTTGAATCGGACTGTTGAAATGAATCAAATTTTGCAAATCCATCAGCATTTTTGCCACTAGGTTTAAATCAGAGATGCTAAAATATTCTTTGTCATATGTAAAATATTCTTTCAGTCGTTATGAAACTTCTAAAAGCATATTCAAATAATTTGATATCCATGGTCGCATTTTTCCTCCAACCGTTGGAACTTGGTGAAAGATTGAAAGAGGTTGGAGGAACTAGTCAAGAGAAATGAGAACTGTTCAAAGTGCCTGACTAAGAGGTTTAGCTAACTTTCTGGGATAAATTCAGATGAAAAGCAAGCACTCCGGGTAGAGTAGCTGAATCTCGACTTGGTTTTTAAGTGCACTAGCCAAATGTTGAGGTCACAGAGAGATTTGTATAGCTCGATATGTGGGAGGCGGAGGAGTTTCACACAAATACCAAAAATAAAGAAAGAGGAGAAGAAAGAAGCAAGCTTCTGAACAGAACATAGAGACATAGATGCGAGAAGACTTTTACTTGCCCTCGGGCAACAAGAGAGCACTGAAGCTGCAGAGACTCAAGACCTTTAACTTTCTTAGAAGTTGCTGCTGAATTGTCTCCAGGGGAGCAAAAGATAGATTAAATCAAAGAGCCGAGCTTTTCTCCTTCTGAATTACACGTGCACTGTTCACACAATTTACTCTGTCCATCTAATGTTTTCTGTTCACTTTCAAGATTCATTCCGTCATTTTTTTTGTCATTGTCAAGAGTTTATTGTATTTGTTTTACTTGTTTTAAACTTCCTTTACGATTCAGCGATTTACAAGTTTCAGGTTTCATTTTGACACATTGAGATGTCAGCCTCATTGTTCCCTTAAACAAGACATTTGCACCAGGCGTCCTGTACCTATAGTAATGCACAGTATGCATAAATTATCAACACTGTTTTTATTTTACAAAAGAACAAAATAGATATTGATATAAGTTATAATAGTCAGGGACTGAAGTCTCACAGAAATGTTCTAACATGGCTGTAAAATCTGCCTTGCTCACAGTGCCGCAAGGCGCTGTTTTAGATTAATGAGTCCCGCCAGGCGTGCGTTTAGCCTCCCTGATGGTGAAAGTGAGAACAGAAGGAAAGATATTTGTTTTCAGACATTTCTCAATTTGGCCTGAAATCCTCCACTGGGTTTGAAAATGAAGCTCTACTTCACTCCCTTGTTGTCAAGCACTATCTCAAGGAAATCTCACTTTTTATCTTGATATAAAGTGCATGCAGCTTTGAGGATTTCTTTTGCTGGTTCTTATTGTGAAGATAATTATAAGTGGGGTTTACTAAGGAAAGCATCAGTAGCAATGCCCTAGCCATGAAAGCTTTTTTCTGCTAGAGAATAAAAAATAAAAAAGGTAATTGCGACATTTTAACTCACACTTTTTTTGCTAGTTTACATTTATTATGTAACTATGTAATATAAACTCGCAATTGCGAGTTATAAAGTCAGAATTGCGATATATAATGTAGCAATTGCGAGATATGAAGTCAGAATTGCGTGTTATAAACTTTAGCAATTGCGAGATATGAAGTCAGAATTGCGTGATTTAAACTTTAGCAATTGCGAGTTATAAAGTCAGAATTGCTTGATATAAACTTTAGCAATTGCGGAATATAAAGTCAAAATTGCGATATATAAAGTCAGAATTGCGTGTTATAAACTTTAGCAATTGCGAGATATGAAGTCAGAATTGCGTGATTATAAACTTTAACAATTGCGAGTTAGAAGTCAGAATTGCATGATATAAACTTTAGCAACTGCGAGATATAAAGTCAGAATTGCGTGATATAAACTTTTGCAATTGTGATATTTGAAGTCGCAACTGAGTTATAAAGTCAGAATTTCAAGATATAAAGTCAGAAAAAGTCAGTATTTTTTTTCATCAGAATTGGGACTTTTTAACTTTCAATTGCGAGTTTATATCTCACAAATCTGAGAAAAGAATTATGAGATAAAAAGTCAAAATTATCTTTTAAATTGTTTTATTCCTTGGCAGAAACAAGCTTCCATACCTAGCAACCGCTCTGAATACTTCAGTAACACCTCACAATGCCCTAACAACCATTTGGAACTCTCGACTACCACCTAGTAATATCTTAGCAACCATGCAAAGTAATCTAGCAATCACAGCAAAGCAATTGGCAAAAACAGCCTAGCAACCCTTTTGCCACAACATCATGCAACCAACCACAGTACCCTAGATACAACCGAGTAACACTGTATGAACCTTGGCAACTGAACAGAAAAACATTAACAACCACTTGACTGCTACTTAGAAATGCCCTAGTAACGGCCCAGAACACCATAGGAATCACCTAGAAACACTTTACTTCCAACATCATACAACCAATCAGAACACTATAGCTACCCCCTGGCAACACCATAGCGACCACCCTAAGCAGCCTAGGAACCACCTAGCAATGCTTGAGGAACTGTTTAGCAATGCGATAACAATCACTCAGAACACCTTAGCAACAGCATAGTGGCATCATGCCAACAACCCAGAACACCCTAGCAACTGTAAAGCAAAGTGCTAACCGCATAGCAACATCAGAACACCCAAGCAGTGGCTTAGAAACCACCCAGAATGGACAGTAACGTTCTGACAACCACTGAGAACACCTTGGCAACCGCATAGTAATGTCACTCTTCCAAGAACACCTGAACAGTTCCATAGCAACCACCTCGAACACCCTAGCAACTGGACAGAAAAAGTGTTTAGCGACACCTTAGCTCCACATAGCAACCACATAGCAATATCACTCCACCCAGAACAACATAGCACTTTGTCTTTTTAACAGGAAGGCACGATCTATTTAATCTCCTTACGCTAGCATGTTTTGCATACCTTCATTCCCACCAAGCATTCACCAGTGGGGGGTTGTGTTGAATGCTGTGTAATTTATTCTAAACGCTGTCAAAAGCACTGGAGAGAAAGATGCAAGCTAAGAAATACAGACTCATAAGTCACCCAGGCTCTCGGGCAAGATGTGTGCATGTGTGCGTTTCACCATGTGATTATGAGCATGTGTTTTCAGCTTGGGTTTGTGCTGATGATGCCTCTGTGAATATGATTAATCTATATGTAGATATTGCTCTGTACATCTATATAGTCTTGTGGGGAAAAACATTCAAATCCTTAAGCAAGTGTCTTGTTTACTCAACTGACCGTTCGCAAAGACCCGCCCCCTTTAGTTACTGTTGCTATGTCCGACAAGCCACGCCGCTCTCACGACACACCATGTTCTCACGCAGTGAAACATGACAACAAAGATATGAATCTCTGTTGATATGTTGATTGATATGTTGATATGAAACAAAGTCTCACCTTTCAAATTTGGTCTTTTTTTTAAAGAAGTTGAAACAATAAATTACCGTTTAGTGGCTTTTTAATGTGTCTGACAGATCGCTGTAGAGTCTCAGTTAAATCTCTTCCTTCTAGTTAATTTATAGCATCAAATAAACATGAATGAACATCAGAAGGAATGTTGTTTTAACCGCGGAAAGACGTCAGTACACTCCGTTTTTCAAGTTCAAATCCTCCAACGTTAATCTACTAACTCTCCTGACTGCTTTCTCGGACAAAAATGGCGGATTCGGCGGATTATGATTGGTCAGATCGCCTGTCAATCAAACTCCCGGCGAAGGGTCATTTGCAGATGAAAGATGCCATTTTGTTCCCTTTGATACGTCAATCTCAAAGCAACTCCTAAATAATAATTTTAATGGGAAATTGTTTTACATTTGAAGATTATTTAAGAGGTTTCAGTGCAAGCAAGTGTACAGTATATACTTATTTTGCACATTAAGTTTCAGTTTGAGTCCAATTCGTTATAATAGACAGTTTTTTATTTTGTTTTAATGATGTTAGTTCATGTTATGCAGGTACAGTCAGTATGTCTAACTTCAGTCAGCATGCTTTGTATAGTATACTGTAAATATCGTCTGGATTTAAGTTGTCTTTCTCTCTTTCTCTCGGTTGACAGCACCTGTCCAGCAGACACAGCGTCCAGCAAAGCACATCCCAGGTATATCTGTCATCCTCAGCACCATCCGAGGGCTTGTCAGAAATGCTTAGTCGTTAACATGCGCTGGACTTTTTGTAGGTCACGCTTCACCAGGGGCTAAAATGTGACATGAAATGTTTTGTGGAGCTAAACACCTCGTTTTGGTCATGCTAAAAGACCTTTTACAGTCATGTATAAAGCACTAGTTCAAATGTAGGTCAGTAAAACAGGCCACAGGTTTGCAACACTGCTATCTAAGCACTAATTTGTTACATTGCACAGCAAAATGTAAATGTGTTGTTCACTCTGTGCTTTCAGGATGGTGGAAAACAAAGACACGGGGATTCATGTCGAATGCCCGTGCCGCACCATCTCTTTGTCAACCTAAAGAGCTTCACGTACAACACCATCGGCGAGGACACAGACATCTTCTTCTCTCTGTATGACCTGAGAGAGGGCAAGCAAATCAGGTGGGAAATATGTCATTACAAGTTTGTTTGTGAATTCAAAGGTAGTATCCTTCCACCACTCAAACTTTTGTACAATGAAGAGGCTTACTTTTGAAATTATTCACAAGGAACAGTGAAAAACAGGACATGAGGTTTAAAGTAAGCCATCGTTTTTTAAAGTTTAAATTGGCCACTTTTTTTTACACACTCGTTCAAAATGGCACACAGAACTGTCTTTCTGTGAAAGCGCCGAAAGACGAGATAAGGACAAGAGACTTTGATGAAGTATTCATGTAAAAGATCTCTTCGCTTCAGCTATGTTCTAAGACATCTCAAGTCGTAGCGTTTTCAAGGTAGAGGATGGCCTAACTAACTCTCTCTGTCCAAGATGAAATTATCAGCAGAATATTACAGTTTTAAATGGATTTTACAGACAGATTTTAAGATTTTTTTTAAGATTTACATTCATATTTTTTCTCCAAAAGTGTACCTATAAGTAAAATTCACTGCAGTTTCCAGCTGAAACAAACACTAGTGGCTGTAAAGCACCACAACTTTTATTCCTTTACACACAAATTATGAGTCCTGGGGCAGAATATAGTTTGTTGACTTTTCTGACGTAGTAAACTTGCTTGGTAGCTCATGAGTCATGATAAAAGAGCTCAAAGTCTTGCGTAATTGCTTCAGGAAATGTGTTTTTATCTCACTTTGCTTTTGTTAACAATATCGGGTATGTTTAGGGTCGGCGTGTCGCGATATACCGGTATTGAAGATAAACGTAATATTAAAAAAGAACATAAATAATCCTAAATAATCCAGCACCAGTATCTGGTTTACATCCCCAAACGTACAGTAGGTGGCGGTATTGCATCTTAACGCTAGTTGCTAACTGTCATACAACACAAGCAGACACAGTGCCCAGCTGTAAAAGCATGTCGTCGGATCTGACTCCAAGAAAATTAGACCATCAGTGTGAACGTTTTTGGGATTCTGCGAAAATGACTCGTTAGACACCCCAGTCTGCAGGACTGCAAAAGAGGGCAAACCCACTAACCTGTTCACCCACCTCCATTATCCTGCAGATTTGGCCTCTCTACAGAGAGTAAGTTGCCATAATTGTGCTAGTCCTGAAACGGGAAATGTTACATTAACCTGTTAACTGCTGATGCCCCCTTGGGGTTTTAGTCCAAAAGTGTGCTCATTCGGATAAAAACTTATGGATCATCGTATGCTTACATCAAATATCTTTAGAGAGCAGTATTTTTTTAAAAATATTTTTCAACAATAGGGTGATGTGAGCATTACAGAGCGCTAAACTCTCACATGTAATTTAGTTTTCATTCATACTCAACACCGTCGCGCAGAAACTCTGCAAGTGAGACTCATAAGGCCTGCTCACACCGGGACGAATTTCGCGAGCGATATTCGCCGACGTTTAACGCCTCGTGACTAAAGAAAGGGCGCCAATGTGAGTGTGCACACCGACGCAAAAAACGCCACGCGTAAAAGCGTCATTTTTTTAAAAACGCCTCGGATTAGTTTTTTTGGTTTGACGCACCGCGTCAAAAACTATCCGACCAATGAGATTGGCGCTTTTGCTCACGTGTCTGGAGCTTCTGAAATTACAGTAAAACACAACTTGGGGGTGCTCAAACACAAAACGGTCTTGCCGAGCACACATACGTAACGGCGAAGAAGATATACGCCAAGTAGCGTCTACACTGCCGGGAAGAAATAAGACGAGGAAGATGCAAGGCAAGATGAATGTAGAGCTGCTGGTCTCGTTGGTGTCATAAAGAACAGAATGAATTTGCATGTTCACTCGGCTCATCGTCAGCGAAAATCGCTTGGGTGTGAACACAAAAAACGCGTTGAAAAACGCTGGCGAATAACGCGCGTCGATATTCGTCCTGGTGTGTACGGCCCTATAGGATTAATAAAACTTATGACGTTCCAGGAAATCCCTAATATGGACAAAGACATCTAGCTATCGCTGTAGCTTAACGGCCCACTGAAGTGCCTTTGAACGCGCCGCTTTGTTTGATGCGTTGACGTAATTCCCACTGAAACAGGAAGCTAAAGCGGGACGTATTGAATGGCTCCTCCCCCTTTTCAAATAGCCAATAGCGTTTCGTTTACCTCACAGACTGCAGTTCGTACTTGACAGCACCATGGAAGCGAATTCGAGCTGATGATATGTTGGATAAAACAGTAGAGGTGTGAATAAATTCTAGCCATTTCATTCTTAACCGACGTACAGTTGGAAAACGGAATAAAGCTCGAGCGTTTGAGCAACCGAACACACATCTCCATCCCATAGTGCTCCGTGACGTGTCAACGTTCGCTTTGGCCAGGTGGTATTTATAGCATAGGGGGCGGAGCTTTAGATTCTAGAGAGCATTTGATTGGACAGAAGATGTGATGAGACAGCCTGATCTCACAGAAATTCGTATGAATTCTACGAGATGGCTAATTCGTACGAATTCATACGACCTCACTCATACGAATTAGTACGATTTTTGCTAAATCGTACATATTTTACGAATTGCCTAATTCGTATGAATTCATACGAATGACCTACCCCTGACCCCGCCCCTAAACCTACCCATCACGTGGGTTTAGACAAATCGTACAAATTCGTACGAGTGAGGTCGTACGAATTTGTACGAATTAGCCACCTTTTTATAACTTGTACGAATTGATCGTGAGATAGCGTTGGATGAGAACCTGACGTCTGCGTGATCCATTTGAGCGGAAGTTGGAGTCTGCAAGTTTTGAATGCTTATATCTCCTAAATGCAAATTTTGTCATTGTTTTGGAACACACCAGCTTATACATAACCTTAAGGCTAATATATTCATACTAAAAGCTAAAAACTAAAAATTTTGATTTCAGGGGTCCTTTAAAGTCATTTTGACTGATTAAATTTACTCACCATTGCGACAGTATGCGGTTTATCTGTGTTCTTCAAGCCATCTAAGGCATTTTAATAAGGATAATGTATATTTATGTTGCATGTATGTTCTATTTTGTCACGAAATGTGCAAGAAACAGTTACATAATTTTGCTGAAATCTCCACACAGGGCCGTTTCTCCAACGAGCCTGGTTTACTTTTGTGTTTACGGATCGCGAGTCATGCGGCTTTTTGAGGCTCGGGCTCCTTTAACTTTTCTGACAAGTAAGCAAAACTTAAGGAACTCGATATAAGTTGGGGAAAAAAAAGAAAAAAAGTGCTTGTCAGAAACAGGAAGAGGGATTGATTTCCAGTGAATGAGCTGGAAACACCCTTGAGGGAAGTCCAGTTTCAGTGGCTGGAATAAACTGAGACTCTATCTTCTATTATAACGGAAGCTTGTTTTGCTTTTCCTACGCGGTTTCGTCGTGCCAACCTTAAGAGAAATAAGGCCACAGAACAATTTCTCCAATGGGAGTGTTTAAAAAGTAATTCATGCACCTCATTAATTAAATTAGAGAGGCCGCTAAGAAAGATCGCTTTGAAACGATGTTTCTGCTTGAAGCAGCATATCAATAAGGTCATGTTTTACTCTTTTATTCTTCTGAATGCCGAAAGAAACAACAACAAAACCGTTAATTAGGATGGTCAGACCCGCACAGTATTACTCAGCTTTACCATTTTTTTGGGCTCACCTGAAAGAGTCATGTTGCGTCATCATCCCTGAAAACACCACGGGTTATCACGGCTGTGTGTGTGTGTGATTTCGGAGCCTTGATCTGCAGAAAGCGCTAGAACGTTGCTCGTGTGCGTCCCGAGGGAGAGCGCTCTCATGAGAGACCCCATGCTGAGGAGGCAGAACCATTTCTTTTCCAGCGTTCTCATCCCTTATTCCCTCTGAGAGCTTTTGGCCGAGTCTAGACGGCAGTTTTTTGAGCGAGTTAAGCTTTCGCTTTTTATCATTCTTTCCCACTGCAGATCTTTACATCCCTAACAAAACCCACAAATCAATGCAGTGCTTTTTGAGGTTAAACATGCTTCGTTTTCACCATTTCTGTTTCATTTTAAAATCGACGTAAAATCCAAATGGACTCTGTTTACTTTGTTGATGCACATGGTCTGATCCAAATAAAAAATGTTAGCTGATTTCCCCCCCCCCCCCCCCATATATTTAATAACTTGCTCCGCCTATTTAAATTTCAATTAAATTTCAAAAAATGATTTAACGTTTTCTCATTCAATTTCTTATTCAGTTTTTCTCGGAAAACCTTGTTACATAATATATTGTTTGAATTCAGGACTTTTTTTCTATATTTAATACTTTTTTTGCTGTAAATGGTTAATGTACATATAATATAGGGCTATAAAACGATTAATCGCGATTAATTGCGTCCAAAATAAACATTTGTGTTTACATAATAAATTTGTGTGTACTGTGTATAATTATTTTGTGTATATATATATATATATATATATATATACATAAATAAACACACATGCATGTCATATTTAAGAAATATTTGCATGTTTATATTGTACATATATTTATGTATAATTTATGTTATGTATAAACATACATTTTATATATATATATATATATATATATATATATATATATAAAATCTTAAATATATACATGCATGTGTGTGTATTTATATACAATATAATAATACACAGTACACACACATATATTATGTAAACACAAACTCTTATTTTAGACGCGATTAATCGCAATTAATTGTTTGACAGCCCTAATTATAATGTCATTATATATGAATGCAGTTTAGCTAATTTGTTTAATTATATTTATGAAATCGGTTGATCACTCAATAATAATACTACATTTCCAACAGACAAAATCGACCAATTTTGTAAACATTTCTTGCATTATGCTTTATTGTGAAAAATTCTATTTTCAAAACTTTAATAAGTCGAAACAGCACTCATAATATATTTACAGTTTATTTTCTTAATTCTGTTCTTTATGCTAAATGTCAAAATAGTGTTTGTTTATTCGTTCATTCATATCCGAATAAATGCTCTGTTCTTTATGCTGTAAAAATATCAAAAATAGCTTTTATTTATTTATTTATTTTCAGAAGAAAAAAAAAAGTGCCACATAAAGTGGCAAATATATAAACTTTATATATTAATGTATGTACAGTCAAAATCGTCTGTTTTATAGTTGTTTTGCCAAAAGGATTTTTCATAAAATCAAGATGCATTCACTGATAACTAATTTCATATGGTCCTTTGGCTTCTCTTGTTTTAGGACATTTAGATTTATTAATTTTTTAACTGAAAAATAAGGCAGTGATTAAAACAGATTTTCTTTTTCAGTGTCCAGCCTGATTATTTTTTCTTTTTACATAACTAAACGGTTCTTTAAGGACTGTGACATGATGTTTTAATTGCTAACGCATCCCTGTAATTATTAAAATGATTAGTAATATCACAGGTTATAAGTTTCACTAATAGAGATTTCAAATCTTGAAAAACAGGCCGAAATTCATCACGTTATATAAATGGCAACAGTCGAGGAAAGCTGGCCAAATGATTCTTCACACAGCACCCACAGAGCGGTCTCTCTCTCTCTCTCTCTCTCTCTCTCTCTCTCTCTCTCTCTCTCTCTCTCTCTCTCTCTCTGTCTCTCTCTCTCCACCCACTCCTCATGGTTTTGACAGGCTGCTAATGGTGCCTCTGCCTCCCTCTCAAAAGCTGTCTGACCCTGGAGTGGGCCACAAGTTCGGTCCAAAATTATATCATGCCTGGTCAAGCCTGAAAAGAGAAACGCACTGTACACAACTGTTTTTTATTTTGTTAGTTGCAAGAACTTTCCAGATGATTGAAGTTTTGTAAAACACCATTTGCAAACCAATTTATTCTGTAACGCCACATATTTGATATTGACTTTAAGGTACTATGCAAAATGTTTGTCCCCTAATAATGTGTGTGTGTGTGTGTGTGTGTGTGTGTGTGTGTGTGTGTGTGTGTGTGTGTGTGTGTGTGAGTTATCCATACCAGCGCTGCAAATATTTCATGGTGTTTTGGGTTGCACCACATAGCATAGACTATGAAAAAAAAAAAGTGGAAAATAGAAAATAATATTAAAATATAACTTTATTATTATTATTAATAATAATAGAATCAACAAATAATAATTATAAAATTGTTGTTGTTGCTACTGTTGTTTAAACGGAAAATAAAATATAACAAAATAAATGATAAAATATTTATAATAAAATTTGTATAATAAAAATAAAAACACAATGTTGTCGTTGTTGTTATATTGTTAAAATAATTCATACACCTCATTAATTAAATTAGTAGAAAAGTATTTAATTTTTGTTGTTGTTGTTTAGAAGGAAAGTAATAGTGCAATATAATGAAACACAAAAGGAATGTTATTATCATTATTACTAAATAAATGATAATAAATAGAACACATTTTTTTAATTTAAAATAAAATAATATTTAAAATAAAATGTATTAATAAAAATACAATTTTATGATTTTTTTTAAAATAAAACAGTTGTTGTTGTTGTTAGATTTTCAAACTATTCAAATACACCTCATTAATTAAATTACTACATTTACAATTATTATTATATTCAATTATTATTTTTTTTTATTTGAACAACAAGAATAATAACAATTATTATTGTCATTGTTGTTAAAAACAATAAATAATCATTTTAAATTTATTTTTGTTGTAATTTATAAGGAAAATGATAATAAAATATAATGAAATGTATATAAAAAATATAAATATTGGTATGATAATAATAGAATGAAACACATTATTATTATTAAATATAATAAAATAAAATATTTAACAAAAAGAATTACACATTTTAAAATATTATATAATAAAAAATAATACAAAACAGTATTATTATTTATCTACAATAATAATAATAATGAGTATTGTTGTTAAAAAAATAAAAATAATAATTAGTATAAAATGTATACTATTATTACTTATTTGTTGTTGTTGCTGTCATTGAAAAAATAAACTATATTAGTAATTGTGCAGGTATTTGTCTTGCCAAGTCTTTGACTAACTTGTAGCTTTTGCTGTTTCTTAGATTAAGTTTTTTCCATAAATATGCACATTAAGTTAAAGGGGCTATATGTAGTTTTCAGCGGCCTCTAGCGGTGATGTTTCAGATTGCAACCAATACGTTTACAAGCGAGTGTCGATGTTGATCCGTGTTTTCGTCCGAAGTTGATCCGATTCACGTTTGGCCTGACGAGCTTCAGCAGATAAAACTTTTTTTTGTTTTTTATCATTATGTGGAGTTTGTGTTTGAGTCTGTGTTGTGCTGGGAGCAGGTCGTTTCTTAGTGTTAGCAGACTCCATGTCATAAGTTGCAGTGTCGTCCCTGTTGAGTGCAAAGTCAGTAGACAAGGTGAGAGGCTTGGGAGCGCATGCAGGTCTCAGTCACGTCACTGGATTTCTCGGTAAATCCGACCCGGAGCCTTCACATAGAAATAGGAATACTTGCTTTCAGAGGTAATAGCAAAACCCGCCAAGTGGATCATTTTAATGTGAGATTACAACCCCTTCACACACAGGCAATAAAAAAAGGATTCATTTTAGTAGAAAAACTACACATAGCCCCTTTAATAATAATGCAAATAAATGCAATTAAATTATGCGTCTCAAATTTTGCCAAAAGGTTTGATGTCCAGGTATGTTGCTTTCTCTGATCTGTCGATGCTTTCGGTGTTGCAGGAACAGACTGGACTGACTCGGTTCCTTGATATGCGTTTAGACGAAAGCTTTCAGAAACTGGTGATCCTCTAGTTTGGAAGCGACACGAGTTCTCCATCAAAACACCACCAACTCTTAGTTTCAAAATAGATTCTGCCAGTCACTATCTGCCATTATCTCACAAAATATTCATGTTCTTTTCGTGATTGATTAAAATGCACGACCGCTGCTCGTCTCTATTCAAACGCAGATTAATTATTCAGCTTTGAAGGTGCCTTTAATATTTGAACTTATTAATTGCATTTTTCCAGCGATCCCCAGCAGTTCATTTCATGTTCAGAAGCCCTTGTGTGTTTCTTTAACTCACATCCACTCTCCAAACATGTTTCATAAGGATCATACGGCAACCTGAAAGCCTATGAGCCTTTACACACTGTTATTACCGTGTGCGGCATGAGCTCGCGATCGCTACACAATAGGCTTTAAACAATCGCTGGGAAATAATAGCGCTGCTGATGTTATAGAAGAGTTTAATGAATACGTGTCACTGCTGCCAGAGGACAATAGCGTCTCCGTCGGGGAAGTGGGTCGGCGCCTTCCAGCGTCGTGATTGGTTGTCCTGGGCAGAGCCGTTCCCTCGGGGCGAACGCACGTCAGTGTGAACATGTGAAGCACATGTGCTGGAATGTGTCGTCACACTCATTTATGTGCACATACATGCCAGATCAGAAATTCATGTCTGTGTCGAATTGCACAGATTTCATAAACAACTGATTAGCAAGGTTTAATATAATATGATTGAATAATATAATATAATGTTTATTTTGTTTACTAAAGCAAGTTTTTTTTTTTTTTTTATGAATTGTGTGTTGTAAAAAATAAATAGGTTCAAATAAATGTTATTTTATGTATTCATTTATTTTTATAAATAATAAATACACTTTGGTTTATGGGTTGTAAAAACTTAAATAAAAAAACGAAACATTCATTCATTCATTCATTCATTCAATCAATCAATAAATATTAGTTTTAAAAATAAGTCAAATTAGATACATTAAAAAAAAAATAAGCTAGTTAGTTATTTACAATATTTAGAATTATCAAGGTTTTTTTTTATATAATAGCAATTGGCAAAAAAAATAATAATTATTTATTTATTAATTAGTTATATTAATAGTTCAATTAAAGTACAATTAAATAAATTAAAAATATTTATTTAGCTAGTTTGTTATTTACAATAGGAATTAGGAAGGTTTATGTAATGAGACATTGGTTGTAAAACAAAAAAAAAGTTATCTATTTATTTATTTATTTTGTGTCTTGTTGTAAAATAATAAGTAAAAGTTACTTTTTTAAAGGTAGGGTAGTCAGTTTTTATTATTATTATTATTATTATTATTATTATTATTATTATTATTAATAATATTTTAATTTTTATTTATTTTTTTGGTTGAAACTCAATAATAGTCAATCAATAATAGAAGTGGTCTAAATATTAAAACATGAAAATATATATTTTCAGTGGAAGTCCAAAAAATGTTCGTCCAATCATTGCATTTGGTCCACATACAATGTCCTACCTGTAGACAGACGTCAGTCACAGAGCGCCGCAAACAAACAGCAGCCGCATTTTACAGTTCCTCCTCAACCAAAACAAGGTTAAGTTAAGCTTAAAGTTTAAGCTTAAGGCTTGTTCACTCCAAGGACGATAGCGATAAAGATAACGATAATGATATAGTTCTAAAAATTGTTCTCAATATTAAAGAATAGCAGAGTTCGCACCACAGCTATAACGATAATGATATAGAGAAACGACATTGTTGGGATCACTTTCGAAATGATTTTTTTCCAGCTGTTGAACGATAAAACACTGACAGCCAATCAGAATCCATGTAAGGGTTAATGCTCGACGAGGTGTCCATTGTCAGGTATTAATGGAAGACGGCGAGGCGTGAACCGTCGGAAGCGCAGCGGAGGTTGCCTCCGCCAAAGTCCATTAATACCTGACAATGGACACCTCGAAGGGCATTAACCC
Organism: Abramis brama; assembly: GCF_963993115.1. NCBI lineage: Eukaryota > Metazoa > Chordata > Actinopteri > Cypriniformes > Leuciscidae > Abramis > Abramis brama. The sequence continues at coordinate 10,571,555 of NC_139968.1, read as the reverse complement.
GCTTATACCATGGTCACTTGCCAAATAACATATTTTTAAAACATTAGTTTATATTTTAATTAGTTTTACAATCGAAATCTAAAGTTTTTACAAACAATAACTTGGTTTCCCTGGTTACGCCTGACGGTTTATTTAGCAACCAGAGATATTTATAGTCCGCTCAGCTCATAGAACCCTTCAGTTTACTGCCTGTTGCTATGGTTACTCACAGCTGATGTAGCCAGCGCATTTATTTATTAACTTTGAACGGTAAACAGTCAGTTTCACCAGAACTCCTTTACTAGGTGTCCTCTATCACTTTTTAATGGGCACCCTGCAGCCAATCAGAATCGAGTATTCACCCAGACCATGGTATAAACTAAATTAAGGGCATTAAAGGCATTGCGGAGAAGTTAATTGCCGAGGTCCAGAAAAATCCACCACTGTTTGACAAGTCAAGCCCCTTTTCAAGAAAATGGATATGGAAAACAATCGTTCATACCCTCGGAATAAATGGTGAGAAGTATTATCTCAGGTATCCAGCGCTCGTTTCCACAACATTGTCTTGCTGCCTTTGAAGTTGCGGTGAAAATACTAGCCGTTGTACTTATTCCACTATATTGAATACGTCAGCTAAATTCACTGTTAGATTATTAGCTCGATTACACTAGCTTTAAGGTCCTTGCACACTGATTCCGAAATTTTCGTATGCGTTTTTTCGTATTCGTGATGCGGTGGCTCTGAACTGTCAAAACACCATTCAAAATGCTACGGATGTGAAAAACGCAGAAAATCGAACCTGATCCGAATGTTTTTATGACGGACAAAAGTTTCGGAGGCAGTGTGCAAGCGTGATTTACATAACGTGAGGTCATATTTATTTTTTAATGTGCGAAAATTTCCGATGCGAACTTCGGACTCAGTGTGCAAGGGCCTTTACTCAAAACATAGCATGCCGAGGACATCTGCTGGTTAAAGCCGTGTAAATGCAACAAGAAAAGCAAAAACATGTTCAATGACACACTTTGAAACGTCAGCGTGCGAGCTTAGAATAAACAGACCGTTATCGTTCATTGGTGTGGACGCAAATATAATTATCGCTATAGTTATCGTTCTTGGTGTGAACGGCCCTTTATGCTGAGTTCTACCCGGAGTTGTTCACGTCCTCAGACTCGGATTTATGTGTTTCTATGTCAACACCATCAACCTCAAAATGAATCTGCAGCAGTCAGGTGGTACAAACAAGAGCTCTGTACGTTGTTTACGTTCTTTATTATTGTAATGTAATGTGCTTTGAGACACGAGGTAATTTAACGCCGTCTCTCGTGACGCTTTGCAGAATCTGATGTGTCGTTCATGTGTTTTTAAGGAAGTGTGGCTTTGAAGACGCTCTGAAGGCTGGGGGGGGGATCTTATGCTTTTAAAGCTAGCTTGCTAATGCTAGCCTCTCCAAAATTGCCTACTCTACCTTTAAATAAGTGTTGTATAGTGTGGCTAGATTCATATCTGGCTAGACTGAGACTGTGTTCCTGAATTCATTTATTTCTGTTTTCTACATCAGTAATTCCAATGCCTAAACTTCACATTGGTCCTTTTAGCTGCATGAAAAACAAAACAGCAAAGCAAATTTTGAATAAAATATACATGGAAAGCGAGCAGCGCATCAACACCGAGTCACTGCGATTTTACATGCTTTCACGCTACTCTTTCGAGTCTTTAGACTATAGAATTTTAATATACATATTATACATGTTCCCTCACAAAGCCTGTATCCCGACCTAGAAACCGAAGACTTAATTCCTGTGCTAACAGCAGAAGTAGCATGGAGATATTTTGATCCGAGTTTTCCTCTTGATGTGTGTGTTTGATATGCATGATGACTGGTTCCTGTGGATCGGATGTGGCAAGTGGAGAATTCTCAGCAAGGAGAACTGGCTTGAAATCGTCTAATTTAGATCTCAAAAATAACATTCAGAGTTTGCTGGCACTCACACAGTCATTAGGGCTTCACTTAATTTTCCAATGATGCCATTGTGCCAGCACTTCAATATTTCACTGCGTGGAGAATAGATGAACATTTGAACATCAAATAGACACAAAATGTTTATTTGATGTGTAGAAAGCTTAGTTCGCCCCAAAAATGAAAATCCTGCAATTATTTACTCACCCTCATGTTGTTCAAGCTCTAATTTGTCTTGCTTTCTTCCTTGGAACTCAAGAGGAGAGATTGTTCATGCTGCTTTTTTTTTCTTTCTCCTTAAAATGAAGAAATTAATTATCATTTTATTAATTCAGAAATAAAAATGTAAATTCATCCTTTCATTCATTATACAAAAGGAGATATTTTGCAGAATGTTCATGCTCTTTTCCATTAAACGAATGAATGAATGAATTAATTCATTCAAAACATATATAAATGAATAAACCACTTTGTTTGATTGTATATTATTTTATTAAAAAATAAATGTGTATATATATATATATATATATATATATATATATATATATATATATATATATATATATATATATATATATAATATGTAAATTAATTATTAAAGTAACTGTGTAGAGTTGTACAATTAAAGTGACCCTAATTTAAAAAAGCAATTAACAAATTATTCATTCGAAATAAACGTGTAAATAAACGAATTTATCTGATTTAATGTAATAAAAATTATATATTTTAATTAATGTATTTGTTATTTTTTTAGATATATATTTATCCATCCATCCATTATTATTATGAAAAGTTATTATGAATGTGGTTATGAACATCACTTAAGTGACTCCAATTAAAAAGAAAATATTATCAATGTATTTATTACAGGCAGATAGATAGATAGATAGATAGATAGATAGAGAGAGAGAGAGAGAGAGAGAGAGAGAGAGAGAGAGAGAGAGAGATATAGAGATAGATAGATAGAGAGATAGATAGAGACAGACAGACAGACAGACAGACGATGATAGATAGATAGATAGATAGATAGATAGATAGATAGATAGATAGATAGATAGATAGATAGATAGATAGATAGATAGATAGATAGATAGGTAGGCGTCTCTCTGGTCTCTCACAGTCTCCATTAGTCTATGTGATCAGGAAGTGAGCTCAGTTTCCTATGATCTGATTACAGCGCAGTCGATTCACTTCATCCACTGGAAACACACTTTATTATCATCCTCAGTGTATTCCCACGTCTGCCCTGTACGGCTCCACTGTGCAGCTTCTGGAATTGACATTGAATACAGATGTATTGTCATAAGGAGCCACAAGCACTCCGTTATATTAAAATTTGTGTGTGAAAAATATTTAATAAAATAAAATAATATAAGTTGTTAATAAGATAAAATGAAGGAATCAATTATCACTTCATTAATTCAGAAATAAAAAGTAATGTGATTAAATGGACATATTTAAATGTTTTAGAACTAGATATATTAAATTCAGTTCAAACTTCATGTGTGAACTTTCCATTTTATTTATTTATTTATTTTTTTGGTAAAAGCATAAAGAAAAGCAATTTAAATGTTGCATTTAAAAATATTTTTTTTTTTATATATTTAGCTATATTTATAAACCAGACTTAAATAAGCAGTATTAAAAATGTCTGAATAATATATTGTCAAATTCAAGGTTATTTATTATTGTGTTGTTATATTTAACTAGCCTTATAAAAAAATAAATAGCCAGTGTTATTTGTGACTTTTTTTTATTATTAAATAAATTTTTAGCATTAATTAAATATTTAAGTACAGCTATTTATTTGTCAGTTTTGATACAATTTTCAACTTGTCAGTTTTACTATTGACTTCATAAATTGATCATTGATTCAGCATAAAAATTCTGTTAAAAAAAAATCATATTCATAAAAAAAAATATATATTTTTAATATTACTATTTAATTCTTTTTTCAGATTTAGTTTTAGTATTGTATTCTTTAGTTTTCATGTTATTTTTTGTTAAATTTTTAGTCATTTCTTTATGCACTTTAGTCATTTTATTAGTTTTTTTTATATTGCTATTTAATTTATTTTTTATTTCTGATTTAGTTTTATTTAGTTTTATTTATTATTTATTACCAGTTCATAATTTTAGTCCTTCAACTTAAACTTATTTCAGTTTATTGCCAAGGCAAAATTTCTCATTTTAATTAAGGTTTTCAACTAATATATTTTATTCCATTTCAGCTTAATTTCAATTAACAGAAATGTTTTCAATAGTTTTAGTTTTTTGTTACAATAATTACCCTGATTAGTGACACAGAAATCACACATTTCCTCTTTTCACTCAGTTTACACATCACCGTTTTCAACTAAAAACAGAAAACTGTTTTATGCGTTCTGACCATAAATGTACACGACAGCGGTGATTTGGAAGCCTGAAAACGCAAACTTTTTTAAAACAGGATTAAAAGTGCAAGTTTTTTTAAAAACGTTACCGTTATCGTCTCCGTGTAAACTACAAAAATGTGCAAAACAGTGACATAATGCACGTGTATTACGTGTTCAGTCTATAGGCGCGTAGTGTTTATTTATCGCCACCTACTGGCCTGGCATAAATAAAACAGCGTTTTTAGTCGTTTCCGCGAAAAACCAGTTCAGATCCATTGCATTTACCGATATTTACCTACCCATTAGATGAACGTTTTTAATGACAACTTGCTCACGCAAACTTTTATAGAATCAACTTGTTCTTTTTATTCTTCCAGTGAAAAGTTTATGGTGAGACTCAACAAAAATGGTGGCCCAAAAAACCCAGAGAAGGTTGACCGCCTCTGCGCACTCTTTACGGTAGGAACGCATTTAATCAACAGCATTGTTATTGCTATGGCTAAATAATACATTAGTTCATATGAAAAAAGACGCTGAATGGCTTCTCTCACTTTCTCGCAGGACCTAAGCAACAAGGACATGAAGAGAGATCTGTACATCGTGTCCCAGGTCATCAGGACGGGTGAGTGTCCCGTCTCATTTTGTGTCTTTCCCTTTCTATCTCTTCCTCTATTTCTTTTATTTAGAGCCAAATGTTCCCAAGTTATCTCAAGGCACTGCATTTCTGCCAGCAATTGCATCTCTAGAGTAGTTACGTAAGTGTGGCTCCATTCAATTTTATAAAGGGACGAGCGGCTCGGATGCTGGAACAAGACCGTTCAACCCCCCCCAAATGAGACACAAGTTCCTGCCGCTCTCAGACAACAGTCTCAAAATGGAAATGACGCTCGGTGGCCATTTTAACCTCATTTGTGAGGATTCCGGAAACTTCCGTTGTCTTTACACATTGTCACGATGAGGAGTGGAAGTGTTTGAAATTTGTTTGAATTAGTTGAATTAGTAGAGTAGTAAATGTGATTTGATTTCTGTCCATTTCAATTCATGAATAAATTGAATGATACATTTGCATGAAAAAAAAAAAAAAAAAAAAATGAAGTCCCTGCATGGCACTGTTTTGTTAAAATATATTATTATATTGACACGTATAAAAATGATTAAACAGTCTTAAAATTAGATGTCACAACATATATAGATGTAAAATCACTGTTTATTAAAATGTATTTATTTTTAGGGCTGTCAAGCGATTATAATTTTTAATCTAATTAAATCGAGTCATTGAATCATTGGTTCACCCGATTCATTTGCTCAAAACGCGGATTCATTCAGAAATGAAACAACGCTGTGTAATTTTATTGGCAAAATTACCTAAAAAAGTCTTAAAATATTACACAATATTAATAATAATATTAATGATATTAACTATAAAATCATTTGCACTCATGCTATTCGGAAACAAAAACATCACTCGTTTGGAATGAGTGATATTCACATTATTTTTCCATAGCTAATTCATTAATTAATGCTTTAAACCGACAACCCGAATTATTATATTAGCATATAAAAAGATTATTAAAAAGCCCTTTTGAATAATTCATATGTCAAATTAAAGGTGATTTATTGTTTTGTTGTTATATTTAGCTCGATTTTTAAATATTAGTTAAATAAACAGTTGTGTGGCATTTTCCATGTTTTATATTCCATGTAAATATCACTGTTTATTAACATGTATTGTAATATTGGTGCATATAACATTATTAAATATCCATATAAATACAGTTTTTTAAAATATATTCTGAATAACAATTTAAAAATGATTTATCATTTTATTGTTATACTTAACATTAACTATAAAAAAAAATCTTGAAGAAAACATGCCATGATTATTTTAATTTAACTGTTTATTTATTTATTTTATTTTATTTTTTATGTATTTGAATCTAATTGGTAGCAATGACTGTGTGATTTACAAAAAGGTAAATTATTATTATTATTATTTTTTTTTTTTTTTTTAAAGACATTTGTAATGTAAATTGTCATTTTCTACTGGACAAGATTTGTTTAATTTATGCAGATGGTAGTATGTATATATTTCTGACAGCGATGTATAACGCACTGTGTTCAGGACGGATGCTGTTAAACGACTCGAAGAAAGGACCCCCTCACGTCCAGTACCGCCGGCCGTACGGGTGCGCAGTGCTAGCCATGAGCGACGTCCTCCAAACCATCTCTGAACTCAAAGAGGAGAAAGACTTTGTGCTCAAAGTTTACACGTAAGCCTCTTCTGTGCACTTTAGAGCCATTTATCTGCTTGATTTATCAATTAAATCAAACAGAAAGACTGGGGAACCACGTTTATTCTGAGCTACATTAAACCACGAATGAAAAATCGCTCGCTCGCCTTATTAATTCTACAGTTTTGACAAAACACTTGAGCACTGATGGATAAAAACCACTCAGGAATATATTAACTTCTCTGTTCCAAAAAGAACTGAGAATTATTGTAGCCTCCATCATTTGAGATTTGCGAAGCTGAACGTTGTAAACACAAATTCATGTAAAATTGATGGACGCTATGCAGTGTGCGGATCAGAGGAACATATTTGCTTTACGACTGACAGGAGGTTTTCTCAAACTCAAATTTGTCATGGCATTTTCTTATTGATGTAAGATTTGCATGTCAGAACAGCTCTGTTCCAAACCTTAAGATGCTGCCTACCTAGACAGCGTGTTAAGGCGTCATAGGCATGCTTATGTCGTGGAGGCTTTTTCGGAAGGTAGTCAAATTTAAGGGAAAGAAATCATCAAAGTTAGTGGACAGTTCAAGAAAAATGTCAAATTATACTTATTTTATTCACTATAGGTACACAGTAGTAATATTTTATATGAATATGTATTGTGCTATTACCATAGCAACATGCTAACATCAACTATGCTAACATAACTCTATTGGAACAAATTATGAACATTCTAATTCAGTCACTCATTAGGTTTCATTTTGGATATATTTTGAATTTAATTACATAGTTATATGTGCTGTTTGTTGTTATGATTGATAGAGTATTGTAGCATAGCAACATGCTAACATCAACTATGCTAACATAACTCTATTGGCAAAAATTGTGAATGTTCTAATTTCATGTCATTTTGGATGGAATGCGTTCATATTTTGTATTTCATTACATATTTGTATGTGCTGTTTGTTGATATGCTTGATAGATTATTGAAGCGTAGCAACATGCTAACATCAAACTATTGGAACAAATTGTGAACGTTATCGTTCAGTCACTCATTAGGTTTCATTTTAGATAGAATGCTTTTATATTTTGAATTTCATTACATATTTATGTGTGCTGTTTGTTGTTATGATTGATAGAGTATTGTAGCATAGCAACATGCTAATATCAACTATGCTAACATAACTCTTTTGGAACAAATTGTGAACATTCTAATTCAGTCACTCATAAGGTTTCATTTTGGGTAGAATGCCTTTATATTTTGTATTTCATTACATATTTATATGTGCTGTTTGTTGATATGCTTGATAGATTATTGTAGCATAGCAACATGCTAACATCAAACTCTATTGGCACAAATTGTGAACGTTATCGTTCAGTCACTCATTAGGTTTCATTTTGGATAGAATGCTTTTATATTTTGTATTTCATGACATATTTATATGTGCTGTTTGTTGTTATGATTGATAGAGTATTGTAGCATAGCAACATGCTAACATCAAACTCTATTGGCAAATATTGTGAATGTTCTATTTTCATTTCATTTTGGATAGAATGCGTTCATATTTTGTATTTCATCCAATATTTATATGCACTGTGTATTATGCTGACTAGAGTATTACACTATTAGCTTAGCTAAATGCTAATATCATAATTTATTTGAATGGTTTGTAAACTTTCTAATTCATTAAATCTTTCTAATTCCATTTCGGATAGTATGCTTTTATATTTATATTTCATGCAATATTTACTGTATATGTACTGTGTATTCTTATGCTTACTATAGTATTGCGCTATAAGCATAGCATTATGCTAACCTCACACTGGATTGGCTACATTTTTAATTACATTACAGTTAATAATGAGCAACATTAGCTGCAGCCTACATTTGCTGTTGTTTATTACAGAAAAGACACATCATCCATGGTTTTTGTCTGAAATCCTCCCCCTGTGGACGGAGACACGTGGTCGAGTCCTCTAGCTATCTCCATCACACACTTTCATTACCTCTGTGTGCAACCATGCAGAAAGACTCCTCTGTTTTATTGGCTGGGGAACTGACAGAACTGGTAAAAGAAAGAGAAATCAAGGAAGAAAAAATAAAATAAGGCCGTATCTGTGGAGAAAGATGAAAAAAAGGCAAGATTTGTTTGGATACCTCAGCAATCAAAATGACAAGCAATCATGATATATTAAGCCATCAGTGTCTGTGAAACTGTAAGAAATGCGGCAACATTGAAGTGAAGAATGTGGGATTTTTACAAGCCGTTTCTCTTGGTGCTGCGGGGACGCATTAGTTGCAGTGTTGTGATGAACCTCTGGCTGTTCTCTGTCAATAAAACATTATTCTTCCCTTCCGTGCTGGAGGAGAGAGAGGTTTTTGAATGAGATGAGATTTTAGGATTCTTTCTAGTAATTATTGTATTGTATTTAAAAAATGTGCTAATACAATGCATCACTGAATTTCTTAATTGGATTGGGTCTTTTTTTAGCGATAGATAGATAGATAGATAGATAGATAGATAGATAGATAGATAGATAGATAGATAGATAGATAGATAGATAGACAGATAGATAGATAGATAGATAGATAGATAGATAGATAGATAGATAGATAGATAGATGGACAGATAGATAGATGGATGTATGGACTGTTAGATAGACGGATGGATGGATGAACTTGAATTAACATCTGTCTATCTATCTGTCTGTCCATCCATCTGTCTATCTATCTATCTATCTATTTGTCCATCCATCCCTCTATCATATGTCTTTCCATCCATCCATCTGTAAATCTATCCATCCATCCATCCATCTATCCATCCATCCATCCGTCTATCTATCTGTCCATCCATCCGTCTATCTATCTGTCCATCCATCCCTCTATCATATGTCTGTCCATCCATCCATCTGTCTATCTATCTGTCCATCCATCCGTCTATCTGTCCATCCATCCATCCGTCTATCTATCTGTCCATCCATCCATCCATCTGTCTATCATATGTCTGTCCATCCATCCATCTGTAAATCTATCTGTCTATCCATCCGTCTATCTGTCCATCCATCCATCCCTCTATCATATGTCTGTCCATCCATCCATCTGTCCATCCATCTGTCTATCATATGTCTGTCCATCCATCCATCTGTAAATCTATCTGTCCATCCATCCATCTATCTGTCTGTCCATCCATCCCTCTATCATATGTCTGTCCATCCATCCATCTGTGAATCTATCTGTCCATCCATCCGTCTATCTGTCCAGCCATCCATCCGTCTATCTATCTGTCCATCCATCCATCCCTCTATCATATGTCTGTCCATCCATCCATCTGTCTATCATGTCTGTCCATCCATCCATCTGTAAATCTATCTGTCCATCCATCCGTCTATCTGTCCATCCATCCATCCGTCTATCTATCTGTCTGTCCATCCATCCCTCTATCATATGTCTGTCCATCCATCCATCTGTCTATCTCTCTGTCCATCCATCCATCCATCCATCTATCATATGTCTGTCCATCCATCCATCTGTGAATCTATCTGTCCATCCATCCGTCTATCTGTCCAGCCATCCATCCGTCTATCTATCTGTCCATCCATCCATCCCTCTATCATATGTCTGTCCATCCATCCATCTGTCTATCATGTCTGTCCATCCATCCATCTGTAAATCTATCTGTCCATCCATCCGTCTATCTGTCCATCCATCCATCCGTCTATCTATCTGTCTGTCCATCCATCCCTCTATCATATGTCTGTCCATCCATCCATCTGTCTATCTCTCTGTCCATCCATCCATCCATCCATCTATCATATGTCTGTCCATCCATCCATCTGTCTGTCTATCTGTCCATCCATCCATCCCTCTATCATATGTCTGTCCATCCATCCATCTTGTCTATCTATCTGTCCGTCCATCCATCCATCTGTAAATCTATCTGTCCATCCATCCGTCTATCTATCTGTCCATCCATCTGTAAATATATCTGTCCATCCATCTGTCTATCTATCTGTCTGTCTGTCCATCCATCCATCCATCCGTCTATCTGTCTGTCCATCCATCCATCCGTCTATCTATCTGTATCTAGGTGAAAAGTGAAAATCAGCACAATTTGTTACAGTACTCTATACAGAATTACAGAAAACTAAATGTTTTAGTGTGCAAGCCATAAAAACGCATGGATATGATCAACGAATGCAAGATGTAGTGACTCAGTGTTGGTTCTGCAGGGCGAGTCACAGTTCTGTCAACTGTCCTGAAACTCTCTCACACTCGCCCCGGGTCAATCCCCGGGTCAGTACTTTGGGCTTAGTGGTGAGTGAACGTCAGTATCTCTGAGGTTTAAGCAATGGGGGAAGAGAGGAAATGTTGTACATTTATGCGTGTGTGTGTGTGATGTACATACTGTATAATGAGTACATGTTATGTGCATGTGCATGTATTCGCATGTGTGTTTGTGAGGGTCTCTTCCTGGAAGTGTGTGTTCAGGCTGTGCTAGTTTCTGGAGACATCTAGTGGTTGGAACTGCTGGGAACGTAATGCTACGGCAAACCAGGCCGATCAGATTTGCATCAGATATCCCTTCATGTTCTTGAACGTAGCACTTTCCATCAAACAGCCTGTGTTGGTGTAATGCCGTTGTGACCCTGCGAGCGACGGTCCAGAATCACCCTCGACGTCCTCGGAGCCAGTCGCCGTGACAGCCAACCAGATGGACTCAGTGGGAGTTCCCACAAAGCATCTGCCCGCTGAGCCGCCAAAAAACACTAGCATTAGCATAGCACGAAAGTCCCTTTTCAGCTGCCATGGCGGGTTTAGTCACTTCTGGATCTGGCATTAATGATATCACTTCCCCTCAGGCCAGAAACTGCTGTTCTCGAACCTCCGTCAGCTAGCCCTCAGTGATTTAACTGCTACTAATGCTGGAACGTAACATATGGCTGTGTTCTGTCTCCTGAGAGCGCCACACTTCTCTACTTTTAAGCGGTAGTGTCGAGATTTGCGTCATTGTGATGGCTCTCAACACTTGGCTGTACTTGACTGCGTGTTTCTTTCACTCACCCATATCGTTCAAAGTGGCAATTGACTAATGCCGCATGCTAATGCTAATGCAGCTGTGCCAGTTGGAGTTAATTGTTTTGATTGTAGGTTATTCTACTCTCAACGTCAAAGATATCCTCCTTTTCTTTACAAAAAGACACTGGATACAACCTAAACCATCAGGGTCATTCTCAAAAATTACAGTTTTTTTTTTTTTTACTTACAAAACATAAACTACATACCAAGTTGATGGTAAATACTGCTTTTTTTTTCTTTCTTTTTTTTTTTTATTAAAAAAAAAAAACTTTTATTTTATTTTATTTTATTTTATTTTATTTTTCACCAGTGACAAATTCATAAAAAATAAGGTGATCATCTTAAAATATATACCGTACTAATGATCAGATTTAATATACAATTCTAATATAATCTTTCTAACATCCATGACAAAAAAAAAAAAAAAAATCATGGGACAAACCTTTTAAAAATATTTATGTTTATAATAATTACCTTTTAACTACCTACTATTTTATTATATTTAATTACCTATAAATACTAAATGAACAGTAAGTAAATAAATACATAAAGGTTTGTCACATTCCTGATCATATTGCGTCATTCTGGCAAATTTTTGCAATCCAAAAGATGGAGTCCCACAAAAAAAAAAAGAAGTCCCACAATGTTTTTTTCTCACTGAATATCCAGTTCTACTCAGAATAACGTCACATTAACATAAAGCGTTTACATATACTGACAAGTTACATTTGTGACTAAAGCATCTGGGAATCACCGAATACGAATGCACTGATTCCACCTGATTCATCCATACAACAACTTTTTCTTTCTTTTTTTTTTTTTTTTTTTGCTACACTGTATAATGGATTGTCCTCTGTCTTCTCTCTTTCACAGGTGTAATAATGAAAACGAGTGGTACCAGATTCATGAGAACATTATCCGCAAGTCCAGCACCAAATACACCGCCCCCAGCACTAACTACGGTAAGTGCACTTCGAAAACGGTCGTACACTTGATTTAAGTGTCATCATCACTGAAACTGAACAGTCCTTGCAAAAAAATCTGTCTATTATCCTGCTTTACTGTTGTAGTTAATGATTCGCTTATTTCGCTGAAATCACTGTAGGAACTGGCACCTAATTCTCCATAATTCTACTGTAATAAAGCACAGTGTGATTTTTAAATTCCATTTATGTTCTCAGTAGGTGCTATCAGACCTAAAAGAATAAAATGTGACAGTAGTCATTACCATTCCAGTTAACTAAAGTCACATGCAAAGCTTAAGCCAAAAGAAAATAAAATAATAACCCATACAAACGACATCTGTGAAAAGTGAAGAGTCCAAAATGATTTTGAATAACTAGACCCTAATAACCCTTAAAATGAACTTCATGAGCATTCACACCAGCGGACGATATCATTCTGTTTATAATAAGCGTACACTGCAGTTTTGTCATCTGCGGCTTAAAAATCCACATTGTTTTGCCTCAAGATAGCAATTGCGAGCCAATTTGAACATAGTGTAAATGTATCAACGATACTAACGATATGAACATGGATTTCTACTGGTACGATATGCGTCACATGACTAAACGTGTCATAGTTAATACCTCCATTTTCACATTCTACACCACAATGCAAAAACAGGGTTTTCAAATGTATGCACTTGGGAGGGTTCCATTTTCCCAAGACAAAATGGCATCTCAGTGTGGATGCAAGGCCAAAACGTAGAGAAAAAGATGCGTTTTCAAATGCATCTGGATTGGTGTGAACGTAGCCTAAGTCCTTGGGGAAGTGAGTATTGTAGAGGTGTGTCTTGAGGTATCGTTCAATGGTAATCTGTGTGTTAGCTAGCTCTAATTGAGAGTTTATACCACCATCGAGGGAGGGGAAGGCCTAGAAACATTTCTGAACCTGGATGAACAGAAACCCTTCCAATTGGGAACTGACAGGAGCCAGGCAATCAGAATGACTGATTGCAGCAGACGGGCTGGTGTGTACGATTTAATGAAGGATTGAAGGTAGCGGGGAGCCAGGTCATTAGCGGCATTGTAGACCCAAAACAATGTCTTGATTGAACTGAATTGAATTGTGGCAGTCACCGGCAGTCGGCATAGAGACTTCAAAAAAATGGTAACATAAGAGACGCAATCTCTCTGGTAGGATCTTTGAAACAAGGTGCCATTTTACTACACAAATACTAACATAATCACGAGGATAATTACAGTGGTCGTCAAAAGGAAGTCGTCTTGCATTTCCTCTGAACTCTTGTGTTTGTGTAGGTCTAATCATCTCACTGCAGCTGTTGAGGGGAGAGATGGAGCAGGTGCGCAGGGAAAACCCCATGATCTTCAACCGTGGCGTGGCCATCACACGCAAACTGGGCTTCCCCGATGTCATCATGCCAGGTAAGGCTCATGGTTGCAGTTCAAGATTTGTTCAGGAATGAATGAATCCAATAGATATGCCAAAGATTTGTATTTAGTTAAAGTAGATGGTTGCGACATGTTAGAATAAGAAAACATAACCTGAGTGAGTACAATGATAGTTATATATACTGTATAGGTTAATATTTTAGGCATGCTCATTTTCCCATATTTTGTGCATATTTACCATTTATTAGTTATTGGCCATAGCATGAAACCAGCCAGAGTTTCAATATCATCCCTCTTTTCAATTGAAATAATTGAGTTAACTCAATGCTAGTGTCACGGGTGGTTGCAGGTAAACAGATTTACTCAAGTTTAATATCAAAAATCCACAAGGTAAACAGAAGGTAGCACAGTAAATGTGAACGTGACCGGACGGAGAATGAACGTACAACTTAAATAGGAACTCAAAACAAGATGATTAATAAAACACAGCTGAACCAAACAAACTCATGTTGATGGTGACCATGGTAACATGTTGGTGGGAAAGTCAAAGGAACGCATGAGAATGAATGAAAACAAAGTAAAAGTCCATGATAACTTAGACAAACTGAACATAACTGGTGACAGCTAGGGTGTTGTTGGTCGTTGTTATCGGGGAAAGTCCAAAGTCGTTGTCCATTGTCAAAATTTTGCGGTCCATTTTCAATTGTCAATAGTATAGCGATTTATGAAGCACAGCTCACACAGAAGTCACTTTCAAACCCTCAGCTTTCTGTTGGTAAACGTGGCGATTCCAACTACTTGTTGCGATCCCTATTGAAATGACTGGATTTTGTCTTTGAAAATTTGGCGAGCAATGGGTAAATGCTACTGTTCTGTTGTGTCAAAGAGTGTTCACTAAGAGTTTTTTCAGCCCTAAACTCAATTTTCACTGTTTTCTCTGTACACTTCTTGCTTTTTCACGACCTAGGAACATCATAAAACCACCCTCATGTGTCTATCTGCAACGCTTTTCCTGTGGAGGTCAAAGCAATGCATAAGCCTTGAAGCGAGTCCTGTGAAACGGCCTTTAGCAAGACCAATAATCGCACGTAACATCACATAATCGGCCTCATTGGCTTTTAACTGCGTAGAATCAAGCTTATATAAATGTATATGACCCACATTTTGACAGACTGCGCCAGGCTCCGAGCCTCAGAGGG
Organism: Abramis brama; assembly: GCF_963993115.1. Lineage (NCBI taxonomy): Eukaryota > Metazoa > Chordata > Actinopteri > Cypriniformes > Leuciscidae > Abramis > Abramis brama. Next base: position 10,556,377 of record NC_139968.1, on the reverse strand, counting down.
CCTGTAAAACCAGCTGGACTCTTGCCACGTCAAAGTTGAGTTAAGAAATCCCTTCCCTGTGATTCAGAAGGAGCCTTGGGGCTTCTCTAAGTTGGTCTCTTAATAAAATCGTGTCAGTGTGTGTTCTTTAAAAATCCAGTGGAGCTCTGGCTGAATTCCCCAACAGTCAAAATCTTGTAACCATGTCCAATATATCTCTTCTCTTTGTCCATAACTTCGCACATCAGTCTTGTCCTCCCTGATGTCCTTCACTGGTAGGTGGATTGATGGGTCCTCCATCTTCTTTTGTAGAGCCCTCTCATTTGTCTCTGAGTTAATGTTTCCTCCTTCTTCTGAAGAGCCCAATGATTGGTTTATCATCCACGAATCGATCAACCTGAGGTAGTTCAATTATAATCACCGACAAGGCTGTGCTCTTTAAATTCAGCATTTTGAAAAGCCAATAAGTCGATAGGCCTCTGAGAGCCTTGGTTCCTTGGGTTTCTGAGCTACGTATTGTTTCTGGGGGAAAAAAAGGCTTAGATGCTATTGAACCACAATGTCTGGGAAAAACCCATGTAATCGTATTTCAGATTGCTGCATTGACTTTATTCCTTTAAAAGTTCAAACTTGGCAGGTTTCTAAAAATGGTCCCAGCATTGGGATCCGTTGAGTTAAAAAAACAATGTCTGTCTGTCAAACGGTATTAAGTCTTGGAGGCAGCAATTAGAGGGAATATTGAAGTGTTATCATTATGAAATATTAATGACACTTGAGGTGTGCAAGCTTTGAAAGTGATTCATTCTCATGACATTTTCTATAAGCCGGAGATGAGTTTGTTCAACAAAACCTCTCCAGAATTATTTATACATTCCTTTTCATTGCGAGATGTGATGGGTTGGATTGCATCGTCCATTTTATTTTCGTTTTAGCCATAAAAAGGTCAGTTTTCCTGATGTTCCCGTAGTCATGTGTTTTGTCGTCCTCTTAATATACATAAAACAGAATGTGAGCACATGCAAATACCTAGCATCTGCTTTCCCTTTTCTACACGCTAGCTACTGCTGTCAGGCCATTTTTCCCTCTTTCCAGCTGGGAATGCACCAGGATTGTTCCTTTTTGGAAGGAATTTGTGCCTGAATAGAGAGCTTTATGTGGATTTTATTCAGCAAAATAGCTCTGAAGCAGTGGAGAGATGTGTCTAACGCCGTAGCCGTAACCCATTACAGAGACTGTCTATAAAGGAACGCAATCCAGCGAAATACCAGTGCTCACAGGGAGTCAGCCTGCTCTGCCGGATAACATTTTTATCGGGGTGTGAAACTGTAGGATTCTGTCAAACACACAAAGCTTTATTTAGGCTTTTACAGGATGTTGTCTATCCAATCCACTGTTTCTAAATGCAGCTGAGGCCATATTTGCTTTCTTTTCTATATTTGTGTCTTGTTAGATTCACTAACACTAGTATTTGTGTTGTGGGACATTGAATATTAGGAATTGACGATACCCCAGGTGATTTTCTTTTTGATCTGATGCCAAATACCATCAAGTCCAATGTTGTCAATATGAATACCAATACCAATACTGGTTTTATTTATTTATTTAGTGCAATTTTAAAAGATATTTAGTGATTATAACCCTTATCATTGTTTGCAAGTTTCACAATCATTTAATTTTAAACATTACAAATTAAGTAGTTATGAGGATCATTTACTAACAAAGATTACAGAACTTAATCAAAACTTTTCATTTCTAATGACTTCCGAGAATGTTCAAAGATCGAAAAGAAAGTTTCAATCCTATACAACTATTTGCTAATAGTTTTTCTTTTTTACTTCAATATATTTATTGCTTATATGTACTTGCTTACTAATCAGTATATTCTATACTCTTGATACAGCATTGAACGTATAGATACCTCAAAATCAGTATAATCAGTAGAAGACCATTCTACCCACGACTACATTAAAATTGTATCTAAAATAAAATATTCTACAAAAAACTAGCTACAAAAACAGGCCAATTTCACAAATATTTGCACTAAAAAAAATTGTCAAATGTAATTTCTAGACACTTATTGTGTAATAAAACAAAGAACAGTGAAATTAAAACTAAATGTAATTCTTGTACAGGTCAATACAAAAACAAAAACTGATCAAATTGATTTGCTGTATTAATACATGTTTCCGGTCTTATTATGCATGATTTAACAGTGCACGTTATTCCAAATGAAATTTAAATATGATTATAAATCGTAAAAGTGAACAATACAGTTATATCTTTTTTAACATGCTTTTTCTTTCATTTCCCAACCTGTATTACACACACACTATTTATTCATTATATCACATTATATTTATCACATCAAGTGTTGTAACAGTAGATCTTTGTTATATTCTGCATATAAAATTGACAAATTGAATTTGATCTAAAGTCCACGGCTGCTCCTCGTTGCTCAGAATGAACGAGTTTTGCGAGTAAAAGTCCAGAAAACTTTTTCATTATGCACATTACACTCAAAATAGAGCAATAATTGTATTGCTTAAGGTGCTTTATATCATTCTCCTTGACTATATCACCCCTTAGTAAAGATATATGGTGCATCAGAGCAAATTGAAGCTTTTCTTTAAGGTATATGCCGAAATATACATCTCCACACTCATAACTGTCTGCATGTTTGCTGCAGGGTGGGTGTCAGCGGGAGGGATTGTTTCTAGGAGCTCTCAGAAGAGGCACACATTCTCTTTTATTGCATCAGCTGTAATTGGAAGAAATCAAATTAAACCCACAACTTCTTTCACTAACAGCTAAAACTTTCTCCCCCCTGAGTAGACGGGTAAGAGCCAAGCACAATTCCAGAGAGAGTCTATGTTTATTTTGAGTATTATGATTCAGATGCGTGCCGCTCTGCAGAGAGAACGTGGGCTGCTGTGTCATGGATTGAATGAGGTTGATAATGAAAGAATCATCTGAAAGCCAAGGTCACATGTGGAACGACAGTGTAAAAGACAGGTTGAACTCAAGTTTGATTATATCTTCTTGCCAGTTTTGCTCCTACAGTTTAGCTGGACAAACGATTTGACCTTTATGTAGCAATAGCTTTTATTACAGTCTGTAAAAAGGGTTTAACAGCGAAGCTAAATTAAGTGTGCTGGGTCCATCCGAGATTACATTTTCTTTTAAGCTTGAACAAAAAACACATAGATATAGAAACTATTTACAGTTTTTTTATGTTATAGTGGACTGATGCATGTTGTTTCTTACCCAATATCTGCAAGCATGATCAACAATGGTTTGTAAAAAGTGCCTTTTACAATTCAAACACAAAACATTACTAAAGAAGAAAAAAAATCATTATGCATCTCTTACAATTTCTTGAAAATTTATCATCAGATTTTGTTAATGATGTCTGAACTTTTCTGAACCCCATGTGGCGACACATGAGTGTTGACTTTTTCTTCTGATAATTCACTAGAACAAAAATACAAGTAAAATTAAAGCTGCAAGCAGCATTTATCGGGGTTCAAGCAGTTAAGGCCTTTAAGCACAAAAGCATCAAAAGTTATCAAGTTTTATTTAGCAAGCATTTAACCACTGACATAATAGATGGAAAATACCATTTAGAGCCAATACAGGCAATTTACCATATAGGAAATATATGGTTTTAAAGCTTTTTAACAGTTATAGCGCCACCTATTGTCCAATCTCCATAAAATTTTGCATGCTTGTTAATGATGTTATGTCACAATACAGAGAATTGTCCTAGACTGGTCTGGTTCCGATCGGGCGAAAAACCAAAATTCGACATTTTTGCATTTCAAGCTTGAACCCCTAATAAGAATGAAAGCTTTTTGCCAGTTATAGCGCCACCTATGGTCCGATCTGCATGAAACTCTGCATGCTTCTTCACCATGTTATGACACATATGCTCATAACTTTTTGTGAAGTTCTGAGTTTTCCTGTAGGATTTATAGGCTTTTGAGTGTATTTTGCCACGCCCCTTTTCTAAATGACACTGTTACAGCCACCCAAATGCAAAAGTTCAACTTTTTTTTGATAATTATTGATCTAGAGAGTCCAGAGAATTGTCCTAGACTGGTCTAGTTCCGATCGGGCAAAAAAAACAGGAACTAGTTCGCAAAAGTAGGTTTTGGACAAAATTTGACATAGCGGAAAATTTTTCTGCTGAACACAAAAGAAGATATTTTGAAGAATATGGGTAACCAAACAGTTGTAGGACTATTGACTTCCATAGTATGGGGGGAAAAAATCCTATGGTGCCCCACAACTGTTTGGTTTCAAACATTCTTCAAAATATCTCCCTTTGTTTTCAGCAGAAGAAATAAATGTATACAGGTTCTGAACAACTTGAGGGTGAGTAAATGATGACAGAATTTTCGTTTTTGGGTGAACTATTCCTTTACCTTGTTGCTTATTAGCTTGCATATTACTATGCATCTCTAACAATTTCTTGAAAATATATCATCAGATTTTATGTCTAGGGTGTCTTTACTTTTTTGAACCCCAAGTGGCAACACATGTTTGTTGAGGTTTTCTCGCACTAATTCACCAAAACGAAAATATGGTTTCACCAAGCAGCAAAAAAAATCATATTACCTAACAAGGTTGGTTTTGTTGGTCTTTAGGTGACATACGCAACGACCTCTACCTCACGCTGGAGAGAGGAGACTTCGAGAGAGGAGGCAAGAGCGTTCAGAAGAACATTGAGGTCACCATGTATGTGCTCTATGCTGACGGCGAAATCCTCAAAGTAAGTCATGTGGACTTTAATAAAGGAATAGTTTGCCGATAATGAAAGATCTGTCATCATTTACTCACCCTCATGTAATCCCAATCCATAAAAGGAGACATTTTAAGGAATTGTGTTGGTTGCTCTTTTACACGAAATTGCACCATGATTATTGAAAAAAAAAAAAAATCTCATTCTGTATTCCACCGTTCCACAGTTGGAACGACATGAGGGAGTAATTAATGACGGAATTCAAATTTCTGGGCAAATGATCCCTTTTGAAGAAGTGATCTGTAGCTCATGTGGTGAATCATTTAGTCCAAACAAATTTGAAGTCAGTTTGAAAGGAGTAAATGAGTTTGTTATTTTCTGATGTATTTTACATAAGCCCATCATACATTTTTTGTGTCGCACTCTTTGATGCACACTATAAAGCCACATAAAAGCAAACTGTTTCCATTTCTTCTATCTTTTATTAGGAGTGCATTAGTCTGGGCTCAGGAGAACACAGCATCAGTGAGTACCGCTCTTTCGTCCTCTACCACAACAACAGTCCACGCTGGAGCGAGGTCATCAAACTGCCGATCCCCATTGACCGATTCCGGGGGTCCCATCTGCGCTTTGAGTTTAGACACTGTTCAAGTAAGGATTTATACTCTACCAGTATAATTTTGCACACATTTGACTTATTTTTCTCTTGACATCTAAAGGCGTATGCTCAAATGATTCAAATTAATCAACTAATACCAATTTAAATTGTGCCTAAGTATGAACTTCTTACCAAAACTAACGTTTTTTTAAAGTTATTTTTGAAAGGGATGAGATATATTGTTAGTCATTATTCAACATGTTGTTTAAATGCTGCATGCAACACTCAACATGTTGAAAATTCAAGTTTTTTTTATAATGAATTTTACACTTAAAACTTAAGAATGTTAGACAATATTGCCATTTTATTGTTTCCACAGCAAAGGACAAAGGAGAAAAGAAGCTTTTTGGCTTTGCGTTCACTCCTCTCATGAGAGAAGACGGCACCACACTGTCAGATGAGAGCCATGAGCTTTACGTCTACAAGGTGAGGACAGTCTCCACCTTTACTTTAAACACATTGTGTATTTGTCATAAATGCTAAAAAAAAAAAAAAAAAAAAAAATGAATGCAGTGTCAAGATCTATGGGATACTTTAAAATGACTGTTTAAAAATGTTGTTAAACATAATATTAAAAGAATATATTAATATGTAATATTAAGGCATTAATTAATTAAGCTGATTAAAAGTTAAGTCATATGTAATCAATAGCAATCAGACAAGTTAAAGTCACACAATCAATAACACATTTGTTGTGTGTTTTTGTCATTTTTATTACTTTTTGACTTTTTTAATGTCTATGTTGTTTTGTTTTTTTATGGGTTCAATACATAAAATGTAAGCTTTTGCTATTTTAGTACATCAAGTTAAACTAAACAAAAATGAGAAATGTTGCCTTTGCAACTAGCTGAAATAAAAGCGTACTTCTATTTTATATGATTTCAGTTAACATTTAGGTTGCACTTTATTTCTATAGTCCACTTTAGACATTCTACTAACTACAAGTAACTTTGCAACTGCATGTCAACTAACTCTCATTAGAGCATTAGTAGACTAGCAGGGTTAGGGTTAGTAGAATAAGTTGACGTACTTGCAAAGTTACTTATAGTCAGTAGAATGTCTGTTGAGGAGCATCAAAATAAGGTTTTAGCAGATATTAAGCAGACAGTCTACTAATACTATATTGAGAGCTAGTTGACATGTAGTTGCAAAGTTAGTGGACTTGAATTAAAGTATTATCAACGTTTATTTTCTTTTAAGTAAAGAAAATAGTTTTTTACACTTTTAGTTACAATAACCCTGGTACAGAAAGGGCATGGCGTGTTAATATGATGTCTAACTTTTAAAACTCTTTTCTGTATCTGAATCAGTGTGATGAAAACACCACCTTCAGTAACCACGCGCTGTACCTGGGGTTGCCCTGTTGTAAAGACGACTTCAACGGCTGCCCGAACATCCCGTCCAGCCTCATCTTCCAGCGCAGCACTAAAGAGACCCTCTGGATATCCACTCAACTCTCTTCCACCAAACTAACACAGAATGGTAACTTACTAACACTAATTCTTCAGTTGTCGCGTCTATTTCTCAGAGGAATAACACTTTATTAATGTGTTTTGAAGTTGATCTACTAGCTTTGTTGAAGTGGAAAGCACATCCAGACCGTGTGATGGACATTTTGGGGCGATTGCGCCACGTCTGCGGGGAAGAAATAGTCAAAGTGAGAGCTCCGTCTCAATAATTAATAATAATAATAAAAAAGGGACAGATTTGAATGTCTTGCATAATGCATTTACACCCACATTTTCTGTTTCTCTTCTCCAGTTTCTTCAAGACATCCTCGACACACTGTTCTCCATTCTGGATGACAACACAGACAAATACGGACCCCTTGTGTTTCAGTCGCTGGTTAGAACGCTTAAATAAATGACATTTTTAGGACTGCGCCACAGCTTGCCTAACGTTAATAATTCACAGCTGTAATAACGTGTCCGATTTCCATTCCATCAAAAACGCTCAGACCCCCGTTTACTGTACAAACGTGTATTTGTGTAAAATGCATACGATTCATCTCTTTCAGGAGTGCCCATGCTATGTGTGTGTGTGTCTGTTATGAAAAATGGAAGATTTCAGCTGGCACGGATCCAGGCATTATTAGGCCTTCACAGCTGTTTGATAGTGGCGTCTCCAGAGACCCTTTAGCTTCTTGTACTCCTGTAAAAAGAGTCAAGATGTTCTAGCCTCTCTTGGCCTGAATACATCTGTCATGTTTCTTCGTGGAGAATAGAGAACCTATGCAAGCTGCATTCTTTTTGCATTGATATTCATTTTGCAATATGCTATCGTGGTCTTTAGCTTCTCTAGTTTGGGATTTCTGTGCGAATTTAAACCATGACACATTTCTGTCCAGGTGTTCATCATCAATCTGCTCCGGGACAGTAAGTTTTATCACTTCCGGCCTGTGATGGACACCTACATCCAGAAGCATTTTGCAGGAGCACTGGCTTACAAGTGAGCTCATCAATTTCAGCTGGATATTTATGTTTAGATATAGTTTAAGCAAACTTATCTTAGTAATGGATAAGTATAAATGGGATTTCACATTTTCTGAATATAGTATAATTAGGTGTTTAATTTCAAATGCAGAGAGTTGATTCGATGTCTGAAGTGGTATATGGATCGGTCAGCAGAAGTTGTACGACAAGATCACATCCAGGAAGCCATGAGGGTAAGACCTCTAAGTGTGCTGTATAACCAAATAAACAGAAGGCAAGAGAACAAAATCCATGTAAAATCAAATGGTGGCTTCTGTCAAATAAGCAGTGATTCAGGAACTGAATAAATCAATTATAAGTAATTGTAGGGCATTCCTCAAAGGACCTTTACAAATAACTAGCTCAAGCAAATTGTATTGAGATTTCTTATTCACTCCCTGTATGGTTTTGTTGAGATCTAATGTCTTCGCTGGTTTGATTGGTGATTCATTTTGGTACTGACAGTACCTCATATTTAAATGTCAAGCACTGTAAAAGTACAGAGAAATTATACTTAATTAAAGTGTGGCTGCTGCGTCAAATATTTCAAAAGTGTCTAGCCGGAAACATACTTGAGAGAAAGAAGTTTCCACTTTTATTGTGCATTCAAGTATTTAGAAGTAAAAACCTTTTTTCTTAGCTTTTTAAAACTGGCTGATGAAAGACAATGAAAGAATTCTAAAGTAATTTTGATGCACAAAGTGTGAAAAGCAGCCCATTTAATCACAGTTTCAATGTTGTGTTTGAAAAAAAAGAAGAAAAAAAGACAATTTTATCTTCAACAATGGTTATTATATTTAAAAGAGCCAAAAACTGCTCTGTACAAATTATATTGTAAGGAGTAAACAGTTTTTTTTATGGAAATGTGAAGTACAAGTTAGTTTCATCAGCTTTAGTACAAATTCCCCAAATACCAATTACTTACCAAGTACTTCCCACCCATGACGTAAAAAATGTTCAGTCATTTTTATTTTTTTTTCATTTTCTTTATTTGTCTTCAAGGTAAAAGCAAACTAATTGTCCCTATTTATTGTAATTGGAATGTTTTAAAGACATTTTATATCATAAACATGGAGCTCAGACACTTTAGCTTGTACACATTAACTGTAAATCTTCCTTCAGGCTCTAGAGTATCTGTTTAAATTCATCGTCCAGTCACGGATCCTCTACTCCCGGGCCACCTGTGGGATGGAGGAGGACCAATTTAGGGCCAGCATCCAGGAGCTTTTCCAATCCATCCGTTTCGTCCTCAGTCTGGACAGCCGCAGCTCTGAGACGCTAATTTTCACCCAGGTCAGATATAAACAAAAGAACCATTTTACATTTCATGAAATCTGGTGGATAAGTTTCAAAAAATAAAAAGCTTGAAATTAAAGGAAGTGGGATGTAACAGGTGAATGTTTATGTTATTATGCTCTTTTTCATATTAAATTACTTTATTCATTTATATCTCACTTCTGTTTAATTAAAGAATTAAGTATTGAAAGCAAACAAGAACAAAGTGGTCTAATGTGTTTGAAAAGGAAAGGTTTAGTTGTAATGAGTTGCTGATCTCCAAAGCCATGGTTGTTGACCCAAGATCAAAGCTGCTTTCTTGAGGTTCATGTTTGTTTAGTCTTCTATCAGAATGATGCATCCGTCTATCTCTGCCCTAAACAAGTTGTACGTCTAAGCTGTTTTGACAGCCCCATCTCATGGATATCCTGTGAAATCAGTTCTCATGTAGAGCGAGTTGCGATCAGACAAAACAAGGTTTTCCTTGAAGGCTGCAGGAGTAGATATCTGCTCGCTACAGATTGCTTGATCGCTGAAGTAGATGTGAAATGTTCTGAAGAATCAGATTTGAAGAATACAAGACAAGAGGACTTAAGATGAAGATCAGGAGACGCCAACACTGATGCCACCAAACAAGTTTTTGAGAAACTGTGCTATCTTTAGCCACTATTTTTAAATTTTCTGAAGATGGTGTGAAAGGTACTTGCCGCTATGATGCTTGGATGTTTTGGGTGGTTGCCAGACATTGCTACTCTATGTGTTTGCTGAAGTATTCTAAGGGTTTTTTGCCCATTGATAGTTATGAGGGTGTTTTAGATTGATTCTGAAAGCATTTCTAGGTGGATGCTCAGTTGGGTGCGCACTGGCCCAAGTCAAACCCTCCTCCAAGTTACTGTGATATTCTGATCCCTAGATACTGTATGTTTGATTGTTCTCCAGGTAATAGTTACCTTCAGTAAGGCTCGTGACTTGAGGTATCATCATTAGAGTTCCTTAGGACAAACAGTGTGGGACAGTTTATGTGCCAAAGTTTAATACACAGGGTTGGGGTTTGAAGACTGATGGACTTTGTAATAAGTCTCATTAGTTTAGTTATTGGTAGTGTTTGTACAGCAAAAAGTGAGATATCTTTCTGCAGATTATGTACAAGGTCAATTTTTATTAGGTAATGAAACCTAATAAACCTTCCACATGACTTCTTCTGTCACCACCATAATTTATCGTCCATGCCTCCATCAATGCATCATTTAATTCTGGATTCAGCAGGAACCGAATAATAAAATATGTGGCTGTACTTTGATTATCAGTGTCTGGACACAATACAGTCCATCCTACCAACAATGCTTGCACAAATGCTTTGATGAAGATTTAGTCTTTTTTGTTGACAATGTTTTTCCTGAATTGTCCCATATTGTACCTGTGTGGACTTTTCCCATCCCTGCCCTGTATCCTGACCCAATCCTGCCCAACTTCACTGTACCCTCCTAGGGTCCCCAACCAACTACAGGACAAGCCACTGCCAACCAGGGCAACTGCTTGCAGCCGTTGAGCTGTAATGCCCCACGGCCCTCTCCGCTGTCTGTAAGTAGATGCAGCTTGTTGAATTGCCCCACAGTAATGGAACGGACCCAACCCAACCCAACCTAATACCTAAAACATCTACTGTCACATGCAACCATTCAGTACCTTTTCAGAACACCAGACCCCAACATGATCCAACAACCCAAACACACTGACAGCAACACCAACAAATGCCTCCCAATGCTTCCAATGCATTTTCCGCTGGGTTCTTTGGTGTGTTTCTTGGTTTTGATTGCTGTGCTTGACACCAAGTCTTCCTGTGCACAAAGTTGAGACCTTCCAAACACCCTCATTATTCACCTTTCCTCTTCAGTGGCATTGAACCAGGGACCAGCGATCACCTTGCCTGCAATGGATCGTACCATGGGGGTGTTGAGCAAAGTGGGGAAGGGAAGTCCTCAAAAGCAAGAGATGTAGATGTTTATGAAGTGGTAGCTTTGAATAAAGGAATAGCTAAGGTCTCAATTATGAACCACAATGCCAATCTAGTTAATATATTTTTGGCTGTGATTATATAGCAGTCTTCAACCCACTGTCCTGCAAAGTTTTGTTCCAACCTAGTTCAGCCCTGCCTGCAATTTTCAAGTGACCTTGAAGACCTTGAATGGTTGGTTCATGTGTGTTTGATTAGAGTTGGAGCTAAACTCTCCTGGACATTGGGTCTCTAGGAGGTTTGGAGGCTTCTGATGGTTTGGCTTCTTCCTCTCGAAAATTAAAAAAAAAAATCTACCAATCTACCAAGTAAGCATGAGGTCTTGACAAAGCCTCACTGTTACTTAATCTCTTGCTGTGTAGGTGATGTCCATCCCATCTTTGGCCAACTGTCCCTTCACATCTTGAGCTTTCTAATAGGGAACACATACCATGACCAAAATGCAAAAAATGCTTTCTTTCTCTTGTCCCTTCCCATTTTTTCAGGCTGCCCTGCTCAACTCTTTCCCTGCCATTTTTGATGAGCTCCTTCAGATGTTCACAGTACAGGAAGTGGCAGAGTTTGTGAGGGGAACTCTGGGTAGCATGCCTAGTACAGTCCACATCGGTCAGTCCATGGATGTGGTCAAGCTTCAATCCATTGCTCGAACTGTGGATAGTAGGCTTTTCTCCTTCCCAGGTATTTCTTAAAGAAATGTGCTACATTTTACCTTTACGGGTACAACTGGATCAGTACACTTAATAGGACATCTTTGTACCTTGTTTACCCCTAAAAAGGTTCATAGTAGTCCTACTCTAAGGGACTAATGGCTCGTTTCCACTGAGCAGTACAGTACGGTACGGTACAGTACGGTACGGTTCGGGTCTGTTAACCATGATCTGGCTAGCGTTTCCACTGCCAACAGTACCCTTACTTGATAGGCGTGGTGTTTCGATCGACGTAATTTTCGCGCGAAGAAGAACATAGTAAACTACAATGGATGACATACAGCAGATCTTGTTCTTGCTCCTCGACATGTTTGTCACAAGAAGACAAGCGCCGACATTAGGCTTTTCTCAATATTAAGTACGCAAAGTTTGTACTTGCCATGTGCGACTCACTCCTACATGCACATGGTACAGCGCGTTCTTAAAAGCGTCACTCAGCTCGCTCTGCTACTCCGGTTATCTCTGTTACTCTGTATGTACAAATTTAAGCAACAATAAAACGAAATATGTTATAAAACACTACTCTGCCTCTTTTCGTTTTCATTTAAATAAATTAAACATTATAGGGACACAAATGTGGTTCATGCGCAACGCATATTGATTATTCACTGCACGTTATACGTTATTCTATTTATAACAAAACGATTTAAAACACAACCCTAACGTTACCTCTTTTCGTTTAAATAATAAAAAAAATTACACATTACAGGCAATATATGCATTTGTACAAATGTTGCAATAAACATCAGTGATAATCTTGTAATAAGAAAATGACAAGAAACCATATTTCTTTTTGTAAAATTTCAGTTTTATCAATAATAGCCAATATAAAAGTTTAAGTAAAAGGTACAAGAAGCTATACAATAAGAAATAAAGCAAACAATTCAGTCAAATGTCCAAATGCTGCGCTAGTCTAACATTACAACAGTAAAGTTAAATACAAATAGCCTATAATATGAAACTAAACTTAGCCCTCAGTCAAAACGATTGACAGGGAACGAATTATATATTCACGAGACCAAAGATCGCCCGTTAGGTCTGCACAAGACGAATTATATCTCATGTTTAACCACTACCGTCGGAGTCATCGGCGAACGTCAGAAGAACTAACTTAGCCGAGGAAAGGCTCATCCAGCCGGGAAACATGAGCGCCGAGCGCCCGCTGATCGCATGGATCTCACAACCGGGGAAAAACAAATCATCTTTATAAATAAACCACAGATTAGAGCTTTAAACAACTACATTCTCGCCTGAAAAACTCTTAAAATTACATTTCGTGACACAGTAACAGTATATTATATTAAACTGTATATAAAAAAATGGCGCTTCTTATGTTGTCATTCCCCTCGTAGCACGCGCAAGTGACGATTCTCTGTCAACCAATCAACGTCCTGCAGTGAGTCTAGCTCCACCTTTTAGTACCGTACCACTGTGCTAGGTACCCCAACGGAAGGGTACCCAAAAAGTGGTACGGTACGGTTCGGCTTTTTGGTACCATTCTCAACTTTTGGCAGTGGAAACGCAAATAAAAGGGTACCGACCCGTACCGTACCGTACCGTACCGCTCGGTGGAAACGCGCCATAATATGTTCCTTTTAGGGGTTGATAAGATGCAAAGTTGTCCCTTTAAGGGTACTGCCCCAAGCAGTTCATAATTTTTTGTATGTAATGTTAATGTCTGAAATCTTAATCAGGTGTATTGCTTTAATAACCTCCCTGTCTCTTTATATAGAATCAAGGAGAATTCTCCTTCCTGTTGTTCTCCATCACATTCATCTGCATCTCCGGCAACAGAAGGAGCTTCTGATCTGCTCAGGAATCCTGAGCAGCATTTTCTCCATTATTAAGAGCAGCTCATTGGTACTCACGCTTCAGTCAATGAACACGTTGAACATCCCGTTGGTGACTTTGGTCAAGGAGACAATGTTTCTCTTTTCCTGTTTGCAGGAGAGCTCTGTGCAAGAGGAGGTAGAGATGATGGTGGAGAGTTTGTTGGATGTGTTGTTGCAGACGCTTTTGGCCATCATGAGTAAATCTCAGTCTCAGGAGGCGGTAAGAGGGCAGCGCTGTCCACAGTGCACGGCTGAGATCACTGTTAGTAACTAACAAATCTGATATTATACTTCTTTCCTCCCCTCCATCCTTTCATCTCTATTCTCCTCCACCTGCTTGGCAGCATACTTACTGAGATCTTTACTTCATCTTCTGTTTCTTTCCCAGTATCTTTATGGAACTCTCCTTTTTTTGCCTATATTGTGCAACAGTCAAGTTCTGAAAGCAAAATCTCATACATTTTCTTCATAGAGAGATTCATTTCAACAATAACATCAAACCTTTGAAAACAGTCGTACATTCATCTCTGACATTAGTCATACCAAATTAATGTTTTAAAATGACAGATCTTATATTATATTAGGGATGTCAACGTTAAAATCCTTAACGCTTTAAAATGATTTAACACAAATAACGCAAATTAATGAAGCAATCAAAATTGCATCATTAATGTAATTTATGTCACGCAGTTAGATAATCTTGGAAGTCGGGAGTTTATCAAACCAGGCTTATTTCATCAGAGATGTCAGAGAGAACAGTGACTCATGGTCAGTTTTCAGTGAATTATTCATTCCAGTGTGTGTTTAGTTTTAAAATGGGAGCTCTGTCATATTCTGAGATTATTTCAGAAAGAGCGTGAGCCCTCAAAACATCCAACCGCTGTATGACAAGATTATACGCAAACGGTGTCTCGCAAGTAAAGTTTTGATGAATGTGAATTGTAATCAAGGTAAAGACGATTGCAGTGATGTACAGGAGTCGTACAGTAAGCACGCTTGGGTCCGTTATTGTTGATACGCAAACAAACCAAGTATGTGTGCTCTCGACGCACTGATCACACATTGTATTAATGCACTGACACATTTCAGTTTCAACACACTTTCAGGGAAAGGTTTTATCTGTCATGTGTATGTTGCTGTGTTTAGTAATTCTGAATGGATCCGTGTACTGTAGTAGGCGTATAATGCAGTCAGGCTAAGGCGGTTGTTTTAGTGTTTTGTTGTTGTTTTTTTGTTTCGTTTTTGGCATCTCCATATGGTCCTGTTCAGTCGCAATCTTCAATCGCAACAGGCTCTAAATAGCTGCTCTAAACGAGCTCTTTGCTGTTAGACTGTACACATACTGTACACTGAATTCTGAAAAGTTTTGTTCTGTAATGTTTTTTTCTTTTCTTTTTTTTCGTGTGTGCATACATTTATGAATTATATGGACTCCTTATTTCATTTGGTTATTTGGTGTCATTCTGGAGTCTCCAAGTGTCCTTTTTTTGTTTAGAAACCTAAATTTACCTTGAAAAAAAATTTGCAGAAAATACAGTTTTGTGAGAATCATCCTTCAATCTGATAGTTTACTTTTATGGATAGTTTACTTTTCAAATGATGACAAAATTAACACATTAAACAAAATAAATGATGTACGCTTAATTTCACGATAAGTATGCGACTAATCACGATTAAAAATATTAATCTATTGACAGCCCTAAATATATATATATATGATAATGATATAATTTTAATATTTTACATTTAACTTAAATATAAACTCTTTATATGCTCTCTCTCTCTCTCTCTCTCTCTCTCTCTCTCTCTCTCTCTCTCTCTCACATTTATGGCTATGTGTTTATTACGTCTCACACTCACTCACTGACTCACACATGTCTTCATTCAGTTGAGTTTTATGAAAACTGCCCAAAAATGTCCAGGTCATATTTCTATAACAAAATGTTGCATAGAGATAACGACGCATGTGTTTAGCATTTTGTGGGGTGGGGTGGTGGGGGGTGATTTCTTTCTGTAAAATACACAGGCAAAATGACTTTTGATCTTGGTATGAAGTATGACCCTGACAGGTTTCACGAGACTCATCCATGAATGTTTGTCTTGCGTCTCTTATGTTTAGTCTGTTGTAACACTTACTGGGAAAACTAAGATCAACAGTAAACTACTAGAACACAAACAATCTCTGATCTATACTATGATGAATGGGTTTGCATCCTTTGATTTACACTTGCTCGCTTTTAATGTTTAATTGTTAATGTATTCATCATATATTGCTTATAAACAGAGCCCAGCAGAAAACAATATCATGTCTCTATCTATATGTAGTTAAAAGAAAGCATGGTCTAATAAGGCGGGAGAATAAACTGTGCCCTTTGAAAGCATCACATATTTGCAAATATTGTCCGATTGATCATTGTTTGATGCACTACTTTTCCGTCAGGTAAGTTTGTGTTGAGGTTTTTGAGACTGTCACATTCTACGAAGAGCGTCAGTTACATGGACTTTACAGGCATGGTTGCCCAGAGTAGAACGACGGTGACCTTCAGTAATATAAATTCGCATATTGTGCCTGCTGTCTTTGGATTGAGTGTGGTTAGTGAATCAGACGAAGACATTTGCGCTAAAATACCACACATTAGTCTCACATTGCCAGACTTTTGACTAACAATAAGTCTAGTCCACATTGGAGTTAATTCTGGCCAAGAACTGCCCACTTGGACAGAAAGAGACCGCCTGACCAACAAGTTATTTATATCAACTGATTAAAAAGTTGTGTGAAGTTTAGAACTGGTGATTTCAGCAAGTATTTCCATTTTTGTTCGTAAAATACTTCAGAAATTCGGTGAAGAGAGTGTAGGCGTGCCATCTGAAGTGCCGTTACTGTTTAGTGAATTCATCCCACAGTGTCTTCATGTCTTTCATTCATTCTGCTCCCCCGCTCCCTTTGGATGTCTTTGATTGTCATTTGGATTGCCAAATTAACAGATTGAATGGCTCACAAGAACTTGCCCGCTCTCTTATTGGCAGGGGGAGTATGTGTCCTGCTTGTTGTCCCTCCTGCGTCAAATGTCCGACATTCACTTTCAACACCTGATGGACAACTTCCAGAGCAAAGAGGAGCTAAAGGTGAATTTCAGAAGTCAAGCATCTGAATCATTTATAATGTCACTTATAGTTGAAGTTTTTAAATGTTAAATGTAAAAAAATACTTTCCTCTAACGTAGCTTATACAATCCCATCTCTTGCAGGAGTTCTTGCTGAAGATTTTCTGTGTGTTCAGAAACCTGATGAAACTCAGTATATTCCCACGTGACTGGAACGTCATGCGACTGCTGACCAGCAAGTGAGAATCTTCCCTTTCTTTCCCTCTTTTTTCCTTCATTCCTGCTTCCTTCCAGAACAGTTTTGCATATTGTGAAATATATTGTTTTGCTTTGAATAAAACTACCATATATGCTATAATATAATTTATTTATCTGTCAATATCATGGTTTTCGAAGACTTAAGTCACACTTGCAATATGAATGATTATCCCTTTCTTTTTCTTGCAGTATCATTGTGAGCACAACTCAGTATCTGTCGCCCGCTCTCCATAAAAGCTTTACGGATGCTGACTTTGATTTTAAGGTGTGTGATAATGATGAACATCAACCACAAACATTGCACCACAGACTCACTGGCACTGAAATACATGCATACTAAACAAAAACGTGATTTTCACACATCTCTTTTTCTGAAGATCACATTCACATGTACACAAACGTGCTTGATTCGGGCCTTTACGGTGTCCTGCTGTTGGACACTCTTGGCTCTCTCTAATCCACTCTAATGAAGCTCTCCTCCCTGATCAAGACAGATGGTGCCACTAACCAGGGAGACTGGAAAAGTTCAAACGTCCTGAATTATTAATGAAGGTTATCTTTCAGAGAAAAACATGGCCCTGTCTATCAATGTGGGCTTTCACTGGATATCCCCTGGAAAGAAACCGCACATAGAACATTTTGGAGAAGCTTAAATCCGGAATCCAAACCGAACTGGTTAAGGTAGTTAATAGTTGTAGGTAGATCAGTTTGACCAGTAAAGCCATGCTAAAACTAGCATTAAAGTGCCCAAAACACACCATATAGTGGTTAATATGTATAAAATGTATTAATCAACATAACAATTCTACTGAATATTGAGATATCATTTGATAGCATTAAAGGGATACTCCACTTTTTTTGGAAATAGGCTCATTTTACAACTCCCCCAGGGTTAAACAGTTGAGTCTTACCGTTTTCGAATCCATTCAGCGGAACTCCGGGTCTGGCGGTACCACTTTTAGCATAGCTTAGCATAGATCATTGAATCGGACAGGACCATTAGCATCTCTCTCAAAAAAATGACCAAAGAGTTTCGATATTTTTCCTATTTAAAACTTGACTCTTCTGTAGTTACATCGTGTACTAAGACCGACGGAAAATGAAAAGTTGCGATTTTCTAGGCTGATATGGCTAGGAACTATACTATCATTCCTGCGTAATAACCAAGAAACTTTGCTGCCGTCCAGCAGGCGTAATGATATGACACAGCGCCTGAAAATAGTCCCCAGCTCGGTAACTTCCAACGTGACCGGGACTAAGTTTGTCTAACCTATTAGACCTATTTTCAGGCGCTGCGTCATATCATTACGCCTGCTGGACTCATGATACGGCAGCAAAGTTTCTTGATTATTACGCAGGAGTGAGAGTATAGTTCCTAGCCATATCAGCCTAGAAAATCGCAACTTTACATTTTCCGTCGGTCTTAGTACACGATGTAACTACAGAAGAGTCAAGTTTTAAATAGGAAAAATATCGAAACTCTTTGGTCATTTTTTTGAGAGAGATGCTAATGGTCCTGTCCGATTCAATGATCTATGCTAAGCTATGCTAAAAGTGGTGCCGCCAGACCCGGAGATCGGCTGAATGGATTTGAAAACGGTAAAACTCAACTGTTTAACTCTGGGGGAGTTGTAAAATGAGTCTATTTTCAAAAAAAGTGGAGTATCCCTTTAAGGTGATTAAGACGCAGGCAAAAAAATAAAAAAATTCTCTTGTCAATAGTGTGGATGTAAAAACACAGAAATCACTTTCTATCCAAGCATGACCAACTGAACCCGCTGATAAATCTGCATGGGGAAATATTTAATTTCACCCTCGTGCCAAATTCCCGATCGCGTGGATTGTAATGACTGGATTTTGCCATCGAAAATGTTCCAAGCAACGGCAAATCTGACAAGGAAAATAAATGGGAGATGTGGATTCCTTTCGGGGAGGGGAGGAGCGCTTGAGCTAAGACACTCCCGCCAAATAATCAATTAGTTGTGTATATCCACAGTAATGCCATTATATTAATGCTCCTTCAAAGCTTTGTCAAGATCTCTGTAACTATGTTAGTTGTTCAGGGAAGAAGGAAGCAGGAACCGGCAAACGTTCAAACACTTTAATTATAATGTAAACAAACACAAAACGAAAGTAAAGCAACAGCCCCTCATGGACGACTGCCGCACACACAAAACAAAACACAACATAAATGTCTCAGGCCTGGTCCTCTCTCATCCTTCACTGTCATCACTCCTCCTTTTACGCTCATTAGCAATCGAGCTACCGGCCTCGCTCCATTCCCACAGATCTCTGCCCCGCCCTGCTTGCCACAATCTCCTTTAAAGGGGGGGTGAAACACTCAGTTTCAGTCAATCTCATGTTAATCTTGAGTACCTATAGAGTAGTATTGCATCCTTCATATCTCCAAAAAGTCTTTAGTTTTCTTATATTTATAAAAAAAAGATAGGCTGTACCGAGTCTTTCCGGAAAAAACTGAGCGGCTGGAGGCGTGCCGTGTGGGCGGTGCTTATGCGCCGATAGCTAACAACACACAGACATTTGAAGTAGTTTTACTCACCGGTTCCAAATCCGGCGTCGAACTGGGCCTTGCCCTTGTTTATAAAACAATCATCGTCGAAATGCAGGGAACAAGTCCTGTGACTGCAGCGAGCACAGCGCTTTGATGGGCGTACTGCTTTCGCTCTCTCGCTCTGGTCTACGGGTGCGCGCGCGCCCTTCCGGGAGAAGTGCCCTTAGGACCCGAAAAAAACTTTCCGAAACTTGTGACAAACCGGAAGGAGTATTTTTGGCACAGAAATACTCCATCAAACGTACAACTTAATTTTTGAAACTTTATCCATGTTTAGCATGGGAATCCAACTCTTTAACAGTGTAAACAACTCAGTATGCATGAAATAGCATTTCACCCCACCTTTAAAGAAATTTGCCAGCACAGCAAGTCTCACAGTAACCATTACTCAGTGTTTATGCGTTTCTTTTTCCATCAGGTGTGGAATTCGTACTTCAGTCTGGCGGTGTTGTTTATCAACCAGCCTAGTCTACAGCTGGAGACTCTGACACCAGCCAAGCGCAAGAAGGTCTTTGACAAGTAAGACTTCATCCTGCTTATTCACACAACATAATGACATGCAGACCTAAAGAACCTGAAAAGAAATCAATGTTGTTGGTTCTAAATGTATGCATTTTGTAGTGTTTTCCCTTCACGGACATTCATTGCCATTTTGTTACAAACTGAAGGACAAAAAACTGTGGTATTTGAAATCATGTCACAAATGCTCCCAGTAGAGCTTAAATTGTATTTACCCAGAATACTCGTTTAAATATGACAAAAAAATAATTTGAGTGTTGTAGCGAGGGCTAATCCATGTTAAATCCATGCAGGGTACATGCTACATCTCTTTGTATTCCTTCTTTTTCTGTCTAGCTCTCCCTCCTTTTGAGATCTGCATCTCGTGATTAATAAATACCAGTTCCTTCAGCTATTGGTCAAATAAACATAATAAGCCTTAGATGCAGAAATGCATGGAAGTCTGATGCATGGCATCGTCAGCCCAGAGTGTGTTCCAGCCCTGTTCTTATCTAAGTCTAATATCTTTAATGCATGCTGTTTGTTTCAGTCATCTTACATTCTTGCACGGGTTTAGAGGAGTTTGTTTTTGCTGTTTTTGTAGGTATGGTGATATGAGGGTCATGATGGCTTATGAGCTATTTAGCATGTGGCAGAATTTGGGTGAGTGTCTTGATTCTCTCTCTGTCTTTCCACTCTGCTTCGTTCTCTTTTCCTGCATTTCTCTGCACACGCACAGACACAAACATTCACTTCCTTCCGAAAAGCAGTACTGAACTCTAGAGGTGGAAGAAGGTACTGCACTGCAGAAATGATCCCAAACTACCATAGGGTGTTGCATCAATAACAGATTTCAGCTTTTTCTGTTTTAAGCTCGTGTCATCTTTGTCCCAGACCTAGAGTTTCAAGCTTAAACTATAAAGATCCACCATGTTTTATAGATAGATAGATATTTATATTTCTAGATAGATATAGACAGATTACAACATTTGAAAATAAAAATATAATAAATACATAATTTTTTTTATCACTCATCAAACACCCCGTTACATGTAAATCAAACATTATTTTTTTAATGAATAATGCCGGTTGTCGGTTTGCTTGGTTTGGCTGCAGGTGAGAATAAGATCCACTTCATACCAGGAATGATCGGCCCGTTTTTGGGTGTGACGCTCGTACCTCAAAATGAAGTCCGAAATATAATGATCCCCATCTTCCACGATATGATGGACTGGGAACAGAGAAAGAACGGCAACTTCAAACAGGTCCATTATGCCTGCATCTGCTTTTCTGTCTTTTCTTGGCTTTTTTTCTGTTTATCTTACTTCCAAGATAGAGTTATCTTCCAGTGAAACAAACAAAAACAATATGGTTCATTTGTACACTAAATGGAACCATAATTGATAATAAATAGATCAAAGTCCGAAGTCCGTTACAATGGACGAACAATAAATGAATAAATTTAATTAATAAGCTAATGCACAATCATTGCATATACAGGCTATTCTTAAGAAATTAAAAAAATATATATTAACATAAAGACATTTTATAAATTAATTTTAATATTCATTTACTGTATATATTATAATATATTAATACACATTTAAATGTAATGTAAAGTATTATTACAAAGAAGGATAATTTTATCATCATCAATTTGTGATATGTCACCCATAGATCGACCTAGCAACATACAATATTTTTTGGCAATTTGGGTGACAGCAAATTACAAAATAATGTAATTTTCAGTGGGGGGAACATAATTAACATTTTTAATGAATTATTACTCTAATTATATTAATAATTATTATTATTATTATATATATTTTACATCAATTGTTGCTACCCAAATTCGACAGTGTGTGTATGTACAATTATATAATACCAAGTAAAAAAAATAAATTAAAAAAATCTCCATTCATCTGTCATATGTTCATTATCGGTGTATAATTCAGTTCATGTTTGTGGTGCAGGTGGAGGCAGAACTGATAGACAAACTGGACAGTCTGGTGTCTGAAGGCAAAGGAGACGAGAATTACAGAGAACTCTTCAGTTTGCTGTAAGTGCACACACACACACACACACACCTTCTCCACTGACACACACAGCAACACATCTGGCCGTTTAAGTGCTCTTGTCATAACCTGAGTGTCTCTGATTTGCCTTGTGCTGCGGGATTATTAGAACTCAACTGTTTGGGCCGTACCCCAGGTAAGAGGAAACTAACCCTGTTCAACCAATCAGATGCCACTAAAAAGGATCTTCCATTACAAGCCCCTTTTTTACCTTCAGCCCATGAAGTGCCCTTAAAAAATTATGTATATGTGTGCCGTTTATGTCTAGCCTGCTGGAGAAGATCGAGCAGGAGACCTGGAGGGAGACGGGCATCTCCTTCGTCACGTCTGTCACGCGCCTCATGGAAAGACTGCTGGACTACAGGTAAAATTCCCATCTAGTGACCAATAGCTGCTCTCTTAGACAGGAAGTGGGCATTTGACGGACATGTAGAGTGTTCAGCCGCAGCTTATTGTTGTACGGCATTAAACAATTAATAAATCGGATGTAATCGGGGAACAAAATAAAGTAGAAGTCTCTCCATAAATGATGTTGAAACCAGCCAATCAGATTGGATGGTAATTGGGCGTGGCATCGTATATCTAATAAGACTTCCTGTTTCTTGTGTCGGCAGAGATTGCATGAAAGGTGATGAGACAGAAAACAAGAAGATCGGTTGCACTGTCAACCTGCTGGTGAGACTTGCCCTTCATTCGATCCTGTGTGAACCTAATATATGATATATGGCTTTTTTGCAGTCAAGCAAAAGCTGATGATCATATGATGTCATTTTGTAGAATTTCTACAAGTCTGAGATTAATAAGGAGGAAATGTACATCCGATACATTCACAAGCTGTGCGACATGCACCTGCAGGCCGAAAACTACACAGGTGAGACGTTATTCAGTTACTTCACGTTTAAAAACTGCATAGGCCACATCACACATAATGCATTTTTGCATTTAAAAACATAAAACGCAGGGCAGTGGAATAACAAAACAACACAAGGTCTTTTAAAAGTTAATCTTTTGATCTTTAGAAGCGAGACTCAGAAAAAGACTCAAATGTAGCATTCAAAAGTCTGCCTGTTGCATGTTTATGTAGAAAACCAATGGAAATGAAGCATAGTGGAATGCAAAAACATATAGCAGTGCATATAACGTATACATTTTATCACTATGTGTGATTCCCGAGAATCGAACCCATGACCTTGGCGTTCCTAACACCATGCTCTACCAGTTGAGCTAAAAGGAAGTATATTCCGCGAGAGAATTTGAACTATATCTACCGCTGTGTCCCACAGAGGCGGCGTTCACCCTCCTGCTGTACTGGGAGCTTCTCCACTGGGAGGAACGACCCCTCCGAGAGTTCCTGCACTATCCTGCGCAGAGCGAATGGCATCGCAAAGAGGGTCTCTGTCGTAAGGTCATCCACTACTTCAACAAGGGAAAGGTATTTACAGATACCGCTTTGTGTCCCGGAAACAACGTTTCACCATTTTTTGGAGTATTTTCTATAAAATTCGATCTTAAGTTGTCCAAACACAATGATCCTCCCTAGACTTACATTATAAAAGAGCTAAAGATCGTCTGAGAAATGGTGGATGCCAACTGTTAATAAGGCAGGAATGGCTTATAATGTTATTGAGGCAAATGGCCAATTAATTCATAAGAGTTTAACGTAAAGACTTCTGTGGATAATTTACATCATGTCTACAAGTGGCACAACGCGACAAAAGCAAATAGATTTGCTTTGTGATTGTGATCGTGACCCATTGTGATCCGTGATACTGTATACAATTGATGAAACACAATACAAACAATTCACCGACTGTAAACGAATGGCGCGCTATATTTCTGACGTACTCCATGCGCTTGCGCTACTTCCCACATCAGTACATGTGGATTTGGAAACTTTCAAACCTTATAATAAAAGTCAATGGGGTCCAGAAAACAACATTGGACCCCATTGTTTTTTATTATAAGGTTTAAAAGTTTGATAATGCTGCGTTTAAACAATCTTCGTATTGTGATGTACATCCGAGTATAACGGGTTATTGTAAAAGAAAAAAAAAGTAGGGCGGACACTTTGTTCTATGCATCGGTTGTTGATTTGATGTTGACGTATGGGCGTTGCTCTTAAAGGGATACTCCACTTTTTTTGGAAATAGGCTCATTTTACAACTCCCCCAGAGTTAAACAGTTGAGTCTTACCGTTTTTGAATCCATTCAGCCGATCTCCGGGTCTGGCGGTACCACTTTTAGCATAGCTTAGCATAGATCATTGAATTGGACAAGACCATTAGCATCTCTAGCAAAAATGACCAAAGAGTTTCGATATTTTTCCTATTTAAAACTTGACTCTAGTTACATCGTGTACTAAGACCGACGGAAAATGTAAAGCTGCGATTTTCTAGGCTGATATGGCTAGGAACTATACTCTCATTCCTGCGTAGTAATCTTTGGTCGAAACTCTTTGGTCATTTTTTTGAGAGAGATGCTAATGGTCCTGTCCGATTCAATGATCTATGCTAAGCTATGCTAAAAGTGGTACCGCCAGACCCGGAGTTCGGCTGAATGGATTCGAAAACGGTAAAACTCAACTGTTTAACTCTGGGGGAGTTGTAAAATGAGCCTATTTCCAAAAAAAGTGGAGTATCCCTTTAAAAGTAGGCAGATGAACATGAGAGGTTTAAACAAACTAAATGATTGAAAAAGTCCTGCATACGTCACCAAAGAGAAGTCTGTTTTCACTGGAAGGTTCAGTTATGACATTTCGATTAAACATTACAAGGTTGAATGCACAAATTAATTGGTGAATTTTCCTTTCATGACGACTTTAAACTTTTGAACATTTAAAATGTAATCGTTGTGTGCTGAATAGCGATTGGTCACCTTTCTTACATTAATTTGCATATTCACAATAAACAAGGTGCCAACTAAATGTGATGCAGCGTTTCTTTCTATAAACATAACTAAAACTTGCCATACAAGAGTTCAGCTTGTCTAGAAAGGCAAGTCTAGTTTTAAATTGCACATCAAACCGGCTGTCCTGCTCTTGATCTCTTTCCAGTGTTGGGAGTATGGCATCCCGCTGTGCCGAGAACTAGCCTTCCAGTACGAGTCCCTGTACGATTATCAGAGTCTCAGCTGGATACGGGTCAGTGCTTTTTGATGTTTTTTTTTACGTGAATATATGAATATAGATTATATAACAACACTTTGAGTGGACCTCGTAGCTATTAATATATGCTGTTATGTATTATGCTCAGAAGGACGTCAGTGCTGTGTGAATATTTAGCTCTTTCTTTTCATACAGAAAATGGAGGCGGCGTATTATGACAACATCATGGAGCAGCAGCGACTGGAGCCGGAGTTCTTCAGGGTGGGATTTTACGGTCGGAAATTTCCCTTCTTCCTCAGGGTGAGCTATTGCAATATTTACACGCTCTGGTTGTTTATCATAATTGTAAGGATTAAGGGATTGATTTTTAATTAAAAATATATCAAATAAATAAAAAAATAATGAATTAATTACATAGTATTTATAATTATAATTACTTATAGATGTTTTTCTCTGCACACAGAATAAGGAGTTTGTTTGTCGGGGGCATGACTACGAGAGGCTCGAAGCCTTTCAGCAAAGAATGCTGGGAGAATTTCCACAAGCCATCGCCATGCAGCATCCTAATCAACCTGATGAGGGGATTTTACAGGGTGATGCTCAGTGTATCCTTCAGCGTAATAACACCATTTAGATGATTTTGAGGACTTCTTTTTTTTAAGGAAACATCCCCACTTTAAGGGAAAGGGGATAAGGAAATGGCTTTTTTGTGTTTCAGGTCAGAGTGAGTGAATGTTCATGTCATTAACAATACGAAAGCAACTATTATTTATAATATTTCTATTGGTGTACGACAAAAGTAAGATAAAGGGTTGTTTGAGGCATACGTTGCATAGTGGATTTACTTGTAAAAAAAAACGTATAGCCAAACTTGATATTTTAGTCTTGGTTTATTTAATTTTGCACTAAATATTTTGTATACATAAGAAAAATGCTCACCCAAAAAAAGAAAATTGTCGTCAATTACTCAACCTGATTTTTTAAATCTGTGGAACACGTTTTTTTCATATAAAAAAATGTTCCACAACAGTATTCATTCATTTGTTCATTCATTCATTTATTCACTCACTCATTTACTCATACACTGACTCACTCATTTCACTCACTCACTAACTCGCTTACTCACTCACTCATTCACTCACTCACTCACTCACTCACTCACTCACACATTTTACTCACTCATACTCATTTCAATCACTCAGTCATTTTACTCACTCACTAACTCACTCACTCGCTTCACTCAGTCAGTCACTCACTCACTGACTAACTCACTCACTCATTTCATTCAATCATTTTACTCACTCACTAACTCACTCACTCACTCGCTTCACTCAGTCAGTCAGTCACTCACTGACTAACTCACTCACTCACTCACTCATTTCATTCACTCATTTTACTCACTCACTCACTCACTCATTTCATTCACTCATTTTACTCACTCACTCACTCACTCACTCATTTCATTCACTCATTTTACTCACTCACTCACTCATTTCATTCACTCATTTTACTCACTCACTCACTCGCTTTACTCACTCACATTCATTTCACTCACGCTCATTTCACTCTCACTCACTCATTTACTCACTCATTAATTTACTCATTCACTCATTTTACTCGCACTCATTTCCCTCACTCGCTTACTCACTCATTTTACTCACTCACTCACTCACTCACTCACTCACTCACTCACTCACTCACTCACTCATTTACTCACTCATTAATTTACTCATTCACTCATTTTACTCACTCGCTTACTCATTTCAATTATTCACTCACTTACTTACTCATTTTACTCACTCATTTCACTCACTCATTATTTTCTTTCACTCATTTCACTCATTCGTTTACTCACTTCACTCACTCACTCACCCCCTCGCTTATCCACCATAGATTTTGTTGTTGTCTGAACGTCTATATGACTTGTAAGTAAAAGAGCAGCTTGGAAACTCTGCACAGGTTCTTCTTTCGTTTTGTACAGAAAAAAAAACAAGTTTAGAAATGACTTAAAATTCTGACACCATTTATTTTTAGGGTTATCTATCCTTTTAATATGCTTGTTCAAAATATAGTAGCTGTTTTTCCTTCATGTAAAGTTCCATAGACCTACAGATCTACGCCGTGAATCCAGTTCCAGAAAACATTGATGTGCTACAGATGGACCGCGTGCCTGACCGCATCAAAAGTTTCTACAGAGTCAATAATGTCCGCCGATTCCGTTACGACCGGCCCTTCCATAAGGGGCCAAAAGACAGGGAGAATGAATTTAAGGTGAATTTAAATGTCTTCTCTAGGAAACACTAGCGGGTAATGGATTTAACACCAGACATTGGCTGAAGTTGCATCATGTCTGTGTTTTTTCAGAGTCTCTGGATTGAGCGGACCACACTCATCCTCACACACCCTCTGCCCGGGATCTCCCGCTGGTTTGAAGTGGATAAGCGCGAGCTGGTGGGTGACTCACCAAACCAAGTCTGAATATATCATAAACACATTGAGGCCACCATTTTGGTTTGCTTATTAAATCTCAAAGCTCTCCAGTCAACAATTTATTTATTCAAAAAGTACCTTTGTGTATTGTGTAAGCACACACTGGTACACTTACAAGTACCTAATGTTACTGTGTTTTAAGAAAAATGTTATTCATTAAAATTTTCATAATTTGTTCGAAGCTGATAGCCCCGTGGGAACGGTTGGGAACATGGGAATACTCCATACTGTACTGTATAAATAAAGGCAAAAATGGAATAAAAAAAAAAAAAAAATAATTGTCCATAAAACTGTTCAAAAAGTTTTATTATTATTATTATTATTATTTTCCATTTAAATAGGAAAATGATTTTACATAAATAAATACATTTCTTACCCAGTCACTAATTTTAATTGTTTTAATTATTCAGTTCACAAATTTTTTATTAAAAAATTTCATGAAGTCAAGAAGTCACATATTTCATATTTTTTTATATAAGTTTGCATAAATTATTAAATAAATAAAGCATCTGCAGTTTACATTTAAACTACCCAAAGGCTAAAATCAATTTAAACTTAAAAAATTACATTAAACAATTTACTTAAAGTTTTTATTAAAAAAAAATACATGAATGTACATATTTGATGTTTTTAATATGATTTTGCATGAATAATTAATAAATTAAATAAAAATATCTAATTTACATCCATACTGCTTAAACACTAAAATATATCTTTCAAATTTTAAATAAAAAAATGTGCCTTTCATAAAGTTTTTTTATATAATTTTGCTATATAATTATTAAATGCATACATCTGTAATTTACATTTAAACTATCCAAACACTAAAATCAATTTAAACTTAAAAATTTGACTTATATGATTTTACGTTAATAATTCAATATATTTAATGATATATATTAATAATATAAAAAATCTGTCATTTATACTACCCAAACACTAAACTCAAGATAACAATAATAATGTCTGTATAATGTACAGATTTACTGAAGTGTATTTGGAGTGTAAATTCAATATAAATTTACCATATGTACGTCATGTCCTCTAGGTTGAAGTTAGTCCGCTGGAGAACGCCATTTACGTGGTGGAGAATAAGAACCAGGAGCTGCGCACCCTGATCAGTCAGTACCAGCACAAGCAGCTTCACGGAAACATTAACCTGCTCAGCATGTGCCTGAATGGGGTGATCGATGCAGCTGTGAACGGGGGGATCGCCAGATACCAGGAAGTGAGTGGTGCAAACTCGGCCAAATATAACATTCTGAGAGTTGAATAGAAACCTCACACTAGCAGCACTGCTTTCTTCACATTTCTATTACACTGATGAGCTTTTTGTTGCTCGAATAAATGAACATCAGACGTTCAGCTTTCATCTAAAAGAATAGTTTCATTATAAGTCGTCAAATGTTTTTATGCTTCTTGTCACCCAGGCATTCTTCGATAAAGAGTACATTAGCAGTCACCCAGAGGATACAGAGAAGATCACCCAACTCAAGGATCTGATGCAAGAACAGGTGAACGCATCCGAAGCTTCTTCATCTGAACAGTGCAAAAAATAATTTTGAAAGGTCAAATAATCCACCTTATTTATACACCCCATAGGTTCACATCCTCGGCGTGGGTCTGGCCATCCACGAGAAACTGGTGCACCCGGAAATGCGTCCCCTGCACAAGAAGCTGATCGACCAGTTCCAGATGATGAGGAGCAGCCTCTGTCATGTGAGACCTCACATCTGCTTACAGATTTATCAAAAAAATTCAAATTTTCCCCCGATAAATCAATTTAAAGTCTTATTATTAGATTTTATTATAATTAAGAAAATACATTTATTCATTTGCTATTTTACTCCTAGAAGTTAAAATAATTTTTTCTTTTTTTTTTTAAACAAGCCAAAATCATTGAGTGCGTTTACATGGACACTTATAATCGGATTGACGGCTCAATCGGACTAGAAAACCTTCATGTAAACACCTTAATCGATCCGATTGAGCTCGATCCGAATGAAATTTCGATCGGATTGAAAGGGGTGGTTTATCCCTTTTGTAATCCGATCGAGAGAACATGTAAACACTTGATCGGATTGAAAACCGAAACTGAAAGGACTGCGCATGTGCAATGACGTTAACTAGCGTAATGACGTATGACGCGCGGAACGAGCTGTTCTTCCTGTTGAATAAAGTGTCATATTAATACGTTTCCCGTCATTCTAAAATTCTCATTTCACTCGCGCGTCTGTGAAGTGAAGCAGGACAACGTCCTTGTTTTGGATTCTCATCCACAGACGACTGGTTTTGGCCGCGGGGAGGGGCATTTTTACTGCGTGATCAATAAGCAGCACGGCAAAACGGTTAATATGCTCTAAATTATGACCAGAGACGAATTAATATTACGCCTGCTGTTTAAAACAAATAAAGAACCAATAGAGGAGAATATTTATGCGCGAAAAGTGGGAAACTCTGTATATTCGTGCAGTGTGCGCATGTCAAAACATCATATCCGATTTGAAACTTGTGACATATAAATGCGCACATCAACCCGATTACTTTATTTATCATTCATGTAAACACCTTGTTCGGATTCATCAATCGGATTGATTTCATTCCGATTGTGTCCATGTAAACGTAGCTACTGATGACTCATCATGCACTCATGGGCGTGTCCAAATATTTGTCCAATCAAATGCTCTCTAGAATGACAGTATGTTAATTGCACCTTATTTCTGGTTATGTCCAGTAATGACAAAGTCATGTAATAGGTCTCGCCCTAAACTTCTTGTTTAAATAGGAAATGGCAATGTAGCAAAGAAAACTGTGCTTTTGAGAAGATTTCATGGGGTCTTTAAATAGATTTTGCTTTTCTCACTTCATTCTTTGCACAGATTCAGTATCAAACTCTGATTTTTTTGTAAGATGAGCTGGTGTGTAATATTAAATCTGTGTTGGCATTAATGCAGACAGTGTGTGTATTCAGAGTAGTGTTTCTATGTGGCCCTGCAGGGTCTGCCCGGTCTGGATAAGCTGAGCCCGGCCTGCTCAGGGGCGAGCACCCCGAGGGGCATCCTCGCCACCCACAGTCCCATGAGCCCTGAGAGTATTAAACTCATGCACCGACACAGGTCAGCACACCCTTACAGGCACCGTTCTGCATGCACACTGAGGTATCTATTAGATGTAAGTGCATATTAGAACAGCATACTAAATGAAGGCAATGTTTTAATATTTAGTTATTAAGTTATTTTCTGTGGTATTCAACATGACAACACATATGCTGTAGAATGAGCTTAGCTAGAACATTCCTTTAAATTAAACATGCTGTTCAAATTCATACACAAATGGAAATCCATTCGACATACTTGGTATACATGAGTGCAATGTACTAATTATTTAGTACTACTTTTTATGAGAGATAATAACTCCATAAGGTGATGCCAAAAAGAAAATAATTATGGAAACTGTTCATTTTATGCTTAGATTTGTATTTAATTTTTTTTAAATAAATCATTCTATATTTATGCTTAGTTTTATATTTTAATGAATTTAGATTACATATATTTTCATTTTGTATCTACTCACATACTCTACTGGACACACATACTCATTGTTTATTATTGATAATAATGAAAATACTGTCTTATTAAAAATATTATCTAGTCCAACTCACGCATTTAAAATAAAATATAAATAAATAAATCGCGTTTTATTTGTCTACAGAAAAAGATTGTGCAAAACAGTGTTATTTTAGTATAATTTATATACTATTATGGTTTTTGTTTGTATTTTTTTTTTTTTTTGAATAGGCTTTTACATTATTTTCATTTTCATTTTAGTTTGTTTTAGTAATTGTATGGGCTTTTGTTATTTTTAGTAGTTTTTATTTTTAGCTTTAGTTTATTTTTATTTCAGTTTTGGTGTCATTTTAGCACATCGACCTAAACTTAAGTATATTTTATTTTATTTCATTTCATTTAACGAAAACATTTTTTCATAGTTTTAGTTAACAATAACAACCCTGGTTCCAACTTTATGTATTTATATTCAGGATTTCATTATTACAAATGTTTATTTCACGTGTTGCACCTCACAGGAAACTCTATATATCGCATTGTAATGAATCTGCATAGTCTATGTGTGTTTTACTCACGTGTCTGTGAGTTATAGAGAGATTCCTGCTCTGTAGACGCAGCCCTTCCCTTCTCTTCACAAACACTCCTCGACCGTGTATTCCTCATAAACACGCGTACACACTCATGCTGCCCACCCTGAACACACTAGCTTCAGCTCCGCCACGTCTCTCTCATGTCTCTCTGTTTGTTCCTCTTTCTCCTTCTCTCTCTTCTGTCACTTTACCTCACAAATGTTTGACATCTTTCTGTGTGCATGCTTTATATCCTCTTTCTTTCTCCTTTATTCTGTCTTCCCTTGTTCTTCTTTTTTCGTTCATACTCGCATGGCTGCCTGTGTTCTATGACCCTACAATCTCTTTTCTTCATCTTGATTCATTTTCCTCATCCCTGCATGCATTCCCGTTCCTCCACTCTTTCTCTTGCTTTTCTTTTCCATCCCTGTATTCCCATCCCTCTCCTCCCCGTCTCTCTCTCTCCCTCTCTCTGTCTGTCTCTAGCCCTCTGAATGTGTTGGGGTCTGTCCGCCACTCCTCCTCTTCTCTCTCCTCTCACACCTCCAGTGAGACGGGAAACTTGCTCATCCTGACGGACAGTATGATGGAACACCCGGAGGACCTCTACCGCATGCAGGTGGGCTACATCAGCTCATAATACACAAATTGACTGTACAAGTACAGCCTAGTGACCAACCAAAACACCCAGGCATCCATTTAAGGCACCCAGGCAATATCCTAGAAACCAGCTGCCACCTAGCAGTGTCCTAGAAACCACTTATTGTACCTTAACATCCACTTAGCAATGTCCTAGCAACCACCCACCACATAGCAACTTCACAGTAAGTAACCACTTAGTAAACCCTAACAACTACACTAGCAGCCACCTAGCAATGCCCTAGTTACCACTTAGAGCACCATAGAAACCTAGCATCCACCTAGCAACATCTTGGCAACCACCCACCACCTAGCAATGCCTAACAACCCAAAAGAACACCCTACCATCTGCATAAGCATAACAATGTCCTAGCACCGCTTGGCAATAACCTAGCAACCACCAAGTATATCTAACCTATCAACTTCTTAGCAATACCCTAGAAACCACCCATATTATCCTAGCTTAATGTCTCGCATAAGTGTAGTAAATCCTGACAGTAGGATCCCAACAATCACCTGTCACCAATAAACTCCTCAGAACAACCTAGGAACTGCCTAACAACCTCCTAGCACTGCTTAGCAACACCCTAGAAACCACCCATAATATCCAAGCAACACCTTAGCAGTAGCAAACACTCATAGCACCCCAGAAACCACCTATCAATTAGCAATACCCTATCAACATCTCAGAACAACCAAACAACTGCCTAACAACTTCCTAGCACTGCTTAGCAATATCCAAGCAACTGTCTAGCAACACCTTAGAGACCATCCAACCAACCCAAAATATCCTAAGAAATGTCTCATTAACGCATATTCATAGCACCCTAACAAGCACACATCACCTAGCAATACCCTAGCAACCTCTTCGAACAACCTAGAAACTGCCTAACAATGTCCTAGCAACACCTGAGCAACAGCACCCTAGAAGCCACCCACCCCCTAGCAATTCCCAGGCAACCTCTCAGAACACACTACATTCTTCATAACAATGCCCTAGCAACACCCTAGAAACCACCCATAATATCCAAGCAACACCTTAGCATTAGCAAACACTCATAGCACCCCAGAAACCACCTGTCATTTAGCAATACCCTATCAAAATATCAGAACAACCAATCAACTGCCTAGTAACACCCTAGAAACCCTCACCACCTAGCAACTATCTGCCAACCTCTCAGAACACCATAGCAACTACCAAGAATATTGTACCTGATCTTTTAAAGTAATTGTTTCCCCTCTGTGTAACATTTCAGCCCAGTCCATCATCATCCAGCTTGAGCTCAACGCATTCAGCTCCATCTCAGATGATCAACTCAGGGCACGGCAGCATCAGAGGTGAGCAACAGTAAACTTCATAATAACACCAGATTTGAGTGTTTCCCAACCAATGTTTGAGAACTATAACGCACTGGGATTTGAACATTCATTTACTGTGGTGACAATCAATATCTTCTAGCTTCACTCAAAAGAACATCTCAGCTCAAAGATGGCTTTTCTAGTCTCAACGTACAGATCTTTTCCTTTCTCTCCAGTTGGGTCCCCATCACTACCTGACAGATACAGGCACAATCGAGAGTTGTTGATGCTTCTACCGCCGCACAGGGACCGTCCCAGCAGTGCCATGTACCCCAACATAACCGAGAACGGACAGGTGCGTAACCACAAGATGCAGCTAATTTTCGCAAATCCATTAAACTGTGTCAGGAAATTATATGACCTCAGTTATGAGGGTAACGTAACGGCAGTAATTTTTTTTTTATTTTGCTTTTTTTCCACCAGCCTACTAACCATCAGAGGGCTCTATACCATCAGGTCATTGGTCCCTGCAAACCGTGCAGTGACCCTAATCTCTCTGTGGCTGATAAAGGTATGACTGGGTGTGTATGATTCTCTGAACCCACTGTACCCCTCTATCCATCCACAAACCCACAATCCCCTCACCCCAGGCAGAAATCACAATACTTGCTGCGTCAAAAAGTGCATACAGTCTGAGTAGGTACTACCGACTTTGTGACCATTAAAAAGTATGTTCTATTTAGTATGTGTATTTGTTGTATGAATGCATTCCGGACGTACTACATCGGTCATGTTGGCTTTGTCATGTGACCTACTACGCTTACCTGCCAGTCACGACTCCTCTCCCGTGGCCGCATAGGAAAGTAAAGTATACATTGAATACATACTGCAGAATCTCACTGGAAGTTGTTGGTCATCTGGGTACTTTTCGCTTTTGTTTTTCAAATAATGTGTTCGCACATACTACTCTTTTGGTGTACCGCTTTTCACATACTATATAGTAGGGAAGTGGGCCTTTTTGGATGCAGCGACAGTTTCAGTTATATTCCCAGCTGACCAAAGACCAATGGCAGCACTGAAAGTTAAGAGAGTCCGCACACAGTCCAGCCTTATTCTAAATGTTTGAGCTCATGGACGCTTAATTTTTAAGGGCCAGATTTACTAACAGCATGCGGCAGCGTAAACCCTCTTTTGGCGTTAAAAAATGACTGTCAGGATTTACTAAAGACACGCAGTGAAAAATTATTGCTGAAAAGGTGTGGACAGGGTCATTTCTGCGGCTGACCTTATTTATGGGAGAAGAGTATTTAAATGAATCGTGCAAGGTGATTTACTAAGGTTTGTCCTAGTCAATTTACTGGTATTTCCGCCATTAATTACCGCAAAACCAGACACTAATTTCTGCTGCTCTTGGTAGATTGTGTTTGTCATTATGGAAATGATCCGGCTGTGTCTACATTCTTTAATGTGTGCATCGTCAGTAGATCACGCACAGAAATTTCCACTCCCATCGGCGCTGTTTAATTTGCCCTGTTTAGTAAATCTGGCCTGAAGACTTAATCTTTGCAGTTTATAAACTAGACTCTCGCTAAGTCTTTGTAGCAAAATGACTTTTATTTTCATTAACAACTTTAGTAAACAAAGGTAGATACTTGCTAAGGAAGTCTTTCTCATTACGCTACTTTAGCTAGTGTCTGGTTGGAAACACCAGAATCCAAACCTCAGTATGCTAAGCAGCCATTCTTGAGATATCTGACCTTCAGATTAGGATCCAGCTGGTCAGTAGTGATGTATAAAGTGATGGTGGTCTTTGCTCTTTCTGGCAGTGTTGACAGCTCCCAGCAGCTGGAGTTTGGACAGTGGCACCAGGGACACTCTGCCGTTCCTCTCTGCTCATGTCGGGAGTGTGATGGCCCCACCCGTTCCCCCCCGCACCCTCCCTCCCGGTAAGAAACAACAGTATCTTTGAGGAAAGATTAACAATATCTTTCATGAACCCAGTGCTTTTACTTTTGAAATGTTATGAAAGACATTGGCTACGTTGGATTATCTACGCATGATAAGGAGCCGCGTCGTTGGCTTCATTAAATATTCTCCTCTGGGTTAAACAGCTGTCGCTGTATCTTGAAGGATGTTATTGGATCACACCTGTATGATTAAATCCATATCTAGAAGCAAATGGATATATATAATTTATTCTCTAACTGTGCATCTTTTATACATAATAAAATAATGACATTTATAAATAAAGGGTAGTCTTAGTTTAATGAAGTTAAATGTAATCTAACGGGCCGTTTACACAACACTTTTTATGCGTTTTGGCTGTTCTTTTACACCACAACAGCGTTTTGGGGACCTGAAAATGCAAACTTTTGAAAACCGGTTTCAAAGTGCACGTTTTTGAAAACGATCCCATTACCGTCTCCATGTAAACTACGAAAACATGAATTTTTTAAAATGACAAAGTTATCAAATGCATGCGTATTACTTGTTCAGTCTATAGGCGTGTAGATTTTCTTTACAAAGTGACATCGCCACCTACTGGCCTGGCAGCAGAATACAGCGTTGTTAGTAGTTTTCGCGGAGCTGTGTGAATGGGGATTGTCTTGACAATGGTGTTGTCTGTACATAAAAAAAAATGCAAAGGAAAACCTTTTCAGTTTTTAAAACTAGCTTTAGTTTTATCATTGTCGTGGAAACGTACCATTAGTTTGATGTAGTCTTAAAAACTGCATGCATAATTATAAAAAATAAAACATGCTGTAAAAAAAAAAATCCCTTTTTTCATATTACAGCATTTCTCACTATTAAGCTGTTTGGACACATTGTTATCCTCCCACATAACCACAGTAAAGATAAGCTTAAAAGACTCCAACAAACTTGCCAAGCAAAGTTTTTTACTCTGTTCACATTTCCTATTTAACAGGAAATTGGGACAGGATATATTTGTTATTTGATGGATTTTATTACACAAAAAAATGTATACACCAACATTTTCTGCTAAGAGTAATACATTTTAAATGCGATATCTGCTACATTTTGTCAATTTTAAGGAGTGCACTAGCATATACAGGGTCTTAACACCAATAAATAAGGACTAAATTAGCTTGATTTAATGGGATCTTTAACCTAATCACAATTTTAATTATTTTATTTTGATTTATTTTAAAATGCATATGCAAATAATGTATAAGAAAAATTACACAAAATAATATTACACATTATGTCAACTGCCCAAATGTGTCGTAAGTGTAACATTCTCCCTTATATTTCTATAGCTTTTTTTCCTCACAGTTGATAATTGATCCTTGTCTTCTAGTGTATATCCTCACACGATCTAGAGTTATTTCCTCCTCATCCCCTTTTCCCCAGCCAGAATTCTCCTCTGAACATCAGCTAAGTTCAGAAAGAGTCCATCATAGTGCATGCTGAGTGAATGTGCATGTCAACAAGTGTTTATGTGTGCGTGTGTACCGGCGTGTGCTCTTTCCAACCCTGGTTCTGTCCAATTGTGTGTCCCCCTT
The DNA here is from genome assembly GCF_963993115.1 of Abramis brama. Taxonomy (NCBI): domain Eukaryota; kingdom Metazoa; phylum Chordata; class Actinopteri; order Cypriniformes; family Leuciscidae; genus Abramis; species Abramis brama. The sequence goes on along the minus strand of NC_139968.1, from coordinate 10,519,003 downwards.
TAGGACACTTCTCGATGCACTTTGATGCTTTCCACCACCAGATCAGCGAACTCCCTCCAGCTCTCCCCGCGCGCTCCTTAAGAAAGGTATCCTCCGCCTAGATGTGTCCTATTAGTCCTCCTCATGCATGCATTCCGCGCTACCATTCCGAGATTGACCTCGGATGTCCCTGCTTGTTCTCAAGTCAAAACACCTCGAGCCTAAAAAAAAACTTCTGGTTCTGGAAATAACTGTTTTTGGTGTCCCTAAGATGCTAAGGTGTTTTGGGTTCATATTGCAATCGTTTCATGTGCATTTGTATATGTATGCATCAGTAGTGCAAATAATGTATGTGTACAGTATGTGTGTGCTTGGGTATTATTTTCTCTATCATAAAAGGGAGATCAGTAGGATAAAAATTGGTAATTTTAGCTTAGGATAAGGTTAAAGCAAGTCATCCAGAAACCACAAATAAAACATCTAAATGTCTTTAGAATAGCAATAGAAGTCTCAAGAGTGTTATTGTACTGTAAAATAATTAAACACAGTTAGAAGGTACACTTCAGTTATGATGGCAGCTTTAAGACAGAGGTGCTTAATCCTGCTCCTGGAGATCCACCTTTAAATACAAATTTTGATCAATATACCAGAAGCATCCAGAGAAGGTCTTTGGGCTCATTTGGCTGTTTTGCTTACTATGTTTGCCACTGGTTATACGAATGGGCATAATTTTAGGCAAACATGTTTACAACATTTTTGTCAATACTGTAGCTATCCAATGTAGGTTAGTAGACAAGTTCACCTTCATGTTAAGGGTGAGTGAATGAGGACAGAATTGTAATTTTTGCATGAACTATTCCTTTAATGGAAGTTCATTGAAAGATCAACAAGCAGGGTTGGAACTGGATGGAGGAAGTTCTCCAGGAGGTGGATTGAGCACCCTTGCTCTTAGGTCTTCTTAATGTTATCCTACTGATCTTACGTTTGAACATTGCAACAGATACAATATATTGAATACAAAAACCTGCTTTACCTTTCCTCACCAGTCGCCCCTGCACCCTATACCTGCCTCACCCACCAGTCCACAATCGGGCCTGGATGGCAGTAACTCCACCTTGTCCGGCAGCGCCAGCAGTGGCGTCTCCTCTTTGAGCGAGAGCAACTTCGCCCAGTCCTCCTCCGAGCCTCCGGCTCGAGCCGACACCTTGGACTCGATGCCGAGCAGCCAGGCTTGGACCACGGACACAGAGGAAGCCGAGAGTCCCTACCTCCCCGTACGCTACAGCGTCTCCGAGCCTGAAGTTCTGGACCCTCTCAAGCCCGCTCCGTGCCGTAGTCACTCAGCCCCGTTGGGTGTAACCCCAGGGATGCCCACCGATGGCCACCACCACCATCACCTCCATCTCCACCATCACCACCCACATGCTATACACATCACCCACCCGCACTACCACCACCATGAGCCTGCACCTGCTCTGCCTCCCAAACCTTACCTGAGGGAAGGGTGCATCCCTGAAGAGGACCTGAGACCGGTCCCGAGACCCATGCCCCGCAAGATCTCCCAGCCTCTGCTCACTAACAAGGAGGAGCAGGCCAAGGTGGCATGGGAACATGGCATCAGCGAAGAATAGACAAAGAACAAGGTTCAGCTTGGATCGTTGGTTTTGGTGTTATAGGTGGTTGGGTTTTGGGAAAGTCCCAAGAAATGACTGATTTGAACCTTCTCCTCTACTTCCCATGTATCCAGTGTAGGTCTTTTACACCTTTTAAGAAGTGCTTGCCATGTTGCTGAGCTTCTACATGCTATTGAGATGTTTTGTTTTGCACTTAGTGGTTGTTGGTTGGGAGTTGCCCTGGAGCCTTGAGTTCAAACTGAGTGTAGAGCCCAAGCTACTTCCCCTCATTAGTATCAGTATGTTGATTGGATAATACAGATATGTTGAAAATCCAGAAATTTGCAATGGTATGAAAAGAGACTTTCAGATGAAACAGGAAGCACAAAATGAGATTCAGGTGGTTTTGAGGTGAGATAGATACATAGATACATCTCTTGTCAAGGTCTACAACTTGAAAACACTTCATAATCATCATCACAATAGTTTCGATATGTAATTCATACACCTTCAGAAAGAGTGTTGACAAACCTTATCAATAGGCATTGTTCAGTTTTGTTTGGGTAGCACTTTAGCACTTAACCTTTGAGCACCAAAAACCTTATTAGTTTTGCCTTTTTATTTTATTAAATTCTGAAATAATTCAGAAAGTGCTAGCAGCAGTCAAAAGTGGAAATGTGGTTCTTTAGATAGTGGCTAAAATTTAAATTAAGTTACATCCCGCTAGCCCACATAAGGGTGGATTTCAGATGATCTTTGAAGGAGTTTGAAGATCTCCTCATCGACTAAGCATGCTCATTGTAAAAGCCTCAGACGCGGTTTTGTTAATACGGTGGCTGATACATGCTAACACTTCATTAGAGATCTTAAAACACTTCACAGAACGTCTGTTAACTCCTGCACGGTTGTGGGAAGCTTCTCCTCAGAGAGAATCTGCACTGATTTGACAGTAAGAGGCTTTTACAATCTTTGTAAAGCCTCATTACACCCACAATATTGTCGTGCTGCGAAAGCAAATCAGCCACTCTAAACGTTACTACCCCGTTATGCTAATAACACAACAGCCAAAGCGCTGTTAAATTAAAGCCATTTCACAGATGTCTCCTCACAGTAAAGCGGCTTTTGGTCTCAGTGGGTTCCTTTGGGAATTGATTTCTGTTCCTCTGAGTTGACAGTTTTAATAAAGAAGTATATTTTTAGATAGAGCTGTTATAAAATTCCAAGACTTTAATATAATTGTATTGAAAAAAATACAAAAACAGAGTTAGAATAAATACAGCTTAGATTATATTATAGTGTATATGTCTATGAAAGATTATAGCCTATCACACATTTTTAAAGGTGGAAATGAGGCAAGATTCATGAGTGTGTTTTATGTTGTGACTTTTCTAAAGTCTTTCAACTGCTGATAGATGCAAATTCAGTACCTGATGGTGTTTGCATATTAACTTCTGACGACTTGAAAGTATATGTTATTTAAAAAGCAAATTTTGTATGTACAATGTGCATGTTCTCTTCAATGGTGGTGATAATATTACCCTACATCACTTGAAGGGAGGGCTTGTTATTGCTTATACTGTATATGTACACACCCTCATCCACATCCTCATGATTATTTCTGATTTGAGCAACACTGCATATTGGGATAAATTAATGTGGCTGAAAACCCTAAATTTGCTGGCCAATTTAAATTTCATTTTCCAAAGGAAAGCAAGAACACACATCCAATAAAGTGACAAGTTGTAAAAGCTATATGTTAATTTTAGCTTGTCAGGCGATTTGTGTCATTATGGGTAGCTCCGCCCACAGTTAAATCTCACTGGTCCAAAACCTTACTCCATACAACTCTGTTAAAAGGGGTCATGAACTGCATTTTTTTATTATTTTATAATGTTTGAGGTGTACTTATAATGTTAGTATGATTTTTACATCAAAAAATTGTCATAATTTAGAAATAAAAGGACATTTTTTACCCAGATTTTAGCCCTCTGATTTGAACGCTCTGTTTTAAGGGGCGTGTCTGCTGTGAGACTTCAATGTAAACGTCCACTTCTGTGATTGGCTAACATCTTTGCATATAAAATAAGTATTACTTATGTGGAACTTTCTTGAAAAATTTTACTACGTTTTTACTAATACAGCTGTCGCGATTAATTAATCATGAAAAGTGTCTATTATTACATTATATTAAGATCTACTCCCGTGACATGAAAGGTTGCAGTGATGAGCATGTAGCCGATGACAGATGTATCTGTTGAGCCTATGAATGCAACACATTCCAACTCGATTTCTGCACTCTCACGAATGCTTTCATCATAACTAACAGTGAAAACACGATGTAAGTAAGAGATTCGTTGTGCAGTTTAGACAGTGTCATTGATTATAACGGGAGTTTTGGCGAAAGTCCAGAACTCAGTCACAGATAAACTCACACTGAGTGATTGATAGCTCAGTCAGTATCACAAATTAAATATCAGATTACTATAATGCTATTAAGTGAAGTTGACCGTTTTGTCACTGGCTTGATTTACTGACGCATAAACAGCAATAAACGATTTTGAGACAAAGAACTGTACATTAATCATATCAGAAATCACTGATCACAGATTAGGAAATAAAATGAACACGGTTACTTACATGTTGTGGCATTACTGTCAGGTCCATATCTTGCAGTAACAGTCTGTTTGCAAAGCCTGCGCCGAAATTGCGACTGATTTGACAAAGAATCCACAGTGAAATGTACCAAACAAAGAAATAATGCACTACTTATACATTCACATTGTTGAATATAAATAAGCACTTTTCTAGCATCAGGATCCTTAGGAAGATAATATTATTTTTAGTCCATTGGTCCTATGTCACTCTTCTCATCTCACTAACGGTCCAGTGAGCGGGGCCAAAGATGTGATGCGTCTATTATGTCATAATGTGACAAAATTCAAAACGAGTCGTTTTCTGAGCTTGATTTCAAGCTGTTTTTGGACTAACGAGGAAGTTTTGAATTCTGAAACTTATAGGATGTTCTATTAGTACAATGAGCTCTTACATGTCAAAATATCAAGGAAAACTTGGTTTCTCAATTCATGACTCCTTTAAACATCACATATATTCTGATTGGCTGTGATTTCATTGTGTCATACGATATACGGACAGACACTCACTTGTCACAGAAACGTTCACATGGTTAGGCATATCTTTTATTTTATTAATATTTTAAAACCACTGTATTTTTATTTTTTATTATGGGTGTTCTCCCATTAATTTTGCAATCTGTATTATAAATAATCTCTTTTTATTTATTGATTTTATTTTATTTTGTACTGCACTGTTAGGCCCTACACAAATGAATGATGTGGTTTAATTTGGTTTTGTATCACTTAATTAAGCTTCCTGTTTAATTTTATTTATTTCTGGCATGCAAACACAAAAGTATACTTTAGGCTGCTCATAGTATGAAATGTACTTAAGCCCCAAATTATCAAACGCAAAGGCAAGTTTTTAGGTAAACTTTTGTGAAATGAAAACTTTTCATGGCAGGATATGTACAGAGAGAAATGCATGTATCGTAATGGCTGATATGACTGATGGTTCATCACTAACAATCTTTTAATGGCCAGATAAAGCAAATACACATGATAGAGGGCCTTCTGTAAATGTTCATTACATTCAAAAAATATTCCCATCTGTTTTCCGTTAGTCAGAAAAGACATAAACTTCCATTGTCTATTCGTTTATATGCTCTTCCTCATAAAGTGAAACTTGGGAAACTGCTGATGGTATGCAGTTGTATATTATTACATATTATTATTTTCTTTACTAAATTATAAAGACATAAAATGATAAAGTAAGTGTGTAATGTCTCCAAAGACATATAGAAATGGGTTGAGTGATTAGTTAATAATACTTGTTTATATTAACTTTAATAATTTTAGGGTTAATTCAAACAATATAAATAATTTTTATACACATTGAATATTCAGTGATCAGGGAAGGAACTGGAATCTATGCAAAGATCGAGTGTTATAAGACAGAGTGTCGAAGTATATCCGTCACAGCCCATTCTGTGAATATTAGCACTGATAAAACTAAAATGCATTAATATTTGTTGTTTTGAGCATTTCTTATTATGCTTTCTAGACATTTTGCATGTAAATATGGTCTGACGGATACTGTGTGTCTTGTATTCGTTCACCATCGTAATGTTGCTTGTATATCCAAGCAAAAAAGTTCTAGATAAAAAAGTATTATAATCACAATTCATTAAAACCTTATGCTTTACATGAAGGTTACTCATTTGGCACAAGCAACTGTAAAAAACAAACAAAAAAACAAAAAAAAACGAGTGTACATATTTTACATGTTTGATATCTCCATGGAGGCAAGCTGACCGTTTTGGATTCAAAGTTTCAGATTGAGGGTGACATTTTATTTTTTACATGATGAGGTTGCCCTGATCAGCTCCTCTAATTCAATTCCAGATCAATACTGTTGTTATGTGTGAATTGCTAATGAAATATTGGGTTTATTTTCCTGAAAGGATTGATGACTTGAATGCGGTAAATATTGTCATACATTTGAAATGACAGTTTCTGGTAATGTGACAGGATGAAATGGGTGTGCAAAGGGAAATGTTCTTTTTTGTTGTTGGTCTCTGTACATATGAAAAACTAAGTAAAGAGGGGTACTAAACGCTCTGGCCTGCATTACAGTTCGTACCACACCATGTCTGGCTTTATTTTGTGTATATAATCCTTCAAAAGCTTTGTATTTATATGGTCAAGAGGGACAAATCATGTATAGACTGAGATTAATTGTCTGCCTTGTACTTTCTGATGTAAATGTGTTTTTAAAACTAAACTGCAAACAAGTGAAAAAAAAAAAAAAAAAAAATCTTTCAATGGCCTACTCACTACAGTTATTTTGTGTATTTTGCATTGAAATCTGAAGAGCGTTTTGTTTTACCATGCAGAAATACGAAAACCTTTGTACAAGTATTCTCAAAGTATTTTTTCTGTATATATTGTGCTAGCATGAATAAATGTGGTGTGGATTTTAGATGTAAATACACACTTTTTCTTTCCTACTCACTTAACCGCTGTGACGTGTAATTCATTAATAATGCCTAATATTAAAGATAATGTTTTATCGACTGCTATTTGCCTTCTTTCCTTTACTTGGACGTGTGATTGAGTCATTACCATAAGTTCTCTGTTGTTGTTTTGTGTGTGTGTGTGTGTGTGTGTGTGTGTGTTTATTGGCAGCAAAGTATTAAAAGGACCTTGAAAAGAACTAAACAAACAGCAAAAAAACTTGCCTCAAAATGAAAATTATGGATGCTCATACCGAAAAACCATAAAGTTAAATGAATAGAGAAGTCAACAAAACAACGATAACGAGTTGCAATCACATTTTTTTTTTCAGCTAATGAACGCTAAAAACATTGACAGCCAATCCGAATCCACCCGACTTTAAAGAGCTTAAACATTTAATGTGGCATTTAATGTAACTTTTAAACACTTATAATAAACAAAATTATCGACTAATGGTGTAGATTATTTCTTAGTGTGAACAGTAGTTCTGAGAACTCAGTTAAGCTTTTTGGTTACTATCTAACTTACATTCATTAACCAATACATACTAAGCTAACTCGTACCTGAATAAAGAGTGGATTTACTGTTTAAAGTGCTATAGCAAATGTTTGGAACTAAAGTGGTAGGCCTATTGCCTTTTGGTGACACCAATATACTGTTCATGTGAGAGAAATATCACAAAATGGCCTTCTTTTATAATATACTTACTGATAAAGCAAATTTTGGTGGAATGATGACAGTTGATTTATGTAAAGCGTCACCGGATGGAGGAGAACTACAAACATGGCGCTGGTGCAAACCACACATCATCAAGCCGTATATCGTCACCAGGAATGTTCACCTTCAGAGCCAATCAGAGGCCGCCAACTGGACTCACTCCCTGGATGAACACTGCACATCCATTCAGACAAGAGTGCGTGTTGCGACGTCATACGCCAGCCAATAGACGAGCGAAGAGTGTACCGGTAACCAATCAGATGCGAGAGGGGGCGGGAACTTTCAATAGGAAGCGCTGTTGAATCGGTACGTTGCGTGTTCTCGAGCCGGTATCTTTAATGATCGTTCAGAACCAAGTCTAGCACTTTTTCATACCGTATTTAAGTAGTTAAAGACGTTTGTTTGGTTTTAGGATGTTATATTTAAGTGGGCTTTCCGTTGCACTGGCCCTGGCGCTGGTTCCGAGCTACAGTGACGCTTTGAAAGATGGAGAGTGTGAAGGTGAGTTTGTTTAATATCTTCATGATGTAAACATGTGCAGGAAACACATATTACCTGTCAGAAGAGTCTCACTTCTGCGTGTTATTCAGTGGCTTTAGTTTAGCTATGTTGTATGTTTAGTTGAGGTATTTTTATTGGGTATTTTTGGTGTTTGTTTCCTACTGTTAACTACTTTAGTTATTTAGTTGATTTGGTTTTTAAGGTGTTAAGCTGTAGTGTATATTCATAATGTGTAGTATATTTCTAAAACGATATATTAGAAAAATAAGTATTTTATAAATATAAAGTATTTTATATTATTATTGTCAAGACATTTATTTATGTAATTTTGTAAATTAGGTCACATACTTTTTGTTTTCAATGAAAATCTTTTAGACCCTCATATCATACTGTAAACTGTGGATGACATAATGCAGGTTATTATCAGAACCCATAAGCACTTCATATTCAGAACTATCCTACATCATTTCCTATTTTCGTATTCATAAACTGATCAGTAAATAAATAACTGATATGATGCTAAATATGACATTTATCTTGATGATTCATAAATGCGACTAATCTTGTTGCTCGGGTTTTAACAGGGTTGCCACTTGGAAATATCAGGAAATTCCTTACTTGGAATAATTATTATGGGGTGGAAAAACTTAAAAGACATGTATACTTTAATAGTGAATACACATCACATATTTTTTCATCAGTTAGATATCGCTGTATTGTAAAGTAAATCTTGCTTGTAAGCCGTAATGTATCGTTTTCAAAGAAAAAAAATGTCCTTTGTGCATGATTTTTGCATTGCAGTCTGTGTGGGTTTCCTGGAACGGTTTTACCAGACGCTAAAAGACGACGACGTCAAGTTCAACAGTGACTCCATCGAAAAAGCTATTCTAAAATTTTGCAAAGATACCAAAGGGAAAGAAAACCGCTTTGTAAGTCTTTGTGTGTATCAATGAATTTTGCTTTTTTTCTTTCTTGCATTATTTCTGTTTGTTTATTCTAACTTTGTGTGTGTGTGTTTGTAGTGTTATTATATAGGGGCAACAAGTGACGCAGCAACAAAAATTATCAATGAAGTTTCCAAACCGATGAGTCACCATGTGCCAACGGATAAGATCTGTGAAAAGCTCAAAAAGAAGGACAGTCAAATCTGTGAACTGAAATATGGTAAGTTGCATAGAAAAATACACTGGCCGGCCATTTAAATAGGCAAATGCTTTAGAGTCTATGATTGGATCATTATTGCAGTGATTATTATGTTTCTAGCATGTTATATGTTTGGCAACAGTTCTTCTAACCCTATTGATGGAGTGTGTAGCTTTTCATTTCTTAAACAATTAGTATGAAGACACATCATGGCCATATTTCAGGATGACAATGTCAAGATTCATCAGAATCAAACTGTGAAAAAATGGTTGGGAGGAGCATGAAGAATCATTCATTGAAAGTCTTTGGGATGTGCTGGAGGAGACTTTACAGCAGGCGTTCTCAACCCTGGTCCTCGAGGGCCACTTTCCTGCAGAGTTTAGCTCCAACCTTGATCAAACTCACCTGTCTGTAGCTCTCTCGTAATCCTGAAGAGCCTAATTAGCTGGTTCAGGTGTGTTTGATTAGGGTTGGAGCTAAACTCTGCAGGATAGTGGCCCTCGAGGACCAGGGTTGAGAACGCCTGCTTTACAGAGTGCTGGACTCTTGCATTGACAAAACAAGATCTTGACCAAACATTGATGGAAATAAATGTAATTTCCATTAATATGGCCATGATGTGTCTTCCTACATGGTTGTTAAAGAAATGAAAAGCTACACACTCCATCAATAGGGTTAGAAGAACTGCTGCCAGATATAATATGGTTGGCGAGTAACTATATCAAATCCATAGTTCTGTTTGTTTAAGCATCCTGCCCATCCCATGATGCCCAATAAATCACTCTTACCAATCTATTGAGCTATATCCACTCTGTATAGTTATAAGATAATATATACTGCCAGCCACTAAATGCATGTTCCTCCTCCTAGATAAACAAGTTGACCTGAGCTCCGTCGACCTGAAGAAGTTGAAAGTGAAAGATCTGAAGAAAATTCTGGAGGAATGGGGCGAATCCTGCAAAGGATGCGCAGAGAAATCCGACTTCATTCGCAAGATCAATGAGCTAATGCCCAAGTATGCGCCCAACGCAGCCAAGGCACGGACAGATCTGTAAACTTGCAGGGAATTACGGGACCAAGGCAGCGGCCAAAGGCATTTAGGGTGGAAGATTTGCGCTGTGAAGCTGACTGACCATTGTGTTGTCACATTACCATGTACTCCTGGGGTAAACCTCAAGAAACCGAGCGCACACACTTCCATTAAAAATACAACTTTTCATTTATGACTTGCGATGTGCAAGTTTGTAGTTCTAAATAATATCCAACACAACTTATGTTTGCCTCCTGATGTTATGGGAAATATGTTTGACACGCTTTGCCCAGTTTGATTTACATTTTCTTTCTTTTTCTTTTTTCTTTTTTGAGGGTATAGGCTTTCTTAATTGATTCATTATTTGAAATAAAATGGAGGAAAGTCTCATCTTCAAAATATGAGGGTCAGTTTGAGTGTAAAATGTGTTTAATACAGTTATACTGTCTTTTTTCATTAAAAGAAGAAAATAAATTGGTCTTGTCCTTTATTATTATTATTTTTTGTTTGTTTTGTTATATTGTTTTTATCATTATGTTTGCATTTAACATTGTACCATTTAAATCATGGTCACTTTTTGTACAATTTCCTTCAGGGCATTAGCATTTTATTTCACTACCAAAACACCATGTGATGATATTGAATTGATATGGTTATATAATGCAATATTCATTGCATGTATTTGTATATCACTTTACAGCTTTTGGTACATTAAATAAGTTCATGCACATTATTTGGATTGTCATATGACATGCATACCTTTTTCATTATTGTATCGTGATGGTTTGGCTATTTTTGCATATACTGTGCATAGTATGTGAATTTTCTGTATGCATAGTGGACTAAATTTGCTCAAATGTGCAGTGTATAACGGGAATATTGTATGCAATGCACACAACTGGATTTGATAAGGTTTATTGTTGCATTTATATATTATTTCACATTCACAAATAGACTGCAGTAGCACAATAATCCAGGCATTGTGTTTTTCTCAACTCTTCTTGAAAGAGAATAAGTATTAGATTCTTATGAAAAGTATTAATATAATTAACTCTTAGAACTTTACAGTCAATATTGATTTTCCTTTAGAAAGCGTCACGCGAATGCGCACTGACGTCAGCTAGGCTCCTCCCACTTGCGGGGCGCGCACATTCCTTTTGTCCAAGATGGCGGAGTAGATGCAGCCGAAGCGACGCTAATGTTTGTCGTTTTATTTTTATCGGTGAAACTCAACATCCAGGCGAACGTTTTTCCGTGCAAACGTTAGTTAAAGTCCTCCTCACGGATGTACAAAAACTCTTGGAGCCGTGAGATTTCACCTCGGAGCTGATTTTATATTTTTGCGGGGGGAGCATCACTGTAAAATGAAGCGGCAGGCCGAGCGCGACGCGAGTCCGTCCAGAACTCTCGCCAAACGCGTCCGCGAGCGAGACCGAGAGCGCGAACCGAACCCGCCGCTCGCGTTGCTGCTCGCGGAGAGCCGAAACTATCATAAACGAAGCCGCAGCCGAGAGCGGGAAAAACCGCGGGTCCGCGAAGAGAGAGAGAGTCTGCATCACCGCCCGCATCACGAACTGGGTCTGCTGGGTCGAGCCCCCCTCCGAACCACCTCAGTCCTGCCTAAAGGTAAGACTGTGACACCAGCCACTGAAACAGTGGGTACACGACTAGAATACAAGACACTACTTATCAGCAACCTTGGATCTCAGCTTTCTGATGAACATGTGGAGGACGGACTGTTTCATGAGTTTAAAAAGTTTGGAGATATGAGCGTTAAGCTTTCTCATACGCCTGAACTGGGTCGCGTTGCCTATGTCAACTTCAGACACACAGAAATTGCACGGGAAGCACGTCACGCTAAAACCAGGTTGGTGCTATATGATCGTCCACTCAAAGTTGAACCCATGTACATGCGGCGTCGCAGTGTCACGCCTCCAGATGTTAGTTATGTATCTCTGCACAGCGCTGCCTACACCTACAGACAGCGGTCCCTGTCGCCCGGCGCGGGGAGCACTAGCGCCCTTCGGGAAGTGAGACCCAGGCATTACGTTGATGGCATGGGACTCAGCCGGGACCGCGTTTTGGACTATTACAGCGCTTTGGAGGAGAGGAGCCGTGCATATGCATATCAGCTTCCTGAGGATGACTTAAAACCAGAGGACGATCAGAGAGCCACGAGAAATTTGTTCATAGGAAACTTGGATCATAATATTTCTGAGGTGGAACTACGACAAGGATTTGAGAAGTATGGGATTATTGAAGAAGTCGTTATCAAGCGGCCCGCTCGCGGACAAGGCGGCGCGTATGCTTTTCTTAAATTCCAGAACTTGGATATGGCTCACCGGGCTAAGGTGGCCATGCAGGGGCGTATGATTAACGGCAACCCGATTAAGATCGGATACGGGAAAGCCAATCCGACGACTCGGCTCTGGGTGGGCGGACTTGGCCCGAATACGTCTCTCGCTGCTTTAGCACGCGAGTTTGACCGCTTTGGGAGTATTCGCACCATTGACTATGTGAAAGGAGATAATTTTGCTTACATTCATTATGAGAGCTTGGATGCAGCCCAGGCCGCTTGCGCGCAAATGCGTGGCTTTCCTCTGGGCGGTCCGAACCGTCGGCTACGTGTGGATTTTGCGAAGGCGGAGGAGACGAGGGCGTACCCTCAACAGTACCAGCCGCCTTTGCTCCCGCCTCCTCATTTTGATATTCTCGCTGAGGGTTACGGACGCCACCGCAGCCTAGAGAGGGAGCTGAGAGCGAGGGCCCGCTCACCCTCACACCCTCTGTTCGCCGAGCGAGAAAGAGAGCGCCTTTCGGACCGGGACTGGAGTCCGCCGAAGGGACTGGAGCGGCGGGCGAACCCGGAAGCGTTTGGGCGGGTCCGTCAGCGCAGTCGTAGCCGCAGCCGGGAACGCTGGGTAAAGGAGCGGGACCTCGAACGGGGGCTGGGGAAAAACTGGGAGGAGCGGCGCAAGCGAAGGAGCCTGAGCCCCAACGACCGTCCCACCGAGGAGCGCGGACGGTCAAAGCTCAGAGGAGGGGCGCCGGCCACCCCTGAAGACAGTCCGGACCGGGGCCGCGGGCGTCTCCCGGACTCCACCTCAGAACCCCTCGATCACACCCCTGACATCAGCAGACACTCCAGCGACGAGCGTCCCGCGCAGGACGAGTCTTTGCATCTGAGGAAGGACGAGCGGGATCGCAACCACCGCAAAAGCGAGAGCGACCCTGACTCGCAGACGGACAAGTCCAAAACAGACTCCAAAAAGCCCAGCACGCTCTCCGAATACGCCCAGACGTTGAGCCGCGTGTGGCACGGTTCTCTCGTCCTTAAAAACAGCTGCTTCCCCACAAACATGCACATGCTCGAGGGAGGCGTGAGCTTTCTCCACGCCCTCATGAGAGACAACCAAGCGGGAGGCGCCAAGATCACGCAGCTTAAAATTGCCCAGCGGCTGAGGTTGGATCAGCCCAAACTGGACGAGGTGACGCGCCGCATCAAGCTAGGCAGCCCGGACAGCTACGCCGTGCTCCTCGCCGTCCAGGGGCCCATGGACCGGGACGCCCCTCCTCCAGAACCAGGCCTTCAACAGCGCCTTCTGCGCAACCTGGTGACGTACCTCAGGAACAAGCAGGCGGCAGGGGTCATCGGCTTGCCCCTCGGGGGCCCCAAAGAGCGGGAGACGGGGGGCATGCTGTACGCCTTCCCTCCGTGTGACTTCTCACAGCAGTATCTCCAGAGCGCTCTCAAAACTCTCGGCAAACTTGAGGAGGAGCACCTGGTGATCGTTGTGGTTAGAGACTCACCTTAACACTTCAATTCCAACTCTCTCTAGAACGTTCCACACAGATTTTATGCCTTTTATGATTTTAGGGATGGACCTTTTTAGTTTTAAATACTTCCACATAGTCATCATTCCCTTCTTAAAATGTTTTGAAATCGAATAGCATCCCAGAGAAGTTACAAATGAATTGTTTTTGGGGTTTTTTCTCAGCTGTGCTCAAAATTTTCCATTGTATTCTACTTTTAAAAAAAGTGTTTTATATATTTGCATGCACAAAGCAATTTGACTGAAGTTCCCATCCGGTGGTTTGCTATAATGGGTGTACTACGTACTGGGCCTCATTTTTTTTTAAACTCAAACAGAATGAATGTGCGTAAATCATTTGTAAAAATCATGTGTTGGTGAATTGTAGCATTCAATTCGCTCTGAGTGTTTACCTAAAAAAAAAATGTTTGTCGATTTCTGTTGACCGGAATTCAAGTATGTGGCTACACGTTCAGTAACAGTTTTTCTCTCGCTGTCCGTTTCACAAAAATCCTAGATTTCTTTTTTTTTCAGAAACAAAACGGTGCTTGACAAGGCGGTATGTTCAGCTCAGATGAGCCGTTTGTGTCGTAACTGATGGCATCTACCTCTTTAACCATGTAACACATCAGGTATGTTTGACAAAATGAAGCGAGTCTTTGAGCCCATTGCGTTTTAATTGTATGTTGTTGTTATAAATATGCACCTGCAGCACTAACAGAAAGGTCATGTGACCATACGTATGTTACATAATGAACGAGTACTGTACCGATCCAGACACACTAATGTTTGTAACCATTACTAACACTACGGTTTAAGCTTGTGTTTGTTTGTACGCAGTGCCCTCCGCTGAATGACTAGTTGCCGAGTCATTTGAACCCATTGGTAAAATTGAGTCAACACACACGTTTAAAGCAAGTGCTATTCTGAGAGTTTTTAAACAAATGTCCTGTGATTTGAATTCCATACTGATGTGTAAACCAGAATCAAGTGTTATTCTTAGATTTTAGTTGATAATCATGGGGTTTGAAGGTCCACCTGCCAACACTACAACCATTTGCACTGAACGGTAATTTTCCATCGTTGATTTTTAATCGTGTTCTTTTGTTTTACACCTCTTTTAACACTCCTTTTTTTTGTAATACTTTTATAGGAAGTCTTTTTTTTCTGTCTGTATGCGAAAACTGTATGACGTATAAAAAAGTAAACATTTCATGTGCTTGTTTTTAAACTCGTACCTCCTGTCGTTATTTGCAAAACTGCAGTTTAATGTTTAGCGACATGTAGTGGAAATGACCCGTCTCCATAGTTACCTCTTCTCCATCTCACTCCTGCCTACAAAACAAGTTGTGAAGGTTAAAGTGGTAACCAGGCAACCACATCCATCATTGAAAAAAAAAAAAAAGCTCCCAGAGTTCAAATGAGGCTTGACTGTGAAGCAGCTTGTAATGACCGCTAGATGGCAGTGTGGTCAAAGAAAAGCAACATTAACTCAACATATGAAATGGCAAGTTCCTGCTGTGCACGTGGGAAGTTGCTTCAGGGGAAGCAGTGAGTGCACTGCATATTAAATGCTTTGCTGAGAAATTGTTGCGGCACTGAACAGATTTAAAAGCAGTCTTCATTTAGTTTCACCCTATGCCATTGCCAGTATGCAAGCGAAGTAGTTTGCATACCATATTTATGCTGTTTAATATGTAGATCTACATGACGCTGGAAGATTAACCAGCCTTATTGTTTTCAGAAGCTTGTTAATTATTTATAATGTGGTGAGTGACTGTAACACTTAATTAGCTCATTTCTCAATGCCAGAACGAGAGAATCTAAACCGATCAAGCCACTGTAGTCCAGTCTGTCAAATCCTGACGGATCTCCCAACGCTTTCCTGCTGACCAACTGTCTGTACGGAAAGGCTTTAGAGTTACTTAATTGACTGAACCTCCTCTCTCAAGGTGACGGGTCATTTTAAATTGGCCATTTATACAGGGTTTTTGTGTGTTTGCAATTGTCAAGCTGCCAACAACTGGTGTAATTTGAACAGGCCACTGATGTCTGCTGTTGGAGAACTGTGATTCATGAGTCAAGATGGGATGGCCTGAATCGCAGCTCTCATATTTGACTCATATTTTGATTTTGTCTGAAAGCGTTAGGTAAGGTGTTGAACCTTGTATTGGGGCAAAAAGGGTCTCGTGTAGTTCTAACCAATGCTTGAAACTCATGTGTGAATAATAGATCTTAAATGATCAACAAATAGGCCTATTATTTAAAGATTGTTTTGGTACAAGAGAGTATATATATATATAGCAGTATATTTGTTAAAATATAACATTTTTAGGGCTGTCAAAAGATTAATCGCGATTAATCACATCCAAAATAAAAGTTTGTGTTTAAATAAT